>NC_140174.1:39789607-40329607 GCF_963971535.1 Notolepis coatsorum | reverse complement strand
ATGAGCTGCTGCCAACAGTTCGGGGAGGAAGGAGAGAGAAAGTAGTCTATATGATATATGCAGGGTCCCCCCCCCCCCCCCACAACATTAACACAAGCATACTTTTGACAATAAATAAAATCATAATTTGTTCTTACTTGCTTGCCTGGGTAAATAAAGGTTAAATAAATGTAAAAAAATATGATAGCACTTTATAATAACACCCTGTTATAATACATTTATAAGGTATTTGTAGATAATGAACTAATCATGAACAAACCATTTATATACATTCATAAATGGTTATTAAATCATTTATAACTATATTTGTATACCATTTACAAAGTATTTATAACGCATTAGTGGATAATGAACTAATCATGAACAAACCATTTATATACATTCATAAATGATTATTAAATCATTTATAACTATATTTGTATAATATTTACAGATTAGTTCTACATTATTTATAACCCATTATCAACATTGTTTGTACTTGATTTGTTCATCATTAAATAATGTTGTTTAATGTGTAGTAACACATTTGTAGATGCTTTGAAAAATGGATATGAAAAAACGACTATACTCCATTTATTTTTCATGTTCAACAAATGATTTGTTAAGACATTCATAAAACATCTATAAATCATTTGCAGATGCTATCGTGGGGGCCAATCTAAAGTGAAGCCTATTCATCATTAACAAGTGTCTTCATCATTAACAAGTGTCTTGGGCGTTTTCACACCTAGCTCGTTTGGAGCTGTTGTTTCGAAACCTGGAGCGTTTACCCCCTATTTCGGTTCAGTTGGGCATATATGAAGACAGCAATCACATTCTGTTGCGGAACAAAACAAGCGGGCCGAGACCACCTAGAGAGGGTGGTCTCGGCACACTTCCAAACGAACCCGACGCGACTCGTACGCTGTGAGAATGCAATCGATTTAACAAACCGACACAACTCACTTGCCGTACTGTATACGCGCTGCATGATGACTCAACGCACACGTGCCCTGGACTGTTCCATCACAGGGGGGAGCTTCGGTGGCCAGTGTGAGTGGCTACAGACCACTGCACTTAAATATAAACATTAGTCTACCTGGAGACTCAATGAGGTCATTGTAGATGTCGCCATAAGACGCGTCTGGCCATTTAGTGGGATCATTGTTTCATTATCCTGTTCGGCTGAAAGGACACTGGCCACTGAAGCTCCCCCCTCGGATGGAACAGTCCAGGGCGGGTGTGCGTTCATCACAATCCGTGGGCAATCTGCGCATGTGCATGGGGGATGGTTCTGATCAATTAGGAATGGCTTGCGTCGTGTTCAGGAGATTCTGGCGCATACAAGTCTATTGGATCATGTCTCCAGCACCCCCACAGCCGTATCTGCAACCACTTACATCACGGCTCTCATCCACATTCATTCATTTGCTCCCCCCGCTCTCCCCTCCCCGATTTCAATGTAACGCTGAGATTCAGGGTTAGGGGGGGGGGACACCCTAAAATCTGACCAATGAGTGACAGTTTGCTCGCACGTGCATTTGTTTTGGTCCGCTGTTAACACAGCCGTGTGAACACAAACGAACTAAGGGACAAGTGCAACATTGTATCATTATAGTCCCTGTGTCTCCCTGAATCAGAACAAAGCAAACGAACTACAGGTGTGATGGATGAGTGAGGGAGGGAGAGGAGACGGATGGATAGATAGAAGGAGGGAGAGAAGATAGATAGATGGAGGGAGTGAGAGAGAGAGGGATGGTTGGCTGCCTTGGTCATCCATAGAGGTCTGAGGTGACTAGAGAGTGACTAGAGAGTCTGGGACTATTGAGTCTGATGTTTACTCTCTTTATCAGATTATGTTTATTCTTTACTCTCTCTGTTTCTCTCTCTCTCGCTCTCCGTCTCTCTCTCTCTCTCTCTATCTGTTTTTCTCTCTCTCTCTCTCTCTCTCTCTCTCTCTCTCTCTCTCTCTCTCTCTCTCTCTCTCTCTTTCTCTGTCATTCTGATTCTCTGACTCTTTCTCTCTCTTCTACTCTCTCCATGCATGTAGTTTTGCCCAGGGTCCACTGAAAGACGCCCCCAACCTGATCTGCACCCCCCACACGGCCTGGTACAGTGAGCAGGCGTCCCTGGAGATGAGGGAGGCAGCCGCCACCGAGATCCGGAGAGCCATCACCGGTACGTACACCACAGGCCCCTCCCTCCCTCCCTCCCTCCCTCCCTCCCTCCCTCCCTCCCTCCCTCCCTCCCTCCCTCTCGCGGGCCGGCCGGCACTACGCTCGGCACGCATCACCGCAGGAATGACGCGCAAAACGTGATGTCAAAGCGGCCGTTTTCAGTTTCGCCTCAAAACAGCAGGAGGAAATTAATGCGCCACGTTCAGCAGTTTGGCTTTAGTTCAGTATGAAATACTTATCTACACATCAAATCTGCCTCCACGGTGCCCCGGCAACACACACACACACACACACACACACACACACACACACACACACACACACCTCCTACCCACACTATCTATCTGATCTGATGCGCGTCTTTCTTCGCCCAGATGTCACATCTCCACTTCAATAGATCCTGGGCAGCTGTTATTAGATCTGCAGCTCTTTAGTAGATGTCATCATTAGCAGGGTCGGCCTCCCAGATAACATCCAGACAGTTAAATGATGTTCAGATCCTGTAGTCGAGCCAGATATGTTTGTCAGCCTGAACTCATTAGCATTTAACACCCAGAGAGGCGTCTCCTGGTTTTTCATCCTCCCTGCTCCAACGCATGGCCATTCAGTGTGTGTGTGTGTGTGTGTGTGTGTGTGTGTACTTGCACATGTGCGTGTGATGTATGTTGATGCATTCTATTGTAAGTAACTGTGTGTGTGCGTGTGTACTTGTGCATGTGTGTGTGATGTATGTTGATGCATTCTATTGTAAGTAACTGTGTGTGTGCATGTGTGTGTATGTGTGTGTGTACTTGTGCATGTGCGTGTGATGTATGTTCATGCATTCTATTGTAAGTAACTGTGTGTGTGCATGTGTGTGTGTGTATGTGTGTGTACTAGCGCATGTGTGTGTGATGTATGTTGATGCATTCTATCATAAGTAACTGTGTGTTTGCACGTGTGTGTGTATGTGTGTGTACTTGTGCGTGTACTTGTGCGTGTGATGTATGTTGATGCATTCTATTGTAAGTAACTGTGTGTGTGTGTGTATGTGCGTGTGTTATCGCCCATGTGCGTGTGATGTATGTTGATGCATTCTATTATAAGTAATGTAACTGTGTGTGTGTGTGTGTGTGTGTGTGTGTGTGTGTGTGTGTGTGTGTGTGTGTGTACTTGCGCATGTGTGTGTGATGTATGTTGATGCATTCTATCATAAGTAACTGTGTGTTTGCACGTGTGTGTGTGTGTGTGTACTTGTGCATGTACTTGTGTGTGATGTATGTTGATGCATTCTATTGTAAGTAACTGTGTGTGTGTGTGTGTGTGTGTGTGTGTGTGTGTGTGTGTGTGTGTGTGTGTGTGTGTGTGTGTGTGTGTGTGTGTGTGTGTGTGTGCCTGTGCGTGCGTGCGCGTGTGCATGCATGTATGTTTGTATTACAGGCCGTATCCCTGACAGTTTAAGAAACTGTGTCAACAAGGAGTTCTTTGTCACCACGGCACCCTGGGGAGTTATGGACCAGCCAGGCGTCCACCCAGAGCTTAATGGCGCAGCCTACAGGTAGGACATGGAGTTACAGCCACTGTGCTACCTCCCTTTTATTTTCTTTGATTAGTAACCTTTAAACTAACTTATCCAGGATTTTCTCTAAATATACCAATGTTAGTTATTAAAATATATATTAAAATATATATCAGGGTTGGGATCGGCTCTCTATCTCAAGCCCCGCCCCCTTGATCCTTCAATCACAACATCCCTAGGGAGGCAGCATTTAAGATAAGATAAGATATTCCTTTATTGATCCCCTTGGGGAAATTCGGGCGTCATAGCAGCACAGGGGAGGGGGGAGGGGAGGTACAGGTATGGGCAGGGTAATAGTAGAAAGACATAAATATAGGAAATACAATTATAATAAAGATAAAATAAACAGTGTAAACAATATAATCAACTCACACCGCAGAGACTCTGGGATCGAATCCAGCTGTCAGCGGTACCTCCGGCTCGGTCAGTCGTCCCTACTAACACAAGTGGTAGTGTTAGTGGGTGGGAACCCGGTGGGTTATGTGTCCTGGTCCTGCGCCTCCTACTGGTCGGTCGATGCACCTGTTCAGCAGGGAGGGGATCTGGGGGAGAGATAGCGTGAACCTCTGCACGTGTTACATTCCCCCAGTGAAACTCCTCGCTGTCAGGTGAAAAGAAGCGGCTGGCGACTCCACATGTATGGGAGGAGGCATGTGGTAGTTCTACACCCTCCCTAGGCCAACAGTGGAGCAATGCGCGCAACGACCAGGAAGGTAATTGGCATAACGACTAAATTGGGATAGGTGAAAAATACAGAAATCCCAAAAATAAATAGAATGCAAATAATGCAAATAATAATAAAGAAATATATATATATATAATCAACTCTGAATATAAGAATATGATAAAGTGCAAAATGGGGCTTAAACAAGACTCCAAATGCTCCCAATGTACAAATGGGGACGAAGGAACATTTATGCACATGTATTGGGACTGCCCACCAGTTAAGGCATTCTGGAAAGATGTGTCCCAACAATTATCAATACTCGTATCTTGGAATATACCTGTACACCCCGCGGTATTGCTATTGAATGATGTTTTTGAGTTTGCAGTGAATCCACAACTAAAGAGATTGGTTTTATCGGGTATCACAGTAGCTAAAAAACTGATCGCATCACGTTGGTTTCAACCGGAAAAAATGTGCCGAAAAGTGTGGTTTCTTACATATCTCGATGTGATATATCAAGAAATATCTACAGCAAGAATTCTGGGTCTCAATGAATCCAAAATGTCAATGTGGTTAGAAGTGGTGGAGAGAATAAAAGCTAGCTTATAATGGTAGTGTCTGGTTAGGAGTGAGGGATAATGGAGGTACTATCCAAGAGGGGGTCCGGGAGGGGGGGGTTCGAGCTGGAGCATATGTGTGTAGGGTTTTAGAAAATAGGTATTAGGGGTATATTCTATACTAACATTTATATAATTGTAATTTCGCTGGATATACACTGTATACGGTTAAAATGTTATTATAGACTATTTTTGTTTTATCTTGTTTCTGTACTTGCATGTATTTTAACCACCTTTACTGAAAGTTTCATTATGCATTGTGTGTTGAGTACTGACTTTTAATAATTTTTGTTTTGCAATAATAAAAAAAATATAAAAAAAAAATAAAAAAAAATGATAAAGTAAACAGTGTAATCAAAGGTGCAGATGAGGTGCCCCATCAGTTGTATTATACATTACAATAAATATGTAAATAAAGAATTAGAATCTGAATATATACTACAAGTAAAGTAAAGTATACACAGGGGCAGTATACACAAAGTACCCTAACTGACATGATATACGTCACACGTTGTGATTGGAGGATAAAAAAAGAGGGCAGGGTTTGAGATATATCAATAGAATAATTAGAATAATTACAGTAAATGTCTTTTTGCACGCTCTGCAAATAAACCCCCCTCCTCCAAAACAGCATAGTGCAGCTTTAATCTTCAAGCACTACAATGTTGCATCAAATCCTGCTCTCCTGTGATGCCTTGATGTTTTGGAACATCTCTTTCTCTTTGAGATGCCTGAGCACTGAAGTGCTGCTTCAAGACCGTATGAGTGGTGGATTCCTTTACAAAACGCTCCACTGGACTCCTAAAACAGAGCCAACGAAAGACCCCTAAGGCTTCTCGTTGCTATGTCAACAGTTGTGTATTTAATTTGATTAGATTAGATTAGATTAGATTAGATTAGGTTCAAATGTATTGTCATTCTCACAAGTACAGTACAACGAAAAGAGGTTTGGCATCCAACCAGAGTGCAAAAGTAACAGTAAAGTGTGCAACAGTAATATACAATGTACAGGTGATTAAACTGGGTGTAGAAATATATAAATTAGTACTACTGGGTGTATTGGTAATCAGATTTATGTACAGAGTTGTAATACCAATATGTACAGTGATACAGGTATAAAGACAGTATGGTCGTAGTCCTACTGGCTAGCAGCGTAACTAGTAAGAGTAGGTAAGGGATATGTACAGATATAGATATAGTATCTACAGATATGTACAAGGACTATGTGCAGGTATGTACAGGTGGATAGATATATATATACAGTAAGAATACATATATATATTAGTGCTGTCAGGCGATTAAAAAAATTAATCTAATTAATTACAGGATTTGTAATTAATTAATCTAATTAATCGCATTTTAATCGCATTACCATTTTATGCCTAATATTCTATAATCATATTTCAAATTGCATGTGTCCAGATGGCAGAATTCAGTACTGTATCTACAAAACCTTCTGTTTAATGATCTTCCATCTATTAATTTGCTTAGATTTTTCAGGTCTGGTCAATTTGAGCATGGTGTTATTCACAGTCAAAGATAAAAAAAAATTATTGATATTCTCATTTGGTTCATTACAATTTACTCAAAATAAAATGTTCATTCAATCAATCACCGCGCAGATTGATTGATTGATTGAATGAAAATGTTATTAACAGATTGCAGAATGGGTACAATACAGTACGGCTCAATACACACAATTGTTAAGGGAATGCAGACCAGAGAAAGACTTTCGTCTTGTTTACATCAGGGTCCCCCATTTTCAATTCATAATGAATTGTAAGTAAGGGTGCAACTTGCACCGTGCAATCCATTCTTTGTGGATCTAGCCCACAGTATTTCTGACACTGGGAATACATTCCCTGAGATTCATAGATGTCCCTATACAAGAACATGCAAATATCCATATTAAAAAAAAATCTGTAAATGTGTATTCTACATGCTTATGGAATGAATGAGATACAAAAAAAATATTATAAAAAAAAAAAAAAAAATGTAATTAATTTTGAGTTAATTTTGATAACGCGATTATTTGATGTGTAATTAATTAATCGAATTAACGCGATAAACTGACAGCCCTAATATATATATATATATATATATATATATATATATATATATATATATATATATATATATATATATATACACGGTATATACAGCATTATTGTACATGCTATCATACAGAGCTATATGCGTTATATGCAGGTGTATAAGTAGGTATATAGGAGGATTATATGCAGATGAATATAAATATATAATGTACGTATATATGCGGTATATACAGCACTGTTATATATCTGTCATACAGAGTATATGGGTAGACTAGTAGTATGAGGTGGCTAGTTATGATTATTATGATTACCATGATTACAGTGTAGGGCAGTTGTAGACAGTGAAAGCAGTAGGTAGGTATAAATACTGTTGGAAAGTATCACAACTCACAATATTGTTAATGGTGTTCCTTTTATCTATTCAGTCTATAAAAGGTTGTTGAATGTACCACAAAAAAAAGATAATTCATTGATTTGGGTTCAGTCTCTTTTGGTAACGTGCACAACATGCTCTCTGTAGCGGTGAGCCGCTCAGTGGTTCAACGCCACCTAAAAGGATTCCTTGTTATTTCCAAGGAAAGTTCAATCAATATGTGAACATGACCTACTCTCTCATAACGCCAGAAATCAGAGGAGTAAGATTCAAATGTGTGATGTCATCAAGTCTGGACCTGCCCCATAGACTATGAATGGGAGACCCAAATTAGCGTTATTCCATCGTAGTGTTCTCCATCCTGAAACAGAAAACGTACACACGCATAGTGTCACCTATAAAATCATTGTCTACGGGAGCAGCTCCAGACTTTATACTTGATGACATCACACATTTCAGTTTTAAGCACTCTAAGTGTTTGGATTTGAGAGAGTTGCCCATGTTCAGTAATAATTTTGTCTTAACAGAATAACATGTATGATTTTTGAAAATGGGTGTAGTCCCCCCCCCCCCCCCCCCCCCCATAGATGGTAGACCGTTCCCATAGACCAGTAGTGGTCTGGATAGCTCCCCCCTCCCCCCCTCCCTTGCTGATCTCAAGTCTGTCCGCCTCCATGTGCTTCTCTCATGCAGCCAAGTGAACCAAACTCTTCAGGCCCTAACAAGCGGCGTCCCCCAAGACAAAATTAATGCCTAGTACAGGAGCAGGTAAATACCACGCCACCCGGGCAGCAGCCTCCGTCTGTCTGTGTGTCTGGTGGCCTGGATGAGGACCCTCTCACCTTGATCTGCAGTGCTGTGTGTACCCTCTGTGTCCCAACACACGACCCCCCTACACACACACACACACACACACACACACACACACACACAGTCACACAGTCACACAGTCACACACACATACAGTACACTACACACACACACTCACATACATGTGGGTTTTGAGTGATATGGTGTCTTATCCATGGGTTCTTCTTTCACTTTCACCAACGGAGTCATTCTTCGTGATTTCTTTTCTATGGATTATGAGCACCTTTCTGCTGAGGGGTTTTCCAGTGTTGCACTGTCTTTGTTTTCTCCCCGTTTCAGTGTCGTCTTTTGACCTCCGTATGGTCGTCGCTCGTTGGCCAAGCTGCCAAAGCTTTGTTTTTGTGAGCATCGATTTAACGTAATGTGTGGAGAAAAAGGAAATAATGTAAAAAGATGCAGTGAATTTGTGCAGGCCAACAAGAGATAACCAATGCTGTGATCGTTAGGTTGTGGCCTAGTTCTTGTAATGTAGTAGAGCCAGACATCAGGGTGTATAGATAATAACAGTCCTGTCTCTCATGGTAGTGAGATGTGGGCTAGTTGATCTAGGAATCACAGTAACGGAGTGCTGCACCTAGCTCAGTAGAAAACCTTTGTCGTATGCCTTGGCTCCACTAGCCAGGGTTTAGCCGTGCTGTGGCCTGTCTGGCACACAGTGAGCGTCTCCATTGTCTTTAGAACTTGGCCAAACTTGGCTGGACCCCGGCTGAGACAGCCACCTTTCAACAACCTGGCCAGACCTGAGCCAAAGCCGGCTGGGACTGTTGTATCATCATGCTTTAGCTTGTGTACCACAGTTGGTGGTGTCGATTTTGAAAGGTTGCCTAGCAATGGGAGAGTTTACAAGAAACGCAATAGAGACACAAACCCAGCCATACCATACCATGCTAGACCATGGCTAGCCCCAGCCAGGCAGAACATAGCTAATGGAGACAAGGCATTAGTCCCTCAATGTGTATATATTGCTCAGCCCTAGTCTCTAACAATGAAGCAGATAAGTCACTTGCTCTGGATGTCCTGACCTCTGACCCCCTCCCCGTTGGCAGGTATCCACCAGGCGTCATTGGCGTGGCCCCGGGGGGCCTCCCAGGGGCCTTAGAGGGCATGGTGCCGGGAGGAGTGCCCATCGCCCACACCCTGCCCTCTGGCACACACCCATCCCAGGCCCCGTCGCCCAACCAACCCTCCAAACACGGCGAGCCCAGAGAGCACCTCACCGAGCAGTAGCAGCAGAGAGAGAGACCCACGCAGCAGCAGCAGTCCATCAGCCCCAACCCCCCGGACCCAAACACTCAACCGACCAACCGACCGACCGACTACAAGGCGACCGTTCACACCTGGGACCAAGGGACAGTGAGACACAAAGTCGCTGCCTGTCACTCAAGTCTGCAACTTGGAACAGTGAAGCGTTCCGAACGGATTTCTACTTTAACCTTTTTAGTTTTTAACTCTCTGGTCTCTTTGGGTTCAGTACCAACTTTACTCTTTGATGATGTTTTATTTCTTTCTCTTCGGGACATGCCTGTCAATTGTGGGACCAGATTCCAGTGTTTTAGCGTTCTGGGATAGACTGCCAGCTGTGCGGCGAGTCTTGGTCCCAAACACCCCCCCCCCCCCCCCCCCGACACACACATACACACACCGGAACTCATGGGAAATGTAGGCCCACTTCTTGACAAACCAGCGGAAGAACAAGAGAAAACCTTTGGCAACGTGTAACTGGACCTTAACCCCCTGTGCCCCAAACCCCCCTTCTCCCCCAGCCCTACACCCCCCCCCCTCCTTTATGTAACTAAAGTGTGTTGTTTAGGTCACCTCTCAGTCCATTCTGTATTACGCCGCAGAAGAGAATATTTTTCTTTTGAATCTTCAAAGTGTGAAAGGCAGAAATGAGACTAAAAATGGATTATCAACTTATATATATTTATCATTCATCAAACGAAAAGGAAAAGACGAGATTGCTCATCAGTAATAGTAATCTAGAGAGTGAGTTTTAACCCTTTCCTGATAATGTCTAGTTTACACACTTAAGGTATGTTACAACTTTGGTCAGTTACATATACCGGCCACCAGAGGGCCACACACTTGGCCACTGAACCTAGGCGTCTCTCGCCACGATGGCTGTCATGTAATGAAATCAATATTGTTCAATGCTGTCAGCCTATTGTTCAGCACTTATAAAGAAAAACATTTACTCTAAATATTTGATTGTAGACGCTGCCTGACTTTTGAGTTCACATGAATTGAGGAGAAACCGATATGGTGGAAAAAAGTGTATCTCTATGCCGACGATTCTCTCCTGTATCGCCGAGTGAAGTGAAGGACTGTGACTTGTTTTTGTTTAGTTTTTCTCTGTTAGTAAGAAGAGGTATTATGTCATTCATTAGTAAACGGAGAAAAGAGACTTTGTGAGCCGTCAAGAGGAAAACATTGTTTGTTACCACAAAAGGGGAGGTCTGTGCTCCTGTCTCCCCTGACCACAGGGGCGCGCTGTATCCCTGTTTCTTTTCCATGTGGACGAACATTTTCTGATGACCAACGGATCATGACTCTCCTCTCGTTATTGACGGCAACAGGATAAAAGATTGTGACTCCTTCCTCCAGACGCCACGGTCGAACCCACTTCACACACACACCCTGTGAACAGGAAAGGGTTAAAGCGAACTTCATTCCTTAAATGACTCAGGAAAACTTTTTTGCAGATATTGTTTATTCCCCCCCCCAAAAAATTTATTGAGAAAGAAAAAGAAACTACTAATCTGGGTAGTCTGGATATTTTCTCTCTTCCCTCCCTCATCCTCTTTCTCCATTGTGGTATTTTTATATAACAAGACGCATCCCATGTTTTTGGTGTTAAAAAAAAGTTTTGCAGAGTCCTGTTAGATTTGTATTGCCTAGTTAAATGTTCCTATAACCATAGTCCTATGTGATCCACCCTCTCTCTCTCTCTCTCCTTATATTTTCTTTGTTCTATTGAAGGCCAGGTTATTTGGGGTGTCCTGTACTCTGTAAGAGCAATAGCAAAAAAAACTCCTACTTAGTGTCCCAACAATAGCAAAAGAGGCAGCCAGCAGTATGTTTTGTTTTTAGTGTGAGTATTTGTATTTGTTTCTTGTACAAGGTGAACATTTAGCATTCAGTGCAGTTCAAATAAAAAGATAACAATTCTGAGAACCAACTGTATCGACTGATTTGCTTAATACAAAAGAAAAGTATTGTATATTATTAGTAGTGGGGTGTATATTGGGTATTATATTTGTATGGTTGTAGTATTCTGTATTATGTAATGTAATCTTAGTGTCTGCCACAAGGGGGCACTGTGTCAAGAAGTGATGAGTGGACAACCATAGAGTAGATTACAATCTCAACCAGATTGATGGTTTATCAGAGAGATGATAATAATAATAATAATAAATAATAATAATACATCTATTTTATATAGCGCTTTTCCAGGTGCTCAAAGACGCTTTACATGGGCAGGAGAGACAAACTATGGCAAAACAAAAAACAGAACAAAACAGAACAAAATAATACATGACAAAATAAAATAAAACCGACAGAATTAGAGGTCAAAAGCAAGATTGAAAAGGTGAGTTTTGAGGGCTGATTTAAAAGATGTCAGGGTGTTTGCATCACGGATATGGCTGGGGAGGGCATTCCAGAGGGAGGGGGCAGCAGCAGCAAAGGCCCTGTCGCCCCAGGTCCGGAGCTTGGTCGTGGGAGGTGTTAGGAGGTTGGCATCTGCAGACCTAAGGCGACGGGTGGGCGTGTGACGGTGGAGGAGGTCGGACAGGTAGGGAGGGGCAAGGTTGTTGAGGGCTTTAAATGTGATGAGTAGTATTTTAAAATGTATCCTGTATTTGATTGGAAGCCAGTGGAGGTCGTGGAGGACAGGGGTGATGTGATCAGAGCGACGGGTGGAGGTGAGCATGCGGGCAGCAGAGTTTTGGACATATTGGAGTTTATTGAGAATAGTGTTTGGTGAGCCGTAGAGGATGCTGTTGCAGTAATCTAGTCTTGATGATATGAATGCATGAACCAGTGTTTCAGCAGTGGAGAGTGATAGGGAGGGGCGAAGACAAGCAATGTTCCGGAGGTGATAGAAGGCCGATTTGGTTATGTGGTTCACATGGGGGAGGAAAGAAAGGGTGGAGTCCAGGATGATGCCAAGGTTACGGACGTGAGTGGAGGGGGTGACAATGGTACCATCAATATTTAGGGTGAAATCCTGGGTGTGGCTGGTGAGGGATTTTGGACCGATAATGATTTCTGATTTATTGCAGTTTAATTTGAGAAAGTTATTTTGCATCCATGTTTTGATGTCTGTGAGGCAGGTGCTGAGGGTGGAGAGAGTGGCTGGAGTGATAGTCTTGGTGGAGAGGTAGAGCCGAGTGTCGTCTGCATAACAGTGAAAACGCAGGCCATGTTGGCGGAGAATCAGACCAAGTGGAAGGATGTAGAGGATGAAGAGCAGGGGACCAAGTACTGAGCCTTGGGGGACACCATGAGTGATGGGGGCAGTGGGGGATTTGCAGTTGTTGATAGAGATGAATTGGTGCCTGTGTGAGAGGTATGATTGGAGCAAGGTGAGGGGGATTCCGGAGATGCCAACGGAGGACTGGAGACGAGTGATGAGGATGGGGTGACTGATGGTGTCAAAAGCAGCGCTGAGGTCTAGGAGAATGAGGATGCATGCATTTCCTAACAAAGCTGTTCTGAAAGCTCCTGGAGTCAGGGTGAGGACTACACAGATGGCCTATAGTACAACGTTAATAAGTAGTCATTCAGTTTCTGTAGTAAAAGGTGGATGTGCAGTACATTTTTAAGTCAAATGTTTGTCTAAAAAATTGGGATCACTGGAGCAGCTGAGGAGGGGTGAGGCAATACAGGTATCACATTCCCCTCTGCTGTGGATATGAGGATCCGCTCAAGGGCAGAGCCAGGTGACAAGGACACGCAGACCCACCGGTCCAATTCAACAGAACTTTTTTTCTTTCTTTCACAGGCCAATGCCAGTTAAAAAAACCAAGTTACCTCACATTATCTTAATGACACTATAATCAATAACCGTGTGTAGAATATAAAAATCCCTTAATGAGTGTGGTGTAGCCTACTTTGAAATCTGATTTACATACTGGTGGCACCATGAGATCATTGCCAAATTCCACACCACCCAAGAGGATATCTCCAACCTCATTCAATTGTTGTGCTGAATATTTAGGGATCTTTAACTAGTCCTATTAAGAATCCCATATCAGGGATCACACTAGACAGGGAAGTCAATCCAGTGTGAAATGTGTTTGTATAAAAGGTGCTATAGATAACATGTTGAGTAATCGTTTAAATACAAAGTACATCCAGAGCGATTAGAAAGGTGAGGAATAAAAGTATTAAAATTGATTAAAAAATGTTATCCAAAATGAATGTTGTGTACATGTATCCCCTCCCTACTTTCCATTTCCCCACGTGGAATGCACCAGATTGGACGACATGCTGGTGCTCTAGTGCAACATCTAGTGGCTGAATGTTATCTATACTATAGATAACTATGCAAAAAAGTAAGCTAAAACAAATGCAAAATGACGACAAGGATGCGAGTGAGCCAAATTTAATGTTAATGCACTCCGTCGTGGAAAGAGGCTGAGTGTTTGGTTTCTCTCCCCCCTCCAGCAAAACATCACCACCCGCTCTTACAACAAATGACATACTAAATCACACGTAAAAATGTCAGTAAACTTGTACAGTACTTTTTTTTGTTTGTTTGTTTCCTCACAGAGTATGTATTTCTGTGCAACATAAAAATTTAATAAGACACTGATTAAATCAAACGAAAACACAAAAAAAAAACTGGAAAAAAAGACGTGGGAAGAATAACGCACTGAATTGACCATATTCACACGGCAGGCCGCTCAGGTTGAGAACAGGGTGGAAAGGAACCCAACCTGAGCAAGACGGCCGCCGTGTGAATACGGTCAACGCCTCCACAGACTAAACTCCTCTAAACAAATAAATATGATCCAACCTCCAAAAAGGTTTTCGCAGAAGGCTTAGGGGTGGAAAAGGGGTCGACGATCAAGAAAAATAGATGCAGTTTTTAAACCTCAATAGGACAAGGAGAAATGCTCTTGGCATGAAGCAAAAAAAATCTGTTGGGCAACTCTCTAAATAGAATTTCCCCTAACAAGTGCAGCTTCTGGATTTCCTTAAATATAATATTTTCTAGTACTTCTCTCTGGTCAAGGACTGAGATTAATTATTATTCTAATGGTACAAACGAGGAGAAGGTTTTGAGGATTGGGGAGGGAGGCAGGAAAGCATTTGTAGTGTTGCTTTCATTCGGCATCTTGATAAAGGGTTCCTGTTCCTAGATGCTGGTATTTCCTTTTATATATATATATATATATATATATATATATATATATATATATATATATATATATATATTAGGGCTGTCAAAATTAATGCTTTAACTCTGGAGATTAAATTAAATTCTTTAAAGCGTTAAAAAAAAAGTATCTAGATTAATCTATGGAGTGAAAAATGTTTATAAGAAAACGGTCTAGCTGAGTCAATGTTGGTGGTTTTGTTGAACATTTGTATTTCACAGGAGAGAAACTGTATTCAAAGAAAGCTATTAAAATAGTCTTTGAATCTAAATATACTTTCTTTGTGTTGATTTTACATTAATTCCATGATTTTACTCAAGTAAATATCTGTTACAAGCTTCGGTCTTAAGTAGAAAATTGCTATTTTTAATCTAGATTAATTACAGAAAATTGTGAGATTAATTAGTTATTTTTTTTTTATCTATTGACAGCACTAATATATATATCACAGAACTTGCAGAAGAACACATGCATTATTATTATTATTATCAACAACAACAACAGGTAAAGATTTACACTTCAAGGGGGAAAATAAAGAATAGAAGCCTTATCAAAAGATTTAACGTTAACCCACTAGAATCCTTTATTTCAAATAAGGTACTATTTAAATTTTTTTGCAGCAGTCATTCATGATCAATAAGTTCCTCCATTTTGAAATTGACCAGTTGCTTGTTCTGGGGTTTGGGGATGAACAGATTTATCCTTCACACACACATTCCTCTCTCTCACACAGCTCTCGCTCCATCTTCAGTGCTTGTGAGTCGTCAGAGAGCCAGTCTCTTAGTTACGGGGTGAGGTGGTGTTTTTCAAAGGAGCGTCCGTGTGACTCTGTGCCGTGTTCCCATTGGCCCACAGTGGGTGTCCAGTCTCCCAGCTTCCATCCCTTGCTCACGCTCTCCCTCACACGCGCACGCACACAAAACTGCCTCCTCACTCGTCCTCATCCTCCTCATCTTCCTCCCCGTCAGAGAGTGAGGCGCAGGGGTGGATCTGTCGGTATCCGTCCAGCCACTTCTCCACCATCTGCGTGACCAGAGGGTGGTTGCGGCGGCGCGAGCTCTTCTGCATGGCGGCCAACATGCCTCCGTCTGTCACACAGCAGTCCAGCCACTCCCTCAGAAGCTTCTCCTGCTGCTCCTCGTTCCCCATCTGAGTCAGAGGTGGGGGGGGGGGGGGGGGGGGGCAAGAACAACGTAAAAAAAAACAGCGTTCAAAAACAACATGGAATTAAACCGTGACTGCGGTCGTTACCATCACAGCACAAGAAACTGACTGCATGTGGTGACAACAATAAAAGATGCATAGAAACTAGGGAGATGGGGGTCAACATCACGATATTCAGGGCTTTTTTCCCAATGGTGCCATGTCATGATATCTGCTTTGGTGTGGGAAATGTCATGTTCGTTATACTGCTGGACTGCGGGGGTATCAAACTATTTTGAACAGACATTCAATACAATGAAAACTGTGTTTTTTAATCTTGTTGAAATGGTATGTTGATTAGTTTGTTTATTTTTTTAAAAGGACAGTGCACATTAATCAACATTTCTGTAAATGTGATCAAAAGGAGGATATGGAGAGGGCTTCAGCGTTCTTGGTTGTTTCGGTAGGTGCTCTTTGGATTAAATCCGGGGTAGGATTCGTTATAAAAAAGTTGAGATCCAAGGCAGCTCTACAAGTTTTAAAATGCCTTTATTTTATGGCTCACATTATTTAGAGAATTTAAAATAAACCGACATGTTTCGGCCTACACAGGGCCTTCATCAGGGTGTTGATAACTGCGACCAAACAAAGTCACAGTTTTGTTTGGTCACAGTTATCAACACCCTGATGAAGGCCCTGTGTAGGCCGAAACATGTCGGTTTATTTTAAATTCTCTAAATAATGTGAGCCATAAAATAAAGGCATTTTAAAACTTGTAGAGCTGCCTTGGATCTAAATTTTTTTATTTCTGTAAATGTGTCCGTTTTAGCCAGCTGGCTAATTCGCAACTGTAGTCCTTTTGGAAAGATGTTATAAGCCCATGTCCATCCCACTGCTGTTGTGTCCTTGGGCAAGACACTTAACCTACTTGCCTCGTATGAATGTGAATGAATGTTGGTGGTGGTCGGAGGGGCCGTAGGCGATGATTATTCGCCACGCTTCCGTGAGTCTGCCTCAGGGCAGCTCTGGCTGCAATTGTAGCTTACCACCACCGGTATGACTGTGTATGAACGAATAATGGACTCTGTAAGTGCTCTGGGGTCACTGGGGTGTCATGAAGAGCGCTATATAAATCCAATCCATCATCATCATCATCATTAGCCTCATAGGCCGAACGCCTGGATGGCTATCAAAACAAGGCCCGATCGGGATGTACTTTACGTGAAAAAGATCTTACCGTGGTCCGGTGGGATGTCCCCGAGCATTTCCCCGTTATCGATCGCCATCTGGTAGATCGATATGTCCATTGGCTGATGATAAATCCCCTTATTGCATGGTGAAATCTGCTGTGCAAAACGTAATCCAAGCTACATGCTACACATATAGAATCCAGCTACTGGAAACTAAAAAAAAATAAGTAAAAAAAAAGATTGCTCCCTTCTGCCACAGGGAACACTGCAGTATCGCAATAGCGCCCCTAAGAGGATCTGGCCGGTATTGCACCTTCTCGAATTCAAAGAATAGGGTAAATCTGCAGTGCCGCTCGGCGACCTTGAATAGGTTATTAAAATGGAATAAAAGCAATAACTTCCCATGGATATATCCGTGCTTCGGTCCTTTAACACTTTCACTGCCACTCACGAGATATCTCGGGTTTCCGATAGTTATGTTGAAAGCGACTCACGAGATTTCTCTGATTTTTTTTTTTTTAGCGATCTGAAGTCATATTGCATCACGCGAGCCTACCCTAGTATACCCGAGCGCCGCCGGCGATCAGATGTGGAAAAAAGCGCCCCCTATCGTCTCCCAGATGACATAAGGGATTTTGGAATGGACTCAATGAAAATGGATGGGGGAAAAAATCCTGTACTCCGCATTTTCCAGTCCACTGATGCAGCCGGGGTTATCACAGTTCATTCTGGAGCCTCTGAGAACCGCGGAATCATATACTGCACTGTACACACGTTGGATCCATACACTTATCGATTTTTTCGAATGGTGATCAGGAATTGGAATATACCAGTTGGATACCATCTGATGTCAGGTAAGGAATCTATGTTATCTATGTTATCAGTGTTAGGATAATCAGACACATTTTTATGAAGATATAGGCTGTTTTGTGAAATGGGCTCTTTCGGTTTCACTGTAAAAGTCCAAGAGGAAATAAACACGGCGAGTATCCATGCGCGGCTCGAATGTGCTTGCGTGCACGTATAATATTGATCATCTAGCGATTTTTTTTTAAACGATTCATAAATAGGCCGACAAATATCAACGTTCTGGAATATTCCAGTAAAAGACGATTATCATAGAATGGTCTAGAATGAACTGTTTTTTACCTCAAAACGGGTGCTTTTCAAAATGCTCTCAAACGGAAATGAAGCGATAAAAAAACAATCTGCCTTGACAGCACTGACTGGAAAAGGATTATTTGATAAGCGACGGGCAGATTAGACACATAATTTAAAACATAGATTAGGCGATATTAAGCGTAACATTGGCGCCGATGGTGGCATTGAAGCGCTACCTCTGGCGCCACCTTGTGGCACTCAAAGTGTTAAGCATGGATTCGAAACACGGATATATACGTGGCCCGTCCCGAATGTGTTAAAGGACTCCAAGTTGCCATGGTTATTTTCTCTCCCTAGCCAAGCCATAACAAAGTCTTGTTATTGATTTCCCTAACTGGGCCCATTTTGTTTACCTTTCAGTCATATCTGAATACGTCTTTCAATTGTGTATTAATGTACGTCTGACCAGACCTCTTGGTCACTTTCTGGTCAGATGCTTGTGTGTTAACATGTTGTGTCTTTCTGTAAACTGATCACTTTTCACTGTGGCCACAGAGAAATAAACTATGTTTCTATTTTTAATAACTCGACTCGGAATGATTTCACAACGGCTCATCCTTTGTCCTTAATCATTTCCACAACATGTGCTGGGGGGGCAACATCAACTCGAGGGACTCCAGCAAGCTGAACAAGCTGGTGAAGAAGGCTTGCTTAGTAGTGGGTGGTGAGCTGGATAACCTAGAGGTGGTGGCTGAGCGGAGGATGAGGAAAAAGCTAGAAGCCATCCTGGAAAACCCCTCTCACCCCCTCTACGAGGAGCTAGCCAGAATGAAGAGCACGTTCAGCCTAAGACTCTCATCCCCCCCGCGAAAAAGCGTCACATAGCTGGCCTTTTTCTGAAAACCCAAGCATATTGTTCCATAGCATACGCCTTCAGTTGATCATGACAAATCCTCTCTTACCTTGAAGATTAAAAAGCCTCCATAATTTAGTAAATAAAGCTGTAGCCACTAGCCAGCCAGCTAGCATTGATGCTATTCAAAATGCTATCCACATTAGCTAAATACAGCTAACCAACTAAATACAGATGACGTTTGCTAGTCGAAATGACTGGACACACACAGGGACAAATTAAACATCAATCAATTAATTTATTCCAACAGGAAAATGGTACTTTTTGATACCAGGTCACAGAGTCTGCAAATTCTGAAGACGCCCCCCGTTGCGCCACCATCTTTACAAGCGATACGCGGCTTCTCCTGAACCGATGACGTGTTGGCCCACCTCTCCCTTACCCCGCATGCTCAAACTCTCAGCCAACATCACAACAACAATGGCGTCGTACATAGTTGCGTTCGTGGTGAAGGGGCTATTGAGCCTGATCGGGCTTTTGCGGCAAACTGTTCCATAGCATACCCTTCAGTTGATCATGACAAATTCTCTCTTACCTTGACGATTAAAAAGCCTCCATAATTTAGTAAATAGTATCCCCATGGCATGGTGTTGAGCTGTAGCCAGCAAGCTATGCTATCAATATTAGCTAAATAATTAGCATCACATAGCTGGCCTTTTTCTGAAAACCCAAGCATATTGTTCCATAGCATACGCCTTCAGTTGATCATGACAAATCCTCTTACCATGACGATTAAAAAGCCTCCATAATTTAGTAAATAAAGCTGTAGCCACGGAAAACTTTTTTTTAAATGAAAACGAAACAGACCAAAAGCTGGGCTAGGCTTGTTAGATGTTAGAACTACTGTTGTGAAAATGATGACTTTGATCTCCATCCCCTTGGATATCAACAAAATCAAACCATTTCAGATATCCAATCTACTTCCCTGGATAGATTGCATAATCTACTAACTGATTGGCTCATCAGTTAGTCTCTCAGATGTCAGTAGTTGTAAAGGATATCAGCTAGCTAGTCTACAAAGTAGTAATGAAACTAGTTTGCTACAATTGTAGTTAATTTTAGTGGTTCAAAAACATCCACAGCAACTGTGACAACCTGCTAGCACAGGTTAACTAATGTTAATCTCCCATAGCAACCAATCACCCTGGGCCCATTAATTAGTTTACATTTGAAAGCTTCATGTATTATGATACTAACTTGACATATCCTTTCAATGAACAGAAGGCCATGCCCCCTCAACAGGCTGTGCTCAGAGAGGGTGGCTCCAAAACAGTTACATAACAAATCACATGACACATCTGAAGCTGAGAAACAAAACAAAAAAACGACACTCCCGACATCAACATTCCACGATGAGCTTTTTCCGACCCGGGTCCTACCTCTTGTGCAGACAGGAAATGGATGTGCAGGAGCTTCCTCTCGCTGTCCACCAGGGGCAAGAAGGTGACGGTGACGTCGTCGTCCGTGTTGAGGTTGGCCCCCGCGCCGCGATTGTCATAGCCGTCGCTCTCCATGGCCACCAGGGCTGAGAAGTGGCCCCGCGTGTAACCCAGGGCGATGGGGCTCTTCCAGCAGAAACTCTGCTCCCACAACAGGGGCAGGTACACACCTGGAACACACCGTCAAAGACAACACATGGCAGGTCAGTTCAGCTGGAAATTAGGGATGTCCGATATTATCGGCCTACCGATATTGGCATTAAAGGTGATATCGGTTTTCAAAAAAGAAACGTTTATTTTATTTAAAAAATTTTTTAAATTTATTTTCCCAGGCAAGCAAGTAAGAACAAATTCTGATTTTATTTATTGTCAAAAGTATGCATAATGTTGTGTTAATTCCACAACAAGAGATATGTAATGTTAATTACCAGTGAAATTATTCCGTTTTGGGGGGGGGGGGGGGGACCCTGCATATATCGGTATCGGTTGATATCGGTATCGGAAATTAAGAGTTGGACAATATCGGTATAGGTAAAAAAGCCAATATCGAACATCCCTACTGGAAACTATTGCCGGCTACAACAAAAGCCCCGACACTCAACCCCCCCCAGCCGCTGGGGAATAAGTGTCTTGCAGTTCCAGGCTCGCATTACACCGTGTGTGAACGGCGACCAGGGGCTACAGCACTGCCATATAGTATTTGACTGGGCTGCAATAGTGGCAGCGCTCCAGGCGATTGAGAACAACTGGTCCATTGTGAGCAGTGAAGAGTGAGAGCCTCCTACTCCTCCTCTGGGAGGGAGTAGGCTGCTACCGGGCCCACGTCCTGCTTCAGCAGCACCCACATGTTACAAATCACAGGCCAATTAGCCGGCAACGCGGACCGGAGCCAAGGCACCAGTATTACTACAATCCATTCCAACTTAATCACAGCTCACTCTCAGCTCATTACTACACACAGACACACCCAGCTGTATGACCTAATGGAGTCTGCATTGATATGAATAGGTTTCTAATGAGGTAATGCATCGTCCCCAAAATGGCCATGAGTCAATACAGAGTCAATACAGTCAATACAGAGCCAATACAGAGCCAATAGACTCTGGATCAATACAGAGCCAATACATAACCAATAGACTCTGGATCAAATCATTCCCACCACCTCTGGGCTTCTAGTCTTCATATAAAACTTCAGTGGGAACCCACGTGTTGCTCTCAGGTTATATAAAGGCTATGGTCAGAAATAACCACACGTGCCACATGCGATGTGATTGAGGGCCTCATGCCACGCTAGGGGCCCCAGGTGTGTCCAGTTAAAATCCCATCGCCAATTATTCCATGATGGAGTTAATGGCTTTTACAGGTTTGGGTCCAGAGTCAAGCACACGGGCGCCTAGAGACATCGCCTGTCACTAGTCTAAAGCACTAAACTAGAAGCACTCGCCCATAGAAATACCCAACAATATAGATTTTTAAGTGTGGAGGCCCAACTCACCTTGAAAACGAGTATAGCCTAACGTTTCCCCGCGGAAACTCTTGTAGTATTTAACTCCGTAGACGATGATGGGTCTGCGAAGAATATGTGCAAGAACGAAAATGTGGGTTTGTTCCAGGCTGGCCCCAGGCTGTGGGAAAGACAGCAGACAATGCATCAGAACGGTATCAACGTTTATTTAATAAATAATAATACATCCATGGCACTTAAAAAAAATTAAATATGTAGTTTTTCTCTGATGTTAATGTCAAGAGATGTGGGGAAATTCTATGAGTCAAAACTGAACACAAACAGTTTCACAGAGTCCATGGAGGACAACTGGATCCCTGGAACAGTGTTGACGATAGAAAGCAGGGAGTGGACACCATGTTCTAGGGCTTCAAAGCTTCAGTAGTTATCAGTGGGTGATGGAAGCTTCATTCTTCCTGCACAGTTTAAATTCTGAGGTTAAAACAAGAGCTATCGGGTATATATGTTTCCTGAACATCCCTGTTTGAGAAGAACACATTTCCAAAATGAATGTTGTGATTATTATTTCTATAAGCCATTTCTTATAATAACGACAACAACAAAGCATTACAATGTTGATATATCTTGGCATACATTGCCATGGTAACGATTCAAGCTTGGCAGCTTCAAAGCCTTTGGGCCAGTCAGCCTTTACAGAGGCAGGGAGGGTATGCGATTTTGCTTTCAAACATATTTCAAACTGCCTCGGAATGATTCTATTTAGATTTATGATGACATGGGATAGAATAAAGAGTTGCATATATAGTAAATATGGTTTTGTAAACTAATTGCAAGCTTTGAAAATTCTTAACAAATCAAAACAAAAACTGCCTAGTGCTGCTTTAAAACTGCCTGTTCAACATTCAGACATGATTTATTTTTAACAGTGAATAGGAATACATACTGTAGTCGTACCATAAAACTCATCTTGGATGACTGACAACAATAACTTTTCATAATAAAAAGTGGATTATGGTAATCCACACACAAGGCACGTGGAGGCTGATCTGATCCTTAGGAGGAGTACCCCTCTACCCCTCTCCCTCACACACACCTGTCATGATATCTTAGTGTACGCTGCCAGTGGAGAGTGGCTCCCCGATCTAAATGCCTGTAATCCCCAGGTCACGTGTTGGACAGAACTGGGCACGCCAAGCAGCCCAGGAGGGAGATGACTGAGCTGCTCAGCTTCATCTCAAGACCGCCTGTTGTGTCATGTGTCTCCCCCCCCCACACACACACCCCCACCCACACCCCTGTGGTCTGTGCTTGATTGCTTACGTTACGTCATGTCTCTCTCCTGGACTCACACAAACGGTCTTTATGTCCTCCCATTTCCCTCCCTTACTCCCTCCGTTCTCACGCAGCTCCCCGACAGGTTTATCCCTATGGCTGCGTCTCCATTCTCGTAAAAACTAAAAAAACTGCCCCAATTTCAGAATTCATAGATGTTATTCCTCTGGTCCTAAAACCGTAGAAAAATATTAGTGAAAACTCTCTCCCGAACACAAACACTAGAGCGCTAAATCTCAGAGCGTGTGATGTCATCAAGTATAACGTCTGAAGCTGCTCCAGAGACAATGAATTGGGAACATTATGTATAGACGACAGTGAGAGCACTGAAGGAAATCACTGGTTTTGATTTTGTTATAACGTGTAGGTAAAGTACATACAGGGGAGGAAACTAACTTTTTGGCTTACGAGCCAACTGGCGAGTATATGATTTTTTTTACCAGCCAAACAGATTTTTTACCAGCCATAAATAAATCGCTAATTGTGATAATTACTTCTTTGTATGTCTTCGTCTAAATTGATTTTCAATCATAGTAATAATCACACCGTGTCTCTACTTTTTAAAATATTTATTACCATAAAACATTAATAAGTGTCTCTACTCTTCACAATATTAGCATAAAACATATTAATCACACCGTCTCTACTCTTCAAAATATTAGGATATCACATATTAACATGAAAGAGGGAAGTATTCTGGACTGGGTTGGGCTGAACTGGGCAGTGAAAGATGCTGGGCTGGGTTGGGCAGGGAAACTTGGGCTGGTCTAGGTTGGACTGGGTTGGGCTGGGCAGTGAAAGAACCAAGCATTTCACTGTAATGCAATAGCTAAATAAAACAACTTGAACTTGACTTGTTGCATTTGTACTCTGGTTGGATGCCAAAACGTTCTGGTTGTACTGTACTTGTGCTGCATGATGACAATACATTGGAATCGAATCTCATGTCAACGCTAGGGGTTCAGCAGGTGTATTCTGAATGACAAGTATGACAACATCACCGTTGTGGAAGCGGTCAGGTGGCGTAGCGGAGATTGCGTTCGTCACCAACGCCGGAGATGCTGGGTTCGCGTGTTCGAATCCAGCTCCCAGCGTTGTCACCAGCTTGGCTGGCCGTTCACACTAATACAATTGGCAGTATTAGAGGGTGGGAAAGCTGGCGGGTGGGTCCTGGGCGTTGTGGACAGTGACCCCTACAGTTCGGTCGGGGCGCCTGCTCAGCGAGGGTAGGATCTGGAGAGGTAGTGCGGCCTCCCACAAGTTACACTCTCCCAGTGAGAATCTGCGCGGCCAGGCTGGCTGCCGGCAGGCTGCACATGCGTTGGAGGAAAGCATGTGACAGACTCCGGCCTCTCGGACCAACAGTAGGGGAAAGTGCGCAACAACCAGGAAGGGTGGGATGGGAGAAAAAAATCGGAAAAAGAAGGAGGGGTAAAAACATAAAAAAATGGTGGGGGGAAACCCGGTAATAATAAAATGTCACTCGGCTGCATTTAAGCAAAGCCGCTCAGTATAGTCCACTATGTTGAACGCGCATTATGGTAGCTTGTTACATGCTAGGTAGCTAGTCGGCTAATGCTGGTTGACTTGAGTGAGCCTCACGCCCACTTGTCATTCTCATCCGACTCGAAGGAGACACGTCGCATGCTGTTGTTCGCCCCCATGTCAGACAGACCGCACTTATATCCGAAAGAGACAACTCTACATGCAATTATTTTCATCCACTGATGTGTTTTTGTCTAAGTTTGTCTACGTTGTCAAGCCGGTGGCAGGAGTCTGTAGGTCCGCGCGCAGTGATCTGTCCACTTCCCCTAGATGGGCGGCATCTTCTAGAAAACGAGTGTTCATTGGAGGAGCTGAGAGTGCAACGATGATGTTCATTGGTTATGGATCATTATGAGGCGCAAATGGGAGGAATCATAAGGGGGGAGTCAGAGTTCGGATTGTGCCAGTGAGCGAATCAGCAGATTGCAGAATGATTTTTTTGGTTTTGTTTACTTCTCCCCAGTGTGGTGAGTGCTCTTCATGAATCACTCGCCAAACATAAATAATACTCGCATTTGGCGAGTAAAAGGGCCTAATTTCCTCCCCCGAGTACATATATATAGATATTGGTTTAAGCATGTTATAGTGTGTATCAGACAAGTTAGAGACTAGAGACTCATACAGGGCCTGTGGGAGAGATAAGAAGCTGGAGAGAGTCGAGGTCACTCATAGCTATGAGGAACGTAAACATCTATTAGGAGATAGGGCGGTGTTGCTATGGGCTGGCAGCCGTTGCTAGGGAAATATACTTTATAGCTGTGAGTTCTTCCGGTTTGAATCAGACGAGGTTGCTATAGTGACAAAGATAGTGGTCGCCATGACAATGCAGATATGGAGCGGCTAGGGGGAAAGCCGTTGCTATTGTAACGAGATAGCCACACGACGAAGAGAGTTAGACATCGCGAGAGATAGACTTTAAGACATTAAGCTGGTATTCTTCCGGTAACAGAAACAGAAGTGTGTTGGATAGCAAGCGAGACAAAGATTTTGCTGTAGTCATTATGATGAAGGAAAGACAGGGCTTTCAATGAGCGTTGAAATTTCCTAGGGTACTCCAACTTTCTGGAATGAAATTACTTCCCGATTATAATTTTTTATTTATCTTATTTCTCTGGATTATATACCACAACTGAACGTTATTGCATAGTTTGGAGCGCAGTTAGTGTGTCTCCCTTCTGTGAACATTTAGCAACAATCGGCGTTGCAAGCGGATTCAAGATGGTGGAACTTTGTGTCGCAAAAATAAAAAGCAGACTGTATTTACAGTAGATTTCATTCTCGGTTCTTCATGCACGCCTGGTGATACTAAATCCAACTTGAACTCCGTCATTGGAACGAGTAGATTTGGCCCGATCCATAGATGTGCAACATTGCTATAATAAGGTAATTTATAGGCCTCATATTCTATAATAATATTTCAAATTGCATGGGTCCGGATGGGAGAATTCAGTACTGTATCTACAGAACCTTCTGTTTAATCATCTTCCCTTTATTAATTTCCTTAGATTTTTTGTACACATGATCTCAAGAAGGTACTGAACGAGATCAGTGGCAGTTTTTCATGTCTGGTCATTATTAGCATGGTGTTATTCACTGTCAAAGATACAAAGAAAAATCATAATTCATATTCTCCTTTGTTTCATCACAATTTAAGCAAGCCTAGTAATAGACACAATATTTCTGACACTGGGAATACATTGACTAAGGTCCATAGATGTCCCTAGATACCAAGAATATGCAAATGGCCTTGTAGAAGTGGAGACATATACCATTTAGGTATGTATTTTAGGTGGATTTTCAGAAAATAGGGCTCCGGGCTTAAGAGGTTCCTTGACCATTTATAGCATTGAAGCGAATCGGAAATCGAATCGATTCAGGACCTTGTTAATCGGAATCAAATCGTTCCTTAAAAGTAGTTTGAACGAGTGCATTTCTGCTGCCACATACAGTAGAAGTGGTTCATCAGAAAGCTGGGGACCTGGAGATTAGCTTGAGATGTTTTTTCTAGTTGTGGATCTAGCAGCACTATGTTACACATAAACGTTATGTTTGGGTTAGGCGCCTATTCACGTTTGGAAGGTTTAGAGTGTATAAGGGCTTACTTAGCACATTATGATGGAAGTGTATGATGACCGTTCACATGCTGAATTATGTCTCAGAGGTGATTGCAGCTATCTTTGGGTTGATACCATTTGTTTACACAGATTTGGTGCACAATTTTAATCAAGAATTGATAAACACGGTCAAACATTCCTCCAAAATACCCATTGTTCTAAAAGTATCTATACTAATAAAATGGGAGTATTGAACCATTTTTAATAGCTGGGTATCACAATACTTTTCTAGTATCGGTGTATCGTGCAACACTAGTCATGAGTTTATTAACTGGCACCAAGAAAAGTGGCAATTTCTTTTACTTGAACTTGAGGACTGGATACTTTTTTTGCAAACCAAAATACTATACTTTATACTTATAGCACATGCATGAGCCTGGTCTCTTTCGAAAGATAACATTCTGAAGTTTCCGATACAATAAAGAAAGTTCACTTTTAGTGCTAATGAAATAGAGTAACATAGGTCTGAACTTGAGTTGAACTTGAACTTGTGTACTCACGTTTTTCTGTAGTTGAAATATATTTCCAAAAAAATTGGTATGGCTGACAAAACACCCTGGGTCCATAGCCTGATGGCTTGTATAGAACATATACAAATTTCATAAAAATCATTTCAGAAATGACTAATGAGTGATTAAGAGTGATTTTGGTAAACTGGGAAAAAAAGGAAAAGCTATGCCGGTTTCAGTTCTCTCATAGACTCCAATGCATTCCGCTGTGTTTTAGTTCATGACTTTTCACCTAGATCCCTGATTCGCTCATCCCCTCGTGGGGCATCATTGGAAAGCCACACTCATTGGTTACAACAACCCTGTCCAATAATTTTTCGAGATCGCCAAATGATTGACGGAGCTAGAGCCTCGGGTGGTAAATTTTCTTTACATTCGCTATTTTCATTCATTATTCATCCATTGACCTCGGTATTGCCATATGAAAGGATTTTGAGATTGCCAAAGTGCAATACCGGCCGCATCCTGCCAGATGGCAGTGTCGCCCACCCTTTGAAACCTTGTATCTAACTCTGTTACTCTCAAATGTCTCTGGGCGCTACATTTAGACGGAGCCGAGTAAGTCGCTTCATCCGACCTATTCGAAACGCATCTGGCACATATGTCCGGGACCAGATGGACACCAATACTGGAAATCGTGATCAGACAATTGGAATATTATTTTTGGAATACCACCGACCACAGGTAAGGACTATCTGACATCAATTTCAGCTTGATCCAACAATGTTTTCATATCCATCCAGCTGATCGGCTTCTGTAGTGTTCAACACAAATGCCGTTACTGGCAATCAAAGCATCAGAAACGACCCCCCCCCCTTCATGCATTCATGATGAAACATAATACCTATTATATACATTTGATTTGGAAATAGTAGCATGTCCAGGTAAGAAACGCCAACGCTTATAGTTAATTGATCATTCCCTGCTTTTACAAAAAATGGAACGGTATGGAATAAGAGGTGTCACTCATCATTGGTTAAGAAGTTATTTAAATAATAGGTTTCAATATGTAAACATTAATAATACAGAATCACATCTTAGAAGAGTAACTTGTGGTGTTCCACAGGGTTCCGTATTGGGACCCAAGTTATTTATACTTTATTTAAATCATATTTTTACAGTATCGAATATTTTGAAAATTGTTACGTTTGCTGATGATACTAATTTACTTTGTTCAGGGGAGGACATAAAAGAATGATTGAAAACAGTAGAAAGGGAATTGATCAAATTAAAGAAATGGTTTGATAGGAATAAGTTGTCTCTTAATGAAAACAAAACTAAATGTATGGTATTTGGTGGTGTTCCTACCGACTGAAATTAAACTGAATTTAAATGGAACTGAAATTGAAAGAGTATATGAAACAAAATGCTTAGGTGTGATTATAGATCAAACTCTGTTGGAAGCCACATATACAATATATCAAAGGTAAATTAGCCAAATATGTTGGCATTCTGTACAAAACAAGGGAAATGTTTGCATACATTGTATTTTTCACTTGTTGTGCCATACATGTCATAATTGTGTTGAGGTCTGGGGGAATGTTTATAAAACAAATATAGATCCTATTATTAACACTTTGATCGCCATGGTTAAATTCATAATTTACCATCCCTAGCCAGCTCTATTTGTCTATGGAGAAGTTCCCCTTCTTTGCAGGGCTATAACTTTTTAAATTCCATTGCTAAATTGACATTATTATGGCCCATTCAATGTCCTATATCTATTGTTCAGGGTGTAGCAACGTTATACTTTTTCATTCACATATTGATACTAAAATACGGTCTAAAGTATAAGTATGTTTTTATCGTTTTCTGCAGCTTTCTCCAGAACTTGATTTATAGCCCCAAATGCATTATATTGATGATCAAATACAGTTTGGTAGCGATCGGTGCCAGATAAAAAAATTTCAACTGGAGGTACTTCTAGAAGTTACTACGTATGATCTGATGTTGACCGGATGGGCGGGGGGTCGTTTATAATTCCGTGGGCAACGTTATATCATTCATCTAGTGTGGGTCATATGATCATCAGAGCAGTTTATATTGAACACGGTAATAATAAACGCTGAAACTTACCCCAGTCTCCTCGGGCCGTTGGGCGATCAGCTTGGAGTAGACAGTTTTCTATTATGGGATGTTGATCTAGATTAACCATTTCCAGGTTGTATAATACTATATACGTCCAAATAACATTGTTTATTGAGTTAGGGCGAGCGATTGATTATCCAGTGTGTCGAGATGGAGTCCTGCTAACGATCGCGAGTGCCCGGACGAAATATGGGTGAGCACTTCCTGTTTGGCGCGTCACTTCCTGTTGGGCGATCTGCCGATCAGCCACCAGATGGCGCTCTTGAACCGTTATAGAGTTGAGTGGAGCTCAGCAGTATATCTCAGGTCCCCGGAGGAGAAATATGATTTCGATCACAGATTTTTGAAATATTGATATCAAAGACGTGTTACGGCGTCTTCGGCAGAATGAGCATGGCGGGCAATGACGAGTTTCGGCGTTTCCGGTGATTAAAGTGTTAAACAACAGAAAAGAGCTATTAGAATAATAAACAAAGCTAGTTACCTTGAATCGACAAATCCATTATTCATAAAGTTCTGCACATACAAATTTGTAGATATGGTGTACATAAAACCGTGGAAATCATTTTTTGTGCCGAGAGTAAAAGCCTACCAGTTTGTATTCAATGTCTCTTTCAACCAAGAGAAGGAAAGTATCATTTAAGAGGGTTATGTATTCTTAAAACATGTAAAAATTTAAGAACTAATGTAAAAGCTAGATGTGTTTCAATTTTGAGAGTTAAATTATGGAATAGCCTTAGTGACGGGTTGAAGTTGTGTACTTCTCAGGGGAGATTTTAAAAAGCCTTAAAGGATAAAATAATTCAGGAGTACAGTTGAGTAAAACATCAAACATTTGTTTTTTTCTTTAAAAAGAAAATTATATCTTGCAGCATATTTAAAGTTTTTCTTTCTTATATTAAAATATATTTAGTTTTTAAGAATTTGTAAAGGATAGGCAAAAATAAGCATGTGCTTCAGCCTATTCCTTTTTTTCAGTTGTTGATTTTGGATTTTGTGTGTGAGCTTGCCTTATTATGTACATTTGTAATTTACAAATTTTTTTATATTTTTTTTTGCACGTCCACACGGGTGTTTTTGATTAGTCTGTAAATAAGACCGTAAAATAAAAAAACGTCATTCATTCATTAGTAGAATTCGCGTTGCGCCCTATTACTCACTTCCCAGAAATTATCCCGGATCACTCTGAAATTATACTTTTTTTTTATCAACTTTTTCTCCTCCTTTTTTTCTGTGATTTTCCTCCCTATCCCAATTTACCTCTCGTGCCAATTCTCCCTCCCCTGTCCTGATCGTTGCTCGCATATGCCCCCCACTGGCCGGTTGTAGGGAGGATAGAAGCCTTGCATCACATGTCCCCTCCGATACATGTGGAGGCAGCCTGTCACATTTTTTCACCTGCCAGCGCGGACTCTCATTTGGCGAGGAGTAACGTGTAGGAGGCTCACACTGCCCCCGCCATTTTTCCTGACTTTGCTGTGCAGGCGCCCCAACCGACCTGTAGGAGTCGCTGTTCACAACAACGAGACTACCACCCTTCGACTTCCCACCCGCTAACTCTGCCAATTGAGTTAGTATGACGGCCGGCCCAAGCCGGAGGCAACGCTGACAGCCAGATTTGATACCGGTGTCTCTTGTGTTGGTGACGAGCGCAATGTCCGCTGTGCCACCCAGCCACCACTCTGAAATTATACTTATATTCACCACGGGATAATGCGTTAACGTATGCATGAAAAAACTATCTCTTTTTTGCATCTTGGACGGAAGAAAGTCAGTGTCAAATGACCATAGTATTGTCCCCATAGCTATGATATAGAACAGGGGTTCCCAAAGTCGCCAGATGATTAAAAAATTTTAAAAAAGAAAAGAAAAGAAAAAATAAAAGAAAATGTGCAGTCAGGCCACTGAACTTAGAAGCAGGCCAGGACAGTGTTTCTAGTTGCAGCAGCGCAATAGTTAGAGATAACCTAGGTGGGGAACAACCAGGAGATCACTGCAACTCACAAGTTGGAGAACTATCTCTCTCTCTCTCTCTCTCTCTCTCTTGCTCTCACACACACACACAAAAGGAGCCGCATGTGATTGGTGGAGGCGGGACCCTTACAAAAAACTGTTGTTGCTAATCATTGACACATGCTAGCCTGTAATAATCCCCCCCAGAAAAATCTACTTTGCATTTGATATATTGCAAATATATGCCATCACACACACTGGCATTTAAAGGGTTAGAATTATAAAATTAATATGTGGTGTTATGATCAGGGCTGAAGTTGAATAAAAGATTGTATTATTTTCAATCTGACATTACAAAAAAACTGAAAATCCATCAAAATCAGTGTTGTTGCTAATCATACATATGCTAGCCTGTTTTTTAACAATAATTTGTGATGCCATCACAAACACTGGCATTTAAAGGGTACAAATAAAAAAATGCCTGCACCAGAATGCAGGAAATGAAGTCTTTGTAACAAGAAATGTCCTGGTGGGGGACCCCCAGACCCCCTGCTTAAAAAGTGGCCTGACTGGGGCTATATTTTGCACTATATTTCCTGGCCTGAATGATTTCCCCAGTCCGGCCCTGGTTAAAAGCCTCCAATGCTTATTAGTGTGTGTGCGTTTGAACGTGTGCATGTTTCAACCTACATTTCCATTTATTAAAAAAAAAAAAAAAAAAATTATTATTTTTTTACCTCCTATAATAGTGGGGGTCGCAGCTCTCTGACCCAGTTATTTTTGGGTCACGGCCTGAAAAGTTTGGGAACCCCTGATATAGAATATAGATATAGCTCTACAAACAAGGTGACGCACTCCTATCTTTAAAGCGTGGCATAGCTACAACGGGACCCGGCTAATGGCTGGCGCTGAATGAGTTAAGAGGTTAACTGGGAGGGGAAATTCCTCACCGTGGCGTCCCACTCCCTACATCACTGGAACATTCTCCTTCCATTCACTTTGAATTGGAGGAAGGAGGATAAGTTAAGCATTAGGAGGACTAGGAGAATTACCTGGCTGGCCAGGGACAGGATGAAGGTCCAGTCCTCCTGCCATTGCTCCTCTCTCAGGGAGAAGTGCAGACCGAAGCTCTGGGAGTACCACGACTCCCACTCCTTCCAGCGCGTGTAGAACCTAGAGTCAGTCCCACGAGAGAAACACATGCACCAATCAGACACCATTACTTTACATATAAAAAATAAAATTGTCAGACAAGAGGTAACGCCTCTATACTAGGGATGAAATCAATCAACCTATCTCTAGCTCTGCTCTCTTTTCTTAATCCTTGGATACAATTGTTGTATTATCTAAGGATTAAGTATTATCTGATACAGAGTAACAATCCGGTTTGTTTAGAGTCATTTGACCAAAAAAATTTAAACAAGACATCTAATGTCTTCATTAACTCATTGACTGCCGGGAATTAGCCATGGCCCTGTGGTAGCACTGCCATACTTTAAAAGATAGGAGTGAGTCACCTTGTTTGTAGAGCTATAACTATATTCTATATTATAGCTATGGATACTACTATGGCTGTCTCCCTGTGGGTGGCTGTCCTGGAGGCGTGAATATTAAAGGCAACCAACTTGTGTTCAGCTTTTCGTTCAGCGTTTCTCTGATTGGCCGCACGGCCAATCAATCAATCCACTAGCACACGCCCTTGCGGCGCGGCAGAAGCGCTGGTCGAACCAGCGGTGTTCTGTTGTGTGACTGTACTACAGCGGTGTTCTGTTGTGTGACTGTACTAAACTCTTCCACCACATGACCGACATTTGACATACAGTACACCTCCTATCTATGTTGGGATTATGTTTGGTCATGACAAAACAATAAAAATCGCTACTGTTAGTAATGCTGCCACCACCCACTTCAATGACAGAGCTCTCATATTTGCGAATGCATAAACTATATCTTAAATTATGGCGATGTGTCTAATATGGCTGTCGCGAAGTCATTGATAAGCGACAGCCATATTAGACACATAGCCATAATTTAAGATATAGTTTATGCATTCGCAAAATATGAGAGCTCCGTCATTGAAGGGCTTCGTTCTACAACGGAGCACGGCCGCTGCTGCTGGAGCTGGACCGAGTCAAGCCGGCGGCGGCGCACGGAAGCCGGGGATAAACCACTGCGTCGCCCCGCTGGCGCTTCAGGCTCAGCAGCCTCCACGGGCGAAATAACATATAACGTTACAGTTCCACACTGATGTACAGTGAGTGTCTAATATGGCTGTCGCGAAGTCATGCCTCTCCCTCTGAAAGCCCTTCCAGCTGTGTATCATAGAGACATAATATCATAATGATGTGTTTTCTATATTATATCCACAATCATTCATCTAAAAAATTGTATGGGCTTTGATTAAACATGTAACCTACACCTACTGTAACTTACTGTACCTCTGCTTCCTACAGCACAGCAGGTAATGGCGTTAATCAATGGAACGCGAAACATAATAACGTTACGCTTTCTAGTTCAGCGCATTTCATAACTGTATGGGCTTTGTTTATACACGAGTGAATCTGGTAGTTGGTTGTTAAAAACGCGAAACATAATAACGTTACGCTTTCTAGTTCAGCGCATTTCATAGCGCTCCACTGCTACCGCAGCCCAACACAAGTGCGTTGGAACAGCAGCCACAAGTTGGTTGCCTGCGCTGCCGCTCCCGCGCGCTCCTTGGATTTCATTTGGGACGTGGGACGACTGTGCTTGCCTGCGCGTGGGGGCGCGGCCAATCAGAGAAAAGCCAAACGCAAGTTGGTTGCCTTTAATATTCACGCGTCCTGGAGTGACACCCACCCACACCCACCCAGGATGCGATCCTCCTCTGCGTGCCCCCCTGTCTCCCTATCGCCGGCCGGAGTGATGACTAGAGTGCTGGACGTCCCGTGATGACGCCCACCCAGGATGCGACCCCTGCTGGCCCCTCTGCGTGCCCCCCTGTCTCCGGCTGTCTCGTGGTGGCTGTCTCGAGTGTTCGACGTCCCGTGATGGCCGGGGGGATGCGGCCATCTTCAGCTGTCTCGGAGTGGTGGCCGGAGTGTGGAACGTCCCGGGAGGATGCACCCCTGCTGCCTCGGCTGGAGCCGCTATCAGTTCTATCTTTAATCTTATAAAATGTTCAGTTGTTATCACTATCAGCTCTATATAAAAAATTTCAAAATGTTCAGTTGCTATCGCATGCACTCATCTGTGTTTCACTACACACATGGGTGCATGCTTACCAGCTGTTGGCCTCTTTTTAATGCAACATGCAACACTATTATCACCGACATCTAAGAAGGGAGATCCCCCTTGAATTGGCCCTTCTAAGGTTTCTCTCCTCCACATTGCCTGTGGAGCATTCTTTCCTATTGTTAGGTTTTAGTGAGTTTTTCCTTACCTTCGCGTGGGGTACGTCTGGGAGTGTTGCATGCATGCATGCATTTATTTTGAGCTTATGGTATTCTTGTTTTTTCTTGACTTACTGTGTTACTATGTATTTTTTTTTTTTTCTTCTTGGCTTGTTTAAAGAAGACGTGTCTCTGTTAAGCACTTTGAGCTGCACTCCGTGTATGAAAGGTGCTATATAAATGAAGATTATTATTATTATTATTTGACAGACTATCATCGTTCAATATGTGGAAAAGAAATAATCTTTTCATCCATACATTCCCGTTTTATACCGTGGTGAATATGAGTATGGTTTTAGATTGGTCTGGGGTAATTCCCGAAATGCTGAGCAATAGCCTTATGCGTGTATTACACTAAAACTGTTGCAGTTTCTTGCCTGGACCCGCTATTATTCTCAAATCAAATCTATATCATAGGTATTGTTTTTTGATGCTTTGATCGCCACCAACGGCATACGTTGTGGACTAACGTTACACACACACGGTCGGATCACATTGAAGACATGCTTGGATCAACGCAAGATTGATATCATATAGCCCTTACCTTGACTAGGATGTACCCCAAAAAGAATATTCCAATTATCTGATCGCCATTCCAAGTATTGATGTCCATCGTGTCGCCAACATAATCCAGCACACATCAGGAGTATTTTATTCTTCTCAATCCGACCGTTATAAATGCTGAACTTGAGCAAAAAAAAAAAAAACCTGGACCCATTGTATCGACCCACAGGCCATAGATAGATACCAGTAGGTCTATCAGTGCAAACCTACATACATTAGACTTAAGTGAAGACAGAGTCACACACAGATCCACTGCAACACAAGAAGAGATCATCCTTTGTTGACCCAGTACCCAAATATCATGTATTTGCCTGCAAGTGAAGCAAGTATGTAAATACTCCTTTGCTGTGGACCTGTTGATTGAGCCTATTCTCAAATGGCCAGCTCAATGAATAATATCTTCCCCAACCGCGTAGCAGTGCAATGCTGCTCCAAGACAAACAGCCTCGAGGCCCGGACCAGCAGACTCCAGGACAGTTCTTCCCCACAGGCAGTCAGACTTATGGACAAATAACACTAACGGCTATATTATTGTTCTCCCTGCAACTGATTTGCACACAATACTTACTTGACACCACAGATGTGCACATACTACACTTGTACTGGAAATTGTTGCACTATGCCGCTAATATTACAAATTTATTGATTACGTTGTGCACTACTTGTGTTGTTGCTGCTGCTGCTGCTGCTGCTGAGGGCAAGGAGCCAGGAAACTAAATAATCACGCTGCTCTACACTGTAAACGGACAGGGAGGGACGTGATCAAATAAAACTTGAAACTTGAAACTATGGAATTCAAAATGCTTCACGTCCCCTCGTTGACCATGAGGCCAACAAATGCAAACATCTTCTGCTTCCAACACCTCAGAAAGAACAACACTGGTGCAAGCACTCTCTGGATGGACTGAAGTAAGTACTTCTTAAAAAGTAAGGACTATTCCTTTAACAACAAGAAATGGGGTGATCTTGGTAAGGACTATTCCTTTAACAACAGGAAGTGGGGTGATCTTGGTAAGGACTATTCCTTTAACAACCGGAAGTGGGGTGATCTTTATAAGGACTATTCCTTTAACAACAGGAAGTGGGGTGATCTTGGTAAGGACTATTCCTTTAACAACAGGAAGTGGGTGATCTTCGTAAGGACTATTCCTTTAACAACAGGAAGTGGGGTGATCGTAAGGAATATTCATTTAACAACAGGAAGTGGGGTGATCGTAAAGGCTATTCCTTTAACAACAGGAAGTGGGGTGATCTTCATAAGGACTATTCCTTTAACAACAGGAAGTGGGATGATCTTCATAAGGACTATTCCTTTAACAACAGGAAGTGGTCATGTCTCACCAGTGTGAGCAGTCATGCAGGCTGTCGTGGAGGGTCTTGCGGAGGACAGAGTCCTTGTCGTAGATGCCCCAGGTGGCCTGCAGGACAGAGTCTAGCAGACAGTCCCCGGCCGTACGGTTCCACAGGGCGTACAGACGAGTCCCCAGCTCCAAAGACCAGTTGATGACGGGAGACTCCTCTTCCAATTCTATTCAAGAGAGCGAGAGGGACGGGGGAGGGAGAGAAAAAGAAAATTAAGACAAAGTGTGAAAAACTAAATCATGTTCAGCCACTCAATATTAATTATATTATTTAATATTTATTCTTCAATAAATAACTGCAACAACCAAGTGGAGCATCTCTCCCTCGTAACCCAATTTACAGAAGCCTAAATAGGTCATAAGACACCTCTGAGACAGACACCACGCTAACAACCAGCAGTGTGAGGACACACGTGCATCCATGCACACAATCAGAGCGAGAGAGAGAGAGAGACACATTCGTGCACACACACACACACACACACACACACACACACACATTCTGGGAGTGTCACTGGTTAAGTGCATGGGAAGCAGATGAGAAAGCTTGATTAGCCTAATTCAGTGTTTCTCAAAGTGGGGGGCACGCCCCCCAGGGGGGGCGCAGAGGCATGACAGGGGGGGCCTTGAGATTTATATATTAAAAAAAAATATTGGATTACAGAAAATTATCACTAAAGTGCTATCTGTTGCAGCTGCACTGTTCTCCATGAAAATACCATTTCTCAAAATCTGAAAATCATTATTTAATAAAACACAGAAAAGGATCACCAAGTTACTCTGGATAAAAAAAACCTTTACAGACAACATTGAGACAAAGCTTCCCGACACATCTCCATCCACACTCTTGGAAGAACTCTTTGAAATCTCATCTGATACCACCTAGAGAGCTAGTTTCAGAGTGTGGTGCTGAGTACCAAGTATCTCATCTCATGGCCCACCAAGTATCTCATGATGCAGCAGTTAAGGTGTTGATAGCATTCAGCACCACATACAGTATCTGTGTGAAGCTGGCTTTTCATCCATGACAGCTCTGAAAACAAAATATAGGGCCAATTTGAAAGGTCACAATATTGGTGTTATTTCAATACATTTAAACATGGCCCATTTCATGACTATTTTGTTGGGGCGAGGGGGGGGGGGGGGGGGGCCCAAAATATTTTGGTCCGCCAAAGGGGGGCCTGACAGAAAAAGTTTGAGAAGCACTGGCCTAATTAGTGGGCTTAGAGCAGAGCGGCAGGTTGTAGCTGCTTAGAGCAGAGCGGCAGGTTGTAGCTGCTTAGAGCAGAGCAGAGCGGCAGGTTGTAGCTGCTTAGAGCAGAGCGGCAGGTTGTAGCTGCTTAGAACAGAGCAGAGCGGCAGGTTGTAGCTGCTTAGAACAGAGCAGAGCGTCAGGTTGTAGCTGCTTAGAGCAGAGCGGCAGGTTGTAGCTGCTTAGAACAGAGCAGAGCGGCAGGTTGTAGCTGCTTAGAACAGAGCAGAGCTGCAGGTTGTAGCTGCTTAGAGCCGAGCAGAGCGTCAGGTTGTAGCTGCTTAGAGCAGAGCGGCAGGTTGTAGCTGCTTAGAGCCGAGCAGAGCGGCAGGTTGTAGCTGCTTAGAACAGAGCAGAGCGGCAGGTTGTAGCTGCTTAGAACAGAGCAGAGCGGCAGGTTGTAGCTGCTTAGAACAGAGCAGAGCGGCAGGTTGTAGCTGCTTAGAGAGGTGCTGCTTAGTGACACACACAGATCCTAAAAACAGAGTGAGCTCTGTCCACGACCCCCCTCCACCCCCCGCCACCCATTTAAAATTGACCAGCAGTCATTTAAAATGAACCAGATTTTGTAGGTTAAATGTGTACACTGTACATAGTACAAATGTTAAATAAAGTGAACACATGATAATAATAATAATAAGCGAATGAGTGAGGTCTAGAGACCATTTCCTGATTGCTGCCAGTGCCAAGAAAAAGCAGAGGCTAAATGAAAAGAACGAGAAGTCTGGTTGGTTCATTCATTTGATCTCGCTCGGAGAGACGGCATGTTCTCACTTTAGTGCCAACTTCTCTCTCTCACAGAGAGACTGGACACTGGAGGAATGCAGCGACATTTCTCTCGTTTTCAGAAGGTTTCAGTCAGTTTTACTTGTGTCACGTTAGTGTTGCCAATCCAAACGTCCATTCAGAAACTTTGTATTATGAAATAAGACATTCTGCGATATCTGTGAATAATCCTATGCCTTGGTCTGTGTTCAGTTGACACGGTTGACACGCCCACTATGCAAAGCTAGTGCTCTGGTCATGCATCCACTCAACTCAGAAAATACAGCATCAGGCTATTCTAAAAGTATTGATACTAATAAAATGAGAGTATTGAACCGTTTTTAACAGCTGGGTATCGGAGGCGGTTAGGTGGCGTAGCGGAGATTGCGTTAGTCACCAATCCAGCTCACAGCTCCGGGGTTGTCACCAGCTTGGCTGGCCGTTCACACTAATACAATTGGCTGTATTAGAGGGTGGGAGAAGCTGGCGGGGTGGGTCCGGGTCGTTGTAAACAGCGACTCCTACAGTTCGGTCGGGGCGCCTGCTAAGCGCGGATAGGACCTGAGTGGGATAGTGTGATCCTTCCACACGCTACGCCCTCTCAGGGACGATCCGCGCTGCCAGGTGAAAAGAAGCGGTTGATTGGCTGGACGTGTGTCGGAGGAAGCACGTGATAGCCTCCACTCTCCCAGATGATCCGACTGTGGGGGGTAAGTGCGCAGCGACCAGGAAGGGATTGGGAATTGGCATACGACTAACATTGGGATGGGAGAAAAATCGAAGGAAAATGGAGGGGGGAAAAGATAAAAAAAAAAAAAAAAGAAACACTAGTAAAGACATTTATTTTGACATTCTGATTTAAGAACTTTCTAAATAAAAGTAAATGTATCTGACTGCTTGTATTAATTGATGAAAAAGTAGCCATGTGCAGTAAGGCTGAGCCCGAACGTTCGAACGTTCGTTCGTTACGCTGACATTCGGACTTTAATTAATAGGTGCGAACGTTTGGTGAAAAAAAAAAAAAGCAGGCGCGCGATGTTGAGGCGATGTGAAGCGGCGCGTCCCCCGAGTGCGCTCGGCTCAACCAGTGTGGTCTCTGCCGGCCTGTAGCTGGATACTATTGTCTCAACCAATGCAATAGAACCATTTTGATTGACAGGCGATTCTGCCAATTACGTCACACCGCTTGCACCCGCCTCTGCTGTTACCACCAATCGGCAAGCGTTTAGTTATTTTTTTTACTTCCGGCAATACATTTATCTGCTTGCGAGACCGAGAAGCACAACAGAGTGAACAGACTCCGTAGCTCCCCGCCGAGGAAGGATCATTAATGTATACCAGCCTTTTTCGGCCACGGAGCGCGAGCTTCATGGCGGGAGGTGGTTGCGTTGTAAACAACTCTGGCCGAGGGCGGACGGGCGGCAGGCGTGTTGGGAGCCCGGCGGCACCCCGCCTTTGTCTCTCTGTCGTCCCCCGTTCCGAGGTAGACGGAACATGTTTACATGAACAGCCACCACTGTAAACAACATGTTTTTTCACCAATAGATTATGCAATGCCGCCCTCCGTAGGATCTATAATAATAAAAAAAAAAAAATTATATAAATTATTTTTTTATAAAACATTTTTTTTATTAAAAAAATTCCAAAAAACGAACGTTCGAACGTTCGTTCGATAAACCCTGGCGAACGTTCGAACCCTAAAAACAGGGTTCGGGCTCAGCCTTAATGTGCAGTAATATAGATTATAAAATTGAGGATGTAATATATTAACGAGCTGCATCGTAGAATAGAATCGTGAGGCCAGTGAAGATTCACAGCTCTACTGTCGCCAATCACTGGATGAAACGACTGGACCTGAATGGGTCCCGGTCAGGGAGGCATCGACAACCACTTTTTCACTGCAGATACGGATTCTGAGGACTAAACCTAAGTATTGACTCATACCAAGTACATATTGTTTAGTTTTACAGAACAGTATGAACGTAGACCAGACGGGCGTTGAGATGTGTATTTGTCTCCACTGGAGGTCCCTGGTGCACAGTCTTGTGTTTTAATGCAGCCCCTTCTTGGAATGATCTTCAGCATGAGCCAAAAATAGCTTCTCTGCTGACCTATGGTCAGTTTAGGGCAACGATCTTAAACCTTCCTGCTACACTGTGTAATTGTTGCAACGGATTAACACATTGGGTGCCAACAACGAGATTTCTCGTTATTTCTCGCCATGCGTTGGTTGCCAATAACGAGATTTCTCGTTATTTAATCGTTATTTCTTTTATTAGCGATATCCATACATTTTTCATCCATCCAGCCTGACGTTATCATTGGGAATGGCTCTGAGCTCGAAAAGGGTAAATACCGCCCCATATAGTCTCCCGGATGGTAATGCACATCATTGGATTGGATTGAGTGGCCATGTGTATCAGAGAAAAACTCCGGTCCAGGGTTTCCCCATCTCTGGCAAGCAGTGTCTGTTACCACATTCACTGGGGAGGCTTGGAGCAGCTTTCGATTATGCGTTTCGGACTATAACGTTGGATCAATAAACGCGATCAATATTTGGAATGGCGATCAGGAATGCAAAACATCTGATCTGAGGTAAGGACTCTATGTTACCAGTTTTGGGTTAATCAGTTTTTTTTCACAGCGTTCCCAACGTGTGTGTGTGTGGCGTTAGGCGCTGAGCGCGGCATGAATAAATGATTTTTCAGCCCGCTTTTGTATCGTGCATAAGAACACAAATATCGATAATCTAGCGTTTATTTGAAAACTATTCATAAATCAGCCGGAAAATGACAACGTGTTTTGTGTATTCCAGTAAATGGCTATTATCGCGGAATCTTTTTTTCCTTCTAGAAATCTCCAAAACTATACTCTTATTCAAAACGGTATAAAACAGAAATGTACTGATGAAAAAAACAATCCGTTTTGTACATGTTGACTGCAACTTCTGCAAGCAAGTCATTGATAAGCGACGGGTGTATTAGACCCATAGCCATAGTTTAAGATATAGTTTAATTGCTCGCAAATGTGCTCGTCCTCCCATTGATTAACACTTTAATCGCCGTTGACGCTGAAACACGTTTTTCCCCGCCATGCTCATTCTGCCGAAGACGCTGGACAGCGTCTTTGATATCAATATTTCAAAAATCTGTGATCGAAATCATATTTCTCCCCCGGAGACATGAGATGTACTGTTGAGTCCCTCTCAACTCTACAACGGTTCAAGAGCGCCATCTGGTGGCGGATCGGCGGATCGCCCAGGGGAGAAACAGGAAGTGGAAGCTGGTGCTCATTTCAATTCGGTCCGATCACTCGCTAATAGTCCCAGGACTCGAGCTGATCACAACGGATAGTGATCCGTTACCAATAACTCGATAAACAACATGATTTGGACGTATATACTATTATACAACCTGGAAATGGATCGGATATTTCGACATCCCATAATAGGAAAAATTCTGTTCGACGCTCCTCTCCCAACGGCGAGAGGAAGCTACGGTGAGTTTCAGCGTTATTTGTTAATGTCTTCGATACTAACTGCTCTGATGATCATATCACCCACACTAGATGAATGATATAACGTTGCCCACGGAATTATAAACGACCCCCCGCCCATCCGGTCAACATCAGATCATACGTAGTAACTCCTAGAACCACGTCCAGTTGAATTTTTTTTATCTCGCACAGATTCCTACCAAACTGTATTTGATCATCAATATAGTGCATTTAGGGCTATAAATCAAGTTCTGGAGAAAGCTGCAGAAAACGATAAAAACATACCTATACTTGGGGGCGGAGCTGAGCGATCATGGAGTAGACGTGTTTTCACATGAGCTCCCTTCTACCGTGCTGAATATACGTTTCTCCCCATTAGTCTTTATTTTATTTTTATTTGTTTTTTATCTGTTTGCTAGGTCGTCGTGTTTAGTATACATTCATCAACTTTTTTCGACTTTCTACGATGGCGGGGGTGGAAACCAGAGCCATGAAAGAATTAGGCACGACACCGACACCGCCGAGCATGGCCGTACCGTCTCCCGCTGTCGGGGAGTTAAGCGAAGCTGTGCTCTTGGTCATGACCAAGCTACACGCAGACTCTGAGACACGCATCGCTGAAGCACAGAAGAAAGTACACGCAGACTCTGAGGCACGCATCGCTGAAGCACAGAAGAAAGTGTTGGCGGATTTCTGTATCAGCCTCCGTCGTGAGATATCAGAAGAAATACGGCTGGCGGTAGTCCCGCTGACAGACAAGATGGAGACGATTCACGCTGCCTCATCGGCTAATGCTAACGAACTAGCCATGCTAACGACGGAGGTATCATCACAGTGTGAGAAGATGGCGGGTCTTGAATCCGCCCTGCTGGCTAGGCAGGCTGAAGTCAACAAACTACAGTCGGCGATGGAGGAGATGCAGTCCCGGGATAGACGCCACAACGTCAGGATTGTTGGAGTACCGGAGACCAGCGGTGAAGGCCGTCTCTCTGAGACCATGCCCGAACTGCTGCAGAAGATACTAGGGACGGACGTCCTCCCCTCGCCTCCTATCTGTGAGTCGGCCTACAGAGCGGGCAGGTTTTCTCCCGGCGTGAACAAAGAACCGAGGCCCATCATAGTCAAGCTGAACAGACTCCAACAGAGAGAAATCATCATGCGGTCGGCTCGTACCAGAAGGGGTACTCTGAGGCTTGGCGATCACAAAGTGGCCATTTTCGAGGACTTTACACCGGAGGTTCAAGCTCAGAGAGCCGAGTACAAGGTGGTCCTGACTAAGCTATGGAGACTAGGCCTGAGACCCACGTTATTCGCTCCCGCGAAACTATCTGTGTTGGAGAAGGTCGGTGGTCAGCGTTTGTTTTGGTCGTTGGCTAAAGCGAAGGAATATCTCGCGAAGACACCCGAGTCTGTTGCTTGATATCTATGGAGGGTGAGTGACTTGGCGGTTTGGGCCTATATACATTGATTAGGTCGACTATTCACAAACACTTGCTGTCATGCCCAGACATGCTAACTGTCCTCTGCCCATCCAACTAGCGGGGCTTCCCAATGACTTCTGTTACTTGCTAAAGCTGACCTCATGGTCGTACTTGTGTATCGCCTCTTTGGAAGCTAACGAGCTAGCTGAACAATGTACATAGTAGGCTAACGTGCTATCCGGATTCGTCACTAGCTTACGCGCTAGCCTCGGGCTAGCCAGCGGGCTTCGACTATGGTCTGCGCTGAGACATTCGTTAATGGTTACGTATTTTGGTTGCTGTTGCTGTTCAAAGGGACATTGGTTTGCACAGTTCAAGAGTGACCGAGTCCCTAACTAACTTCTGGTATGCTTTTTATTTTTATATCCAGGTTGTTTTGAGCTTTGGTGATCCAAAGTAGATGCCAAGGTCGGTTGAATATGCATAAACAATATTTGATAACAGGTTGGGTCGGGTATGGCTTGCACTTAATGGCTATATGGTTATATGGCTTGCACTCTAGCCATTACCCTCTCTTCCTTTCTTTTTTCTTTCCTATTGTCGCTGTTTTTATGTCATCTATATGCGCGATTTAAATGTGATCCGGTTCTACCTTGGACTAACTGCTGACTCGCCTTAATTTTGTTTTGAATTTTCCGTGAGGCACTTATGCTATAACGTTGATACATTAATATGCAGACTCCAAGGTAGATGGTTACAGGTTGATGCTGAGTAATTGTATAATAATTAGTGTCGCTGTTTTAAAGGCAATTGAATGAGCAATTAAACTGTGACCCGAACCTGCCTTAGGCTATCGGCTGGGATGCTTTAATTTAATTTTGTATTGAATTTTCCTATATGTTTTAATGGCATTTGAATGAGCAATTTAACTGTGATCCGATCCTACCTTGGACTAACTGCTAATCTGCCTTAAATGTGTTTTGAATTTTCCACTTATGCTATAACGTTGCGACATTAATATGCAGACTCCAAGGTAGTTGGTTACAGGGTTGATGCTGAGTAATTATATAATAATTAGTGTCGCTGTTTTAAGGGCATTTGAATGAGCAATTTAACTGTGATTCGATCCTACCTTGGACTAACTGCTCCGACCGATATCTTTATTGAAACAATGTATGATGACAGGTGGTGTCAGGTGTTGCCTATTACCATCCCCGGATTGATTAATGAATGATTGTGTTTAATTCTATTCTTACATAGGTTAGGTCATTTCAGCCGTTGTGCCTGATCAGAGGGACGGCTAAAGGGGTGCACTTTGACCATAACCTTTTTTTTTCCCTTCCTCCTTTTTTTTTGTCATTGTTTAATTGACACTGTTCACACAATTTTGCACAATTAACCTGTGACCCGAACCTGCCTTAGACTATCGGCTGGGATGCTTTAATTTAATTTTGTATTGAATTTTCCTATACCTTTTTGGGCTATAACAATGTGATGTTGAAGCGCAGATTCGGAAATAGAGGGCTGCAGGTTGATGCGGAGTTATTATTTAATAATGGCTATTTTTACCATTATGGTTGTCTCATGTTGGGGCCAGGGCTCAGGTGGTTTCGACCGATATCTTTATTGAATTTTATTTTATTATTATTTGTGTTTATTGGACTAGTGGGGGTTTACTCAGGGGTTTATCTAGAGGGGGGTGGGAGTGGGAAGCGTCTTATTGATCCATGTCTCTAGTGGGAAGTGATAGGAAGATGACCATCCTCAGTGGATGGGGCATAGGGTGGGGATTGGAGAGTGGGTATAGAGGAACTTATAGTAGGACGGGTGGGTTAGGGTTTAGAGTAGAAGGAGGGGGGGCTGTAGCTGGGGTGGTATTTTTATGTGTTCTATGTACTGTTGTCTTATATATGTGTAAGTGTTCCTCCTCTGAACTCCTGGGATTGACCGTCCGGGCCCGCCGGGATCGGCACCTCTGTACTCAGCCTGGCTGCACGGGTATGTTCTCTACGCACTTATACAAGCTCGACCATGGCTAAATTGAATATTTTAATTTGGAACGCAGGAGGGCTTAACGCCCCACACAAGCGTGCCAGTGTCCTTTGGCTATTGAAGAGGAGAAATATTGACCTTGCTCTCCTTAGTGAGACGCATTTAATGGTAGGTGACGTGTCAAGACTGGCAAATCGGCAATATCACGTTATCTCCGCATCCTCAGCCGATGATAAGACGAAAGGAGTAGTCATAGTTACAAGACGTAACCTTGATATCAAAATCTTGGATGTATGGTCGGACACGGAGGGAAGGATTACTATAGCAAAAGTTGAATTCTTGCATAGGAAGATGGCTATAATAGCATTGTATGCTCCTAACACATTTGATTCAGCGTTCTATAATACAATCACGAAGAATATGTTGGAACTTAATGGATACGCTCTCATTGTGGGTGGCGATTTTAATGCGTGCTGGGATGCGGAGATGGATAGGTCTGGGCCCTCTGAAACGAGCGACCAGAAACGGGCCTCTAAGGCCCTCAGGATGTGGGCCAAAGACACGGGGCTCTCAGACCTCTGGCGCTTATGCAACCCCACCCTCAGAGACTACTCTCACCTGTCAGCCAGACACAAAAGCTTCTCTCGAATTGACTATGCATTCGCGTCCCCTAATATGTTTGATAGTTTCGATGTCTCATTGGTTCCCTTGGCTCTCTCAGACCACAAGGGGATTTTCCTTACGGCAACCTTTGGCAGGCTCTCCGCAAGAGCTCCCAGATGGCGTTTTAATTCGACCTTGCTAAAGAACGATGACTTCTGTTCTGAGTTCAGGAGTAAACTAGCAGAATTTTTGCAGATCAACGTTGGCACAGTAGAAGACCCTAGGGTCCTGTGGAACGCATTGAAAGGATTCATCAGGGGTCATGTCACACTATTTGCCTCCAATTTGCGAAAATCCCGGTCAAAAAAGCTAGAAGGACTGGAATCATTATATGCGGACCTATACGCATCCTTGCAAACTGACTATAATGAACGACTAAACACACAACGTAAGATAGTCAAAAAAGAAATAAACTCCATACTTAAACAACAGTCTGAGTTTTTGATACATAGGACAAGACAAAATTACTATTTTCACGGCTCCAGACCTAGCCATCTATTGGCAATGAAAATACGCTCAAATGATCATTTCTCAGATATCCCCTCGATTAGGACGAGCCAGGGTGCAGTCACTACTGATTCGAAAAAGATCAATGACACTTTTAAAGAGTTTTACTCACAGTTATATAGCTCAGAGGGTAATCTGGATGACTCTAGATTTGAATCGTTCATTGGCGGGCTTGAGATACCCCACATTTCTGAGGAAGAGGCCAAGGAACTGGGGAGACCGATTACTCTCGTAGAATTGAGGGAGACTATTGTTGAAATGCAGAGGGGTAAGGCGCCAGGCTGGGATGGTATTCCACCCGAAGTGTATTTAGCTTTCTGGGACCAACTGGGTCCATTGATGCTCGATATGATCAATTACGCTATCGAACAAGGGGAGTTCTCAAGAGATGTCAATATGGCGTTGATTTCTTTACTTCTCAAAAAGGACAAAGATCCCAATGATTGTGGTAGCTATAGACCCTTGAGTCTTCTCGGGGCCGATTTAAAGGTGTTTGCCAAGGTGCTGGCCCGTCGCCTGCAGAGATTTATGTCTGTATTGGTACACTGCGATCAAACTGGTTTTATCCCGGGGCGTCTGGCTGCAGATAATCTTAGGAGGCTGTTGCATGTAATCGATAACAGTAAAGACAATACAACTCCATCCACAGTTCTGTCTTTGGATGCCATGAAGGCGTTTGACAGACTTGAGTGGTCATACCTGTGGAAGGTACTTGAGGTCATGGGTCTTGGAAAGAGTTTTATTCATATGATTAAAGTCCTGTATGCCTCGCCGTCTGCGATGATACTGACAGGCAAAAACTGTTCCACACTCTTTCCAGTCTCCAGATCTTCTAGACAGGGTTGCCCTCTGAGCCCGGGACTGTTCGCGCTTTCCCTCGAACCTTTGGCCCAATTTATTAGGCAATCGGAGGACATCGTCCCCATAATGGTCAACAATACTCCACACAAAATTGCTCTCTATGCGGATGACCTGCTGATTTTCATGGACGACCCCTCCCGGTCGGCCACAAAATTATTGAGGATAATCGACGACTTTGGTAAATTGTCAGGTTTTAAGATTAACTGGAACAAATCAGCCTGCCTACCTCTTAATGAACTGGCCAAGGCGGTACGACTACCAGCTGATATCCCCATAGTAGAACATTTTAAATACCTGGGCATAGAGATATTCCCCACGCTGAACCAAACTACTAAGTACAACTTCACGGGTACTTATGATAAAATACGCCAGGATCTAGACAGGTGGTCGTCCCTTCCTAACTCCTTACAAGCCCGGGCTTCCATAATCAAAATGAACATCCTGCCTAGGATAAATTTTATTAGCTCAATGCTCCCCCTGCCCCCTCCAATAGACCACTGGCGCAAGGTACAATCGATGGTATCTAAGTTTGTCTGGAATAACAAACGCCCGAGAATCAAAAGGGCTACTACTCAACGTAGGAAACAAGATGGGGGCCTCGCAATCCCTGATTTTAAACTTTATTTCTGGTCCTTTTCACTGAGACCTCTGATGTGCTGGCTAGACCCTGTAGAGGCTGTATCGTGGCGCTCCTTAGAAGCGGCGGCGGTGTCTCCGCTAAGATTGCAGGATGTAGTGTACTCCACTGTCTCTATTGCGAAATGCCGGCTGAGGTATGGACCGATCATAACTCACGTGATCCAAACGTGGCGTAATGTACAGAGGTCGTGTGGGGTTAAATGCCCTTGGCACCTGGACTCTCCAATTTTTAATAACCAGCAATTACTTGTTGGACACAAGCCGGTTAATATTCCTCAATGGCAAAGGAGGGGAGTGCATACTCTGGAGGATATTTATGATAAGAACGGCCTCCGTGCGTTTCAGGACTTAAGAGAATTTTATGATCTTCCCGGCGAGTCCTTCTTTCTTTACCTTCAACTAAGGTCAGCACTGAGGGCGCATGGCGTACCGTGGGCTCAAGCCTTGCACCCACACCCCTTCCTCAGGCTCATAGTGGACAGGACGACATCCAGAGGGTTTGTCTCCGACTTTTATACGCTCTTAATTCAATCCACGTATAAAAATTTATCATTGGATACAATCTGGCGTGTGGATATCCCGGAGTTGGACCCCGAGTTTGACTGGGATGATGTTTGGGCAAATGTGGCATTATCTTCCCGCAACCCCAATCACCAGCAAATTAATTTTAATTATATTCATAGGACCTATCTTACACCTAGGAAGCTATTTGCTATGGGACTGATAACCGACTCTCGGTGCACTTTGTGCTCTCAAAAGGCCACTGGCACTTATATGCATATGTATTGGGATTGCCCACCAGTGGCCCGCTTCTGGAGGTCAATAACGGACAAACTTTCAGATCTGTGTGGCTTAACTATCCCATTCGCAGCTGTTACGCTACTCCTGAACGATATAACGACACTACCCGCGTCCGTACAACTGAAAAGGGTTGTCCTGGCGGGCGTCACAGCAGCGAAGAAGCTAATAGCAATGAGATGGAAGGAGCCTGAGAAGCTTACAATGATTAACTGGTCCCTAACTCTATTGGATGTGATTTATCTTGAGATATCCACAGCCCGGGTGATTGGGGTGGGGCAGGCTGGAATTGACCTGTGGTTCGCAGCAGCTGAGAAGGTAAAGACCGCAGTGTGCGGCTGAGCGGGGGTGGGGTGCGTGTTCGGGTGAGTCCGGCGGTCTCTTGGGAGGGGGAGGAGGAAGTGTTTTTGTCTGTCTTGTCCCTTGTCTTGTCATCTTGAGTTTAGCTGGGGATATTATGGGGGGGCAGCTATTTAACTAGTTCTTCACTGTTTGGCCACTTTTACACGGTCTCTGTGAGTCTATGGAACACCTACAGGTTTTTGTTTTTTCATGAAGGTTCATTGCTCTGGTTTCAGGTCGTGTTCCCCCAAAAAATGGTCCTTGTGGTGGGTTGGAGATGTACGTTTTATTAATATGGGGTCACACGGCCGGGAATCGGGACTGAACACTGGGAAAGACCATTTATTAGATAGTACCCCTTGGAATTAATTTAGTAGGTTGAACTCTGTTTTCTTTTCTTTTCTCTTGTCTGTATAATTGTTAGTCATTATTATTATTGTTTTGTTATTTTCTTGTGAAGTTCTATGTATTGTGATTGTGGTTAATGTGTTGTCTTGTTTCGTGAGAATGTCAATAAAAAAATTTGATCAAAAAAAAAAAAAAAACATACCTATACTTTAGACCGTATTTTAGTATGAATATGTGAATGAAAAAGTATAACGTTGCTACACCCTGAACAATAGATATAAGACATTGAATGGGCCATAGTAATGTCAATTGAGCAATACAATTTAAAAAGTTATAGCCCTGCAAAGAAGGGGAACTTCTCCATGTTAAATAGGGCTGGCGAGGGATGGTAAATTATGAATTTAACCCCGGCGATCAAAGTGTTAACGTGCTGGCATCCAAGCGATAATCCGTCATATCCGGCCGGCACACAATGTGTTAATATACGTTGTTATCTATGTTTTGTCTGTATTTTATTGTATATTTATCTATGACTATTTTATCATTGCATAATATTTGTTTAATTTCTAAGATTAAATTTTTTTTATCGTGATTAACTGTAAGCTCAACAGTTGAAAATGAGGGCCACCTCAATTTGTTTGAGTGCTAAATAAAAGGTCTGAATAAATCTTAGAACAAGTGCAAATTCGCAATAGCTGCAACCTTTTTGAGATGGGCCACTAGCTCCCTTTTAGCCAATTGGCATGAACACACACACACACACACACACACACTTGACCTCCATGCCCAATTTCAGCCTTCTGGGGCGAAATCGCTAGAGGGTGGGACATTTTTGTGGACCAACCAAAAAGCAACAGAGACCTACAGAGCTGCTGGTTGCAGCTAACACGTACGCAGAGTGATAATGACAGCGCTTACCTTTCTGTACATCACGATCCAGCACCTCATCGAACAGCTTCTCCTGGACCTCAGCGGGCAGGTCCTCAATATCTATGGAGAAAACGTATTATATTACACACGGTCTAACGGCTGCATACACCCGGGGCAATACAAAGCGGTAATGACATGCACACAGAGAGGGGAATGTCTTCTCCCATGAAAGGTTGATGTTTCATCAATGGCGTTACTGTAAACACGGACTCCGTACTGTACGTTGTGGCACTGCCTGTATTGAACCGAGCACACAGAAGGACATTCTCTGACTCAATGGTGAATGCACTAACTTTGTGTGAAGAGAGAGAGAGAGAGAGAGAGAGAGAGAGAGAGAGAGAGAGAGAGAGAGAGAGAGAGAGAGAGAGAGAGAGAGAAAGAGTGTTCGAGAGAGAGAAAGAGAGAGAGAGAGAGAGGGGCCTGCCGCTGACCTGGGGCCAAGTTCTGCCTGCACACAGATACTTGGCGTGAAGAGAAAACATTCAGATCTTCCCGTGAACCCTGTATAATCTTTCATCCCTGCGGCTGCTGCTCTCAAACGCCATATAAGCAGAGTGACGTCTCAATGAAGACATTATGCCACAGGGGGCCATGGGCTGCGTGGCTCCAGTACTAGCTGCACTGCAAGGCTACACCCTCCCTGTCCTGCACGGCTATAGCCTACACCCTCCCTGTCCTGCACGGCTATAGCCTACATTCTCCCTGTCCTGCACTGCAAGGCTACATTCTCTGTCCTGCACTGCAAGGCTACATTCTCTGTCCTGCACTGCAAGGCTACGTTCTCTGTCCTGCACTGCAAGGCTACATTATCTGTCCTGCACTGCAAGGCTACATTCTCTGTCCTGCACTGCAAGACTACATTCTCTGTCCTGCACTGCAAGGCTACATTCTCTGTCCTGCACTGCAAGGCTACATTCTCTGTCCTGCACTGCAAGACTACATTCTCCCTGTCCTGCACTGCAAAGCTATAGCCTACAGCCTCCCTGTCCTGCACTGCAAGGCTACATTCTCCCTGTCCTGCACTGCAAGGCTATAGCCTACATTCTCTCTGTCCTGCACTGCAAGGCTACATTATCTGTCCTGCACTGCAAGGCTACATTCTCTCTGTCCTGCAATGCAAGGCTACATTCTCTGTCCTGCACTGCAAGGCTACATTCTCTCTGTCCTGCAATGCAAGGCTACATTCTCTGTCCTGCACTGCAAGGCTACATTATCTGTCCTGCACTGCAAGGCTACATTCTCTCTGTCCTGCACTGCAAGGCTACATTCTCTCTGTCCTGCAATGCAAGGCTACATTCTCTCTGTCCTGCACTGCAAGGCTACATTCTCTGTCCTGCACTGCAAGGCTACATTCTCTGTCCTGCACTGCAAGGCTACATTCTCTGTCCTGCACTGCAAGGCTACATTCTCTGTCCTGCACTGCAAGGCTACATTCTCTCTGTCCTGCACTGCAAGGCTACATTCTCTGTCCTGCACTGTAAGGCTATAGCCTACATTCTCTCTGTCCTGCACTGCAAGGCTATAGCCTACAGCAGGGGTAGGCAACCCTAGGCACGCATGCCTGCACAGGCACGCGGGGCATTTTCATAGGCACAGGGGGCAGCATTAAAAAATATATATATAATTTTTTTTTTCTTTTGCTTTGAAATATTATAGTGAAATATTTTGCACTGTTGTCGCATTTATCTTGTTGAAATCCTCCCACAGGTTCTTTTTACTACCACATATTTAATTGAGACCCTTTATTTGTTTATTATTTCAATTTAGCTGGAAATACATTGCTACATCATTCAGTAACATTTTCAGAGCCTTATAACAAAAACATTATTACGGTCACCATTGTGACCAGTGGGATTAATCAACAAATTGTATTATTTATTTTTCTATTTCATTGAACATTGCACATGTTAAAAGCCATTTTTTTTACTCAAAATGTGAGTATTACCAAGTCAACTTGTGTTCATAAAACAATGACAATAAACATAGTTTTATTAGGTTGAAATAATGTGGTTGTGTACTTATTTTTCTGTTAACTTATTATGGATTGAAAACTGAAAACCTTAAAGGGGAACTCCAACATTTTGGGAAATTAGCTTATTTAACATCTTCCCTGGAATTAGACAAGAAGATACATACCTTTTTTGTCTCTGTGCGTGCATTTTAGCTTTGGGAATAGACGCTCCGTTAGCATAGCTTAGCTTCATCACTGGAAGTGAGGCAGGACAGTAGCCTTACAGTGCCTTACAGTGTATTGCAAGGTCTGACATTGACCAAACTTGATATGCATGACCTTGGTGGGCTCTAGGTCAACTCCTGAAAAGGGGGTCAATGTCAGACTTTGCAATCAAAAGTTAGGGGGCTAATAACCCTTGCCATAATTTCAGTGCGCCCCCAGTGCTAGGCGCAAGTTGGTTGCCTGAAGTAATGAAGCGTCCTGCACTGCAAGCCTACAGCCTCCCTGTCCTGCAAGGCTACAGCCTCCCTGTCCTGCACTGCAAGGCTACAGCCTACATTATCCCCGTCCTCCAGTGAAAAAGAACATTCGGCTGATATCACACACTGAAATGGTGCACATAAATATCGCTATATATATTTTCTTTTCTTTTTTTACTGACTGCAACTTGCAACATTGACCATCCATCATCATTTGGGTAAATAAAGCAAGACAGATGTTTGAACAGTGTGGTGGGTGGTTGTGTTGTATTGGCCTATATGACTGCTACTATACATTTTGTTTCAACTCTCTTCTGGAGGTTTGGAGCTGCTGTCACAATTGAATTTATGCAGCGTGTAACACAATCGTCAGTGGTGGTATGGTTTCTCTAACAAGCGTAAACCGATGAAGCAACGCGCATCCAGCCAATATGGCTGCTGCTTTTTTTTTATTCTTTTTTTGGTTTTAATTTTTTTTACAATAGCTGGTGACAGGCCGACAGATACACATGAATAAATAAAGAAAAGTCAGCAAATATTCAGAGGCCTTTTCGTTTTCACCATGAGATCCATGTTCTCATTCAAACGACTCTTCGTCCTGAAGCAGATCAGTGTGGAGTGAAACATTGACCGGTTCCGCAGCATGCAGACTGTATCCTGTATCTATTCATCCACACATGTGTAACACAGGGTGATAATTGAACTCACAGAAGCTCCAATAGATTGTATGCAGAGCAGGCAGGGCTGTCCTGTGTTCCTCCCAAACTGATGTAGACGTACATTCCCCTATCGGTTTGTATCATCCCCGGGGCATTGGCACTAGGGCTGGGTGTAGCTCGGATTCAATTCAATATGGATTCGGTTGAGGATATTTCAGTTACAGTACCAATTTTGCTTGGATATGAAAGAGATTCTCAGAGAACTAATCCTGTAAATTGTACTAGGAACCCTCTAACCTGGTACCAACATTATTAAAATATGAATGTTTACATTAGGAATTTACCACAAAGCAGTTACATGAATGTACTTTTTACTTAACAAGACCAATGCACTACAGCAGTTAACCTATCTTATCTATATCTGATTATGCAAATGAGGATCGATTAGATTAAATCTATTTCTTTTTTTTAACCCAGCCCTAATTGGGACACCCCTCAATTTCCAGCCCAGAGAGAGAGTGGTACCTGCGGGCAGCGTGAAGGTGACCAAGTCAGTAAGGAAGTAGCAGGCGAAGTCTCCTTTGCGCTGGTGGAGCGAGGCAGCGATCTCTCTGCGGATCTGCTCCGTCAGCTCAGGGCAGACCAAGGAGGGGATGCACTTGACAGCCTGCTGGCTCACCTGAGGACCAGAAACACACACATTAATGGATGCTCCAACAACAGGCTGAGGCACATATGACCATTCCAGGGGGCGGAAACATGCTGTGTTAAGAGTTCTGCGAGTCTCATAATTGTGAGACCAAATCATTTTTGACAGGGTGGGTACAACAGTCATCTGTTCAAGATAAGGCTACAAATAAAGTTGGCTTTGATGCCAAATTGTTTAGAAATACTTATGTGCGTATTGTGTTTTGATTGTTGTGTAAAAGAAATAATAGAATAGTACTTACCGGTATGTGCAATATACTGTGTGTATGTGTGTGTACATTTACAATACTGAAAAACATTGGGGTACACATATTCGTACGGAACAGTGTTTGGTTGGGTGCACGTATGTACCAAATTAATAGTCCAGCTATAACAGCGCAAGTGCAGAACAGAACCTTTTGTGTGCGGAACTTCAATTCACAACTTCAAGCACCACAGACCAGCCTCGCAGAGCCATCCTAGCAACTGACTTTAGCATTTTAGCACAGACCAGCCTCACAGAGCCATCCTAGCAACTGACTTTAGCATTTTAGCACAGACCAGCCTCGCAGAGCTATCCTAGCAACTGACTTTAGAATTGAGCACAGATCAGCCTAGTCAGTATGGCGAACGCAAATGACAAACCAGAGCATGAGGAGTCAGCCATATCCTTCAGGTCTGCTGTTCAGGGGAGCGCCCCGGTGGCGCACCACTGCACCAGGTACATAGCCGCCTGGCCCTAAGAGCACCGGGAGCGGCTGCTCTATGACTATTGAACTTGGGGGAGCAAGGATATGATCTTGCTCCACCACTTTTTGATCATATGAAAAATATGATATACCCCCCCCCCAATATATAAATCTAACCATAAGCCCATAACTACGTAATTTCAATCAAATTAATAATACGCAATGACACTTAATAACACGTTTTTAAGTTTCCAAAGATTGCGAACCCCCCCCCCCCCCCCCCCCCCCTGCCCCATTATGGTTTGATCCAGTTCCTCCCATCTCCAGCGCGTAGACCTTGGCTCACTGCCTCACAGCGCTGCAGTCTGGCTGCACGAGTCAGTGTAAATATCAAAGCCCACAGAGTGTGTCATAATATTGGTGGCAGGCAGGCTTTTCCAGTAAGTTGTTCAAATAAAAGGATTATGTTAGACATAAGTTACTATTGAGTGGTAGTAGAACTTCTACGGTTCTACCACGCAATACATAAAAGTGTTTCACGGTCCCGAATTGCGATCTGGTCATACGGTTTCCTCGAATAAATAATAATAACGTTTCCCTATCTGGTTGGCGTTAGCTTTAGTGCTAGCCGCTAGCTAACGTTATCTAGATATGTGGTGTGAGCTCAGCTGGATGACGTTGACTTCATTTCCAAACGTTACCGCTATCGCTATCTATATGGCAGACGAGCAGGGCCGGATTAACGACGGCCGCGGCCCGTGGGCCTATAGTGACGAGGGGCCTCCATTTTTTTTTTACTTTTTTTTTTTTTTTTTTTTGAGATCGATGTCATGATTGTGCACTGCAGACTCAGGGAGGAGGCAGAGAAGGAGAGAAAGAGACACAAGATTTACAGGTAATGGAAATATATCTTTTTTCTCTTTCTTATTAAAAACTTGGCCTATTTGAAAGGAGATTGATTTAATAAAAATGAATGAGCGAAAAATCAATATACAGTATAATATATTATTATTATAGTAATTGGCTATCATACTGCAATATAAACTGAGTTTTATAGTGAAAAGAGCAGCTTTATTGGTCAAGATTGAAGGCTCTATATTGCAGGAAATTGCACGTACAGGTTCATTACATTTAAAAAAAAGTCTGCCATGGAGGGGGTCATGCCGGACCCCCTCCAAACCACCCCCTGCCTGTCAAATAAAATAAAATAAATTATAATAAAACATTTTTTTTAATAAAAATTATATTCTTGCACCCCCACTTTCAACTATAACTAGGCGGCCATGACCAGGTATATATACGCTCAGCGTAAACTGCAGCGTCCTGGGTTCGAACCCGGCCCAGGACACGTGCTGCATGTCTTCCCCATCTCTCTCTCTCTCTCCCAAAAACTGTCCTATCCACAATAAAGTGCAAATGCCCTAAAAAAAACATTTCTTAAAAAAGAAGAAAAAAATATCTGCTGTTTGGGAACAATGCGGTTTCCAGTAAATCACAGAAGCAGTGGACAAAGGCAAATGGACATGACAAAGACAGCGTGCCACCATTGTTCCAACTGAAATGGGGTTTAATGCCTCTGGCAGTACGTCAAACATGAACCCTCATTTGAAACAAGTCATGCCAGCCCTTTGTAAACAGACACAAGCTGTAGTTGTCCATGACTTCTCCAAGGCATCAGGTGTTGCTCTCAACACGATGGGTGGACCGAGAGCTATTCAACAGTGACTGCCCACTTCATCACCCCCGCTCAGAGTGAAAAATGGAGAAAAAAAATCACATTCTGCAAAGTCACCCCATTTATGAACAGCACACAAGCACACATCTGGCAGAGGAGCTGAAGGAGGCGGTGTCAGAATGGGAGTTGAGAGGCCCAGGGGTACAATTCCTGTCACAACAGACAATGCTAGAAATATTGGGAATGCAAATCAGTGAAGCTGGGCTGGGTCCCCAAATTGGGTGCAATTGAAAAGCTATTTTATGTTTTGCATTACTCCCTCCCCCACCCATTGTACCGAAAACATACCGAACTGTGATTTATGCGTTTACCATTACACCCCTAATAAACATGGTATAGAGAAAAATATCACATCAATTGGAAAATGCAGTCTAATATAACATTACTCCCACTGTGCAGACAACAGCAAGGCATTAGCTAGTGCCTGATGGTAAACAGGCCATCTCTTGTCTCCTGCTACCAGTCTCTTGTCTCCTGCTACCAGTCTGTTGTCTCCTGCTACCAGTCTCTTGTCTCCTGCTACCAGTCTCTTGTCTCCTGCCACCACAGTCTCTTGTCTCCTGCCACCACAGTCTCTTGTCTCCTGCCACCAGTCTCTTGTCTCCTGCCACCAGTCTCTTGTCTCCTGCCACCAGTCTCTTGTCTCCTGCCACCAGTCTCTTGTCTCCTGCCACCAGTCTCTTGTCTCCTGCCACCAGTCTCTTGTCTCCTGCTACCAGTCTCTTGTCTCCTGCTACCAGTCTCTTGTCTCCTGCCACCAGTCTCTTGTCTCCTGCCACCACAGTCTTGTCTTCTGCCACCAGTCTCTTGTCTCCTGCTACCAGTCTCTTGTCTCCTGCCACCAGTCTGTTGTCTCCTGCCACCAGTCTCTTGTCTCCTGCCACCAGTCTCCTGTCTCCTGCCACCAGTCTCTTGTCTCCTGCCACCAGTCTCTTGTCTCCTGCCACCAGTCTCTTGTCTCCTGCCACCAGTCTGTTGTCTCCTGCCACCAGTCTGTTGTCTCCTGCCACCAGTCTCTTGTCTCCTGCTACCAGTCTGTTGTCTCCTGCTACCAGTCTCTTGTCTCCTGCCACCAGTCTCTTGTCTCCTGCCACCAGTCTCTTGTCTCCTGCTACCACAGTCTGTCTCCTGCTACCAGTCTGTTGTCTCCTGCTACCAGTCTTTGTCTCCTGCTACCAGTCTCTTGTCTCCTGCTACCAGTCTCTTGTCTCCTGCTACCAGTCTCTTGTCTCCTGCTACCAGTCTCTTGTCTCCTGCTACCAGTCTCTTGTCTCCTGCTACCAGTCTCTGTCTCCTGCTACCAGTCTTTGTCTCCTGCTACCAGTCTGTTGTCTCCTGCTACCAGTCTGTTGTCTCCTGCTACCAGTCTGTTGTCTCCTGCTACCAGTCTGTTGTCTCCTGCTACCAGTCTGTTGTCTCCTGCTACCAGTCTGTTGTCTCCTGCTACCAGTCTCTTGTCTCCTGCTACCAGTCTCTTGTCTCCTGCTACCAGTCTGTTGTCTCCTGCTACCAGTCTGTTGTCTCCTGCTACCAGTCTCTTGTCTCCTGCCACCAGTCTCTTGTCTCCTGCCACCAGTCTGTCTCCTGCTACCACAGTCTGTCTCCTGCTACCACAGTCTGTCTCCTGCTACCAGTCTCTTGTCTCCTGCCACCAGTCTGTTGTCTCCTGCTACCAGTCTCTTGTCTCCTGCTACCAGTCTGTTGTCTCCTGCCACCAGTCTGTTGTCTCCTGCTACCAGTCTCTTGTCTCCTGCTACCAGTCTGTTGTCTCCTGCTACCAGTCTCTTGTCTCCTGCTACCAGTCTCTTGTCTCCTGCTACCAGTCTCTTGTCTCCTGCTACCAGTCTCTTGTCTCCTGCTACCAGTCTGTTGTCTCCTGCCACCAGTCTGTTGTCTCCTGCTACCACAGTCTGTCTCCTGCTACCAGTCTCTTGTCTCCTGCCACCAGTCTCTTGTCTCCTGCTACCAGTCTGTTGTCTCCTGCTACCAGTCTGTTGTCTCCTGCTACCAGTCTCTTGTCTCCTGCTACCAGTCTGTTGTCTCCTGCTACCAGTCTCTTGTCTCCTGCTACCAGTCTCTTGTCTCCTGCTACCAGTCTCTTGTCTCCTGCTACCAGTCTCTTGTCTCCTGCTACCAGTCTCTTGTCTCCTGCTACCAGTCTCTTGTCTCCTGCTACCAGTCTCTTGTCTCCTGCTACCAGTCTCTTGTCTCCTGCTACCAGTCTGTTGTCTCCTGCCACCAGTCTGTTGTCTCCTGCTACCACAGTCTGTCTCCTGCTACCAGTCTCTTGTCTCCTGCCACCAGTCTCTTGTCTCCTGCTACCACAGTCTCCTGTGTGACATTGTGCCTCCTCTAATCACCAGCTGCCCCTGTGCAGCACAGCACCCGCTCGCATCAGCTCCGTGGCATCACTTCCACTGGGACCAATGGCAGGACGGCAGCCGAGGCTAATCCTTCATCTAATCCTCGAAGCACACATCCACTGCAATTACAGACATTAAATGAGCTATAGGTCGTCTCTTCTCTGTGCCTCGAGTCGACAACGAACGTCGTGGTCCAAATAGAGCAATAGGCTGCAATAACACAGTATGTGTGTCACGGTTTTGATGCAGAGTCAAAAATCTAATCGAAAAGAGCATTTGATTTGAGCCTTCAAAATTATAAGCGTGTTTCAATCTCCACCCGACCTACTTGTGTACATTTCAAAAGAACACAGCGTAGCTGCTAGTTAACAGGCTTACTGGTAGCCTACATTCCTTTTCGAGACCATGGTAGGCAAGTCAAACGTTCGGTGGTAGCAATATTTAAATGGTATATTCCACCTCTCTGTGAGATGGTCTACATATGCTTTGGCCGCACTGAATTCCTCCATCGAATTGCCCACACACCCATCGCCTTTTGGTTAAAAACTCAAAAGTCACAAATGGAAAGAATAATCCGATTTCACACGGTAGTAGTAGAGCCTTGGGGCAACATTTGGATGCAGAAACCTCATTGTTGACTCCTACTTAAGGGGATTAGCTATTTGAATGAAAAACGCAGACGCCATGTTGACAGGCATTTTTCCAACAAATCATCACAATGTGCGGACAATGGACAATCCCCCTGCTTGCCACAAGTCAGCGTAGTGTCTGCCTTCCCTGTGAACAACAAGACCGTGACAAGAACATCACAGATATCCTCCATTTTGTATTGATGTGTGTGTCCGGGTCATATCCAGTGCAAAGGAAACCTTTCCAAATAAAACGTGCTTTATCATGAAAAACTGTCAGGCTTCTCAGCTTCTCCTCGCATCGTCAAAACATTTAATGAACATTTCCCATGTGTTGTGCTCCTTGTAGTAGCTGTTGTTACCCTAACGGCCTAACCCTATCCTAATGTAAATGATCTGTTGATCTTCACAAATCAAGACTTGATAGTCTAACAATGGCATAGCTGATTAATTATTTTTATATATATATATATATATATATATATATATATATATATATATTTTATCAAAAGGTTTGTGACCTTAAAATCTGGATTTGGAGAATCGTGACACCACTACTATTGTAATAATAACCATACCCCATAAGGACTTCTTCTGACCACCCAGACGGGTTAGCTGTGACACACAACAACCCTAAGAAACCCTTGGTTGTGTTCTCTTTTTCCATAGAGAAAACATGTTATTCTTCTGGCATCTTATAAAACATAAGCCAATAAAATAATTTTGCTTGCTGATGGTCTTTTTTTCTGCTGTGTGTGTGCATGTGCGTGTGTGTGCGTGTGTGTGGAGCGGGGGGGGGGGGGGGGGGGGGGGAACGAACAGGCAGCCTGTTAAAATGGGCTCACAGTATATTCATGGCTCAAAGGAGACTATATACTGAATACTAGATGGGATGCTGCTGCACATTGGAGAGTCGATGCAGCATAATAATCCTTCTCATCCAGCATGGTGGTGAAAGCAAAGCCCCCCCCCCCCCCCCCACTCATCATTTAAGAAGAGGCAAACTGACCTTAGTGAGGAGGATGGCGAGAATATCCTGCCTCTGGAAGCGGATGGCTATGTGGACCAGGGTGAAGCCGACGTCGTACGCCGAGGACCGGTTGAGGAGACGGACCTCGTCGGCCGTCAGTTGCCGAGCGATGTCGCCGCCGGACGCCTTGTAGGCCTCGACCCTGGTCAGGTCTCCCTCCACCACACCTGCAACATAAGACACAGATTAGCCTTGTAGGCCTCGACCCTGGTCAGGTCTCCCTCCACCACACCTGCAACATAAGACACAGATTAGCCTTGTAGGCCTCGACCCTGGTCAGGTCTCCCTCCACCACACCTGCAACATAAGACACAGATTAGCCTTGTAGGCCTCGACCCTGGTCAGGTCTCCCTCCACCACACCTGCAACATAAGACACAGATTAGGAAAGAGAGTAAAGCCCAATGTATACGCTGAAACTCACCGCAGCTTCCTCTTACCGTTGGGTGATCAGCGTGGAGCAAAAAGATCGCTATTATGGGATGTTGATCTAGATCAGTGGTCACCAACCTTTAAGCCCAAGATCACTTTTTTTTTTTTTGGTGGTGAAGGCAAGATCTACCTATTGAAAAAGTATTTTGTTGTTGACTTGGAAGGCTCATTTCAAAATCGACAAGCTGGCGGTGTCCTTGTGGCCTAGAAACAAGATGGCACACAGTACAGACACACGCACAGGCTCAGGAGTATACATCTCACAAAAGGAAGAGGGGGGGGGGGGGGGGGGGGGAGAAAGATTGGTTATTGGGGGAAGGAAAGACTGTTGACACAAGGAGGGGGACAGAGGGACCTGTGCCTCTATCTTGATGCAAACCACTGGAGTCAGCAGGGAACTCCCAGAGCCAGTACACAGAACACTGTGACCTGCTCCACCCTCCAGACTGTCAAGTTTGATCTATGTGTTTGGGTCTACAGTAAACATACAACCACACAGCGTTTGAATGTCATGCTCAAGGAACAGCATGGTGAAGCTACTTCCCTGGAAGAAAACAAACTGATTCATCCTCCAGAGCACCAGTCATCCTTCACTGGTGTTAAGTCTCTAAACGTAAGTCGCATTCACACCAGAGCCGTTTGGTCCACTTTAAACGCACCAGAGTTTGTTTCCTCGGATAGTCCGCTTGGTTTGGGGTAGTGTGAAAGCTCATTCAAACTCTGGTGGGACCAAAAAAGCGAACTCTGGTCTGCCTGAAAACGTAGGTCTCGGTTCGCTTCCAAGTGAACCCTGGTGTGTACTTTTGTGGTGTGATTCTCATCGGACAAAACGCAAGACCAAATATAGGAAGTGACCCGATAAACTGTGCATCTTGAGTAGAAGGAAACAAAACAAACACTGCGGCGTGCACTGCAAAACAAGCAAGCGTGGAACATGTCTCGTGACGTGGACAGACGTGGGCGAATGAGGGGGTAAAAGCCCTGATAAAAATATGGTCAGACAAGCTAATTAAACAGCTGCTTGTGGCCACTCACAAAAATTATGAGGTATACAAGTTGTTTAGCGAGAGAATGATGGCAATGAGCTTCAATCGAACAATCGACCAGTTAAAAAACTGCGTCAGCATTTCAGCAATATATGAGAATAATTTGTGTGCGCTGGGTTGCTTTGCAGAATAATGTAGTGTGTGTGTGTGCGCTGGGCTGGGCTGCTTCGCAGAATAATGTGGTGTGTGCGCGCTGGGCTGCTTCGCAGAATAATGTGGTGTGTGCGCTGGACTGGGCTGCTTCGCAGAAGCAGTGGTTGACATAAAAACAACAATAAACGCCAAAAAGCATGGCTCAGCACATACATAGATCCAAGTCAACAACCATTTGTTGTCACTAGATTTGTATGCATGTCCAGATAGGTACCAGAAACATGCGCACAAATCAGACTATAAATCAAAAGGCTTTTTGTCCAATCATTACAAAACTTGCAGGACATGTTTCATAACACTGCTGAATAGTGTTGTCACGATACTGGAATTTCAACTTCGATACGATACCTTGAAAAGTATCGATACTTCGATATAAAAAAAAATATATATATATATATATATATATATTGTGGAAGTGAGGAAGTGAATCAATGAGACGAGCAGACGGAGTATCGAGTCTCTGAACTTTACTTCCAAACAAATCCAACAGAACCAAGGTACAGCCACACCCTTAAGTCAACTCCCTCCTGTCACTCAATTAGTGTCCATTCTGAAGTGAGACACACAGTGCAACATTTAGTGTGACGATGTACCTTGGCACGCTGGCACGCCACACAGGAGGCCGCCCATACTTTGACGTCCTTCCTAAGGCCCGGCCAGACGAACTTGGCCGCTACCAGCTTGACCGACGCCTTTACCCCAGGGTGTGAAAGGGCATGAATGGTGTCAAATACCCGGTGGCGCCAGTCAGTTGGAACCATGGGGCGGGGCTGGCCAGTGGAGACGTCACAGAGGAGCGTGGCGCCGCAGTCGTGAAACACCACATCCTCAAGTCGAAGTCCTGTCACAGCTGTCCTGAACGCCTGAAGGTCTGAGTCGGTGAGCTGGTCAGCAGCCATGGCAACATAGTCGATGCCCAGGTGCACAGGACTGACGCGCGCCCGGGAGAGGCAGTCCGCCACCTGGTTGTCTTTACCGGCTACATGCTGGATGTCGGTAGTGAACTCCGATATGGCGGAAAGTTGCCGCTGCTGCCGCCCCGACCATGGCTCCGTGGTCTTGGCCATGGCAAACGTTAGGGGCTTGTGGTCGACAAAAACTGTGAACTTGCGGCTCTCCAGCAAGAACCTGAAGTGACGTATGGCGAGGAAGCGGGCCAGGAGCTCCCTGTCGAATGTACTATACTTCCTCTCGTTGTCGCGCAGCTTCCTACTGAAGAAGGCCAGAGGCTGCCAGGCGCCAGCCACCCACTGCTCGCACACCGCACCTACTGCATAATCGGAGGCATCGGTGGTGAGGGCTATAGGAGCAGCAGGAGATGGGTGTGCCAGCATGGCAGCGTTGGCAAGGGCAGCCTTAGAGCCCTCAAATGCCTGGACCCGCTCCGGGGACCAGCCCACGTCATCGTTGGCTCTCTTCCCCTTCAACGCCTCGTACAGAGGTCTCATCAGGTGAGCCGCATGGGCTATAAACCTATTGTAAAAATTAACCATCCCCAGGAACTCCTGGAGAGGTTTGATGGTGAGGGGGCGGGGGAAAGCAGCAATTGCCTCCACCTTGGCGGGTAGAGGAACAGCCCCCTGGGAAGAGACATGGTGGCCCAGGAAATCCATGGCCGGCAGGCCAAACTGACATTTGGCCGGGTTCACGATCAGCCCATGCTCGTTGAGCCGCTCGAACAGTTGACGGAGATGTCCCCGATGCTCCTCCACCGATGCACTGGCTACCAGGATGTCGTCCAGATAAATAAACAAATAAATAAACAAAATTGAGTTCTCCCTATCAAAGAACAGTTCTTGAATGTTTCCTGGAAGTGACCTTTTGCTTTATACATTAATTGTGCCGTTTTAAATTCCACAAGATCATTTAACTTTAATGTTTATGACTTTAAAAATAATATGTTTGTGTGATCACGATAACCTGCAATGTGAACTATCCTTATGGCCCTTTATTTATTTATTTATTTTTAGTATAAAAAGTGGTTGTAGTGTAGAATTATAAGTGTTTCCCAAGACTTCAGCACAGTAATTTAAATATGGTCAAACTAGTGAACAGTAGAGAATGTAGAGTGATTTTCTATCCAGAATGTGCTTTACTTTACTCATGACTGAAATGCTTCTTGACAGTTTAGATTGGACATGTCTTATGTGAGGTTTCCAGCAGATTTTATGGTCTATTATTACACCTAGGAATTTATTTTCATAAACTTTCAATAATCACATCATTTATTTTAACTTGTACTTGAGTATTTAATCTACAGTTTCCAAATAACATAATTTTAGTTTTGCTCAAATTCAATAATTTGTTTCTATCAAACCATTTTTTTAATTTCTTCATTTCAGATGTGATGACCTCTAAAAGCTGCTGGATATTCACCAAAAAAATAAAGATTGGTGTAATCCGCAAATAAAATACATTTAAATATATTGGATACTTTACATATATCGTTAATGTACAAGATGAACAGGTTTGGACCTAACACTGACCCCTGGGGGACACCACAAGCAATGTCCAAACATTCAGATTTATAATCTCTCTCATTGTCACAAATTGGTGTCTTTTATTTAGATAGCTTCTCACCCAGTCCAATACTACCCCCCTGATCCCATATCGTTCCAATTTCCTGATTAATATATCATGATTAATAGTATCGAATGCTTTTTTTTTTTAGATCAATGAATACTCCAGCTACATGTTTTTTTTTTATCTATGGATTTTGTGATTTTTTCAATGAGTTCTATTAATGCTAGTGTGTTCTGAATCCATACTGGCTATCGGTGAGTAAATTATGTTTATCAATGAATTTATCTAATCTGTTGTTGAAGAGTTTTTTTTTTTGTTTTTTTATACTTTTTCTCCCCATTTTTCTCCAATCCCAATTTCGTATTTCCAATTCTTCCCTCCCCTGTCTTGAACGTTGCTAGACTATGCCTCCCACTGGTCGGCTGTAGTGAGGATAGAAGCCTTGCATCACGTGTCCCCTCCGGTACACGAGGAGGCAGCCTGTCGCATCTTTTCACCGCAGCAGCTCGAACTCTGTGGCGAGGAGTAACGCGTGAGAGGCTCACGCTGCCCCCGATACTTCCTGTTTCCGCCACACCGGCGTCACCCAACCGACCTGTATGAGTCGCTGTCCACAATGTCCAATCCCCACCCACCGGCTTTCCCACCCTCTAACACTGCCAATTGTGTTAGTATGACGGCCGGCCAAGCCGGTAGCAACGCAGAGAGCTGGGCTCGATACCAGCATCTCCTGCGTTAGTGGCGAGCGCCTTGCCCACTGCGCCACTCAGCCACCCCATTGAAGAGTTTTTCTAATATTTTTGAAAACTGAGGAATTGTCAAATAAAAACAAAGCTTATTTGAATGATTTTTGGCGTTTAGTTTTTAAGAGAAAAAAATCGATTAAAATCGTAAATGGTGTGAAAAAATCTGAGGCCATTTTAGGCCATATCGCCCAGCCCTACTAGTATCTATTGATTTTCTTTTTATTTACTTGTTTTGGCCTATTCAACTACCTCTGTACCTTTGCGCATATTCAGATTTAAAAGCAACTACATTTCAGATTCAGATTATTGTCACCGCTTTTTTAAATGTAGATAACATTCAGAAGAAACGTGAGATATTTGTGTGCGACTTTGTTTAGTTTCTGGCATCACAATACCATTCTCTACTTTATAAGCAATCTCTACTTTATGAGCAAAAAGACACCATTTTGTAGATTTGGCGATTAAAGGCCAACTTGCAGGTTAAACCCTACGCTTCAATTATGGGTAGTTTACATCATTGGTATCTAATTTCATTATTTTTTTTTTCCATTTGACACCGGAACTGCCACTCAGAAAGGGTTAAAAAGGTCCATGCACGAATAACATGCACGGATCAAATGAAAAAGCTTATCAGACGCTAGCAGGGCCGTGACGTCACTCGAGGCAACTTATGCCTTATGCCCGTCCGGGTCATAGTACTACTGGCTATATGACTCTGGCTAACGTGACCCCGCTAACGTTAGCATTATGTCTACTGTCGTGAACCATTTTAGATCGGGGCATGTAGAGGAGTTTGGGGAACGAGTAAAATGTGCAGGTCCTCTTCTCAGACCTGTGGGGCAAAGCACTGCACACGCATCATGCTGCTAGCAAGCTACACGTCGCGGCATGTTGATAGCACAATAGTAGCCCACTCGGTGCATCACAGTCAGAAACGAGCTACCACGATAGCTATTAGCTAACTAACGTTAACGTTACAAGCTCAAACACCTTATAACTACTACTATTGTCGTGTCCATAAGTTCCCTGGCAGAATACTTGTGAGGACAAAGGTATACAAAGAGGAGAGAACCATTTTAAATCGGGCATTGTTAGGAGTTTCGAGAATGCTGGCTACCAAGCTAAGCTAAGCTACGTTAGCTAACTTAGCTACTAACGTTATATACACAATATGTACAACGACACAATGATTTACATTATTACAAATATGGTAACGTGGGTGTTAGGCTTGGGCGGTATGACGGTATTAAGGTATACCAGGGTATTTAGAAATACCTACGGTATTGATTTTCAATACCGTCCGTCACCGTCAAAATCACAGATGCGCTTCAGTTTCTATAACAGTGAAATGGAGTTTTGAGTGTAGTGCACACACTGAGTGTAGTGCACACACGCGCCAGCAGAGGGCGAGACCGCTCTAGTGGAGCGAGTGGGTCACAGCGGTGTTCACGTTTTACGGTAATGTTGCGACAGTGCTGTGAAAATACCGTAAAGCGTTGTGACGAGAGCAGTGTTGTTGTGGGGCAATCCGTCTCTTATTATAATTATGTGAACTAAAGAGTACAAGGTTTACACAACAGCCCCCACCCGCCTTTTTATTGTATTTGTACCATCCTGTACTATCCGCTGTCAGCTGTTTATCTCTCTCTGTGAGCTACTGAGCTTGATTAGATAGCGTTAGCTCACGGTAAGTAGCGTTAGCTCTGCGGCTAATCTTAGATTACCCTGAACTAAATCAATGACTAGGTTATAAAGCATTCGAGTAGTTTTCACTGCACATAGAAGTAGCCAAACAACGGGAGCATTTCGGGAGCATATGACCAAAACCCAGGCAATTTCTAGCCCTTAAGGAATCAAATAGTCTGCCATGGCTATAGGCTAGATGCTAACGCTAAAACGGTGCAGGCTTCTACCGGTGCGGGACTACCATTCTGAGAGCTGACGATGATTTGTTTACTTGGTAACACGTAAACCCCCCCCCCCCCCCCCCCCCGCTGATGAAAATGAAAGTCATACCGTCAAATACCGTGCACCGGGGTATTATAACATAAAGGTTTGCCGGTTTGAAAATAAGGATACCGCCCAAGCCTAGTGGGTGTGGCTTTTACAAATAGTGGTTAGCTTTAGAGATAAATGGCTATGATCACGGAGCAATAGTGTTAGGTGAAACAGAGACTAGCTCCTCGGCTAGTAGTAGCAAGGCTCTCTGCTTCCTGCCACTACCTGCCCTGTGACTCTCAGAGCCCCCTGCTGCCCTGCACCTTATGTGACATCATCATTAAGATGACACATGCACGCTATGAACCATGGATTAAAATATGCATGTGCGTGAGGTTGTGGTTTGGTCGACAAAATGTTTGATAAAAACGCTAAAACTGGGTCAATTTCGATAATTTTTTTCCCCTCTTCATGAAAGTCAGCGTTGGCCTAGTCACATTGTTTATTGAACAAAAATACAACCTGCAAGTTGGCCTTTAAATGTCTTCAGTCAAGGAAAGCTTTATGTGTGTATGTATGTACTGTATGTTATGGTAATAGACTAGTATGGGGGAATTGGAAGGGTTATTTATATATTTTATGGGTCATGACATGCAAATACCCCTAAATATACTGTGTGCATGTATGCATATGTACAGTATGTACCGTTAGGCTATATGTTGTATATTATTTGTCTCGATGTAAAAAAAAGGTTGTATATCAGAGGCAGTAGATAAATCACTGGCTAATTTTAACTGCAAGGAGGACATTCTCTGGCAGGACGAGAGGAGAGTGTTATGATGATGACAAGTTTGTTGCCTTCAGAATACTTCAGAACTGGAATGTGTTTTGGAACATTGGCGTCTCCTCTTCTTGAGGTTAGACTAGTGTATTCCTGGCGTTTTTTTATACGTTTTTGACGACGTTTGATGTCCTATCTACACAGAAACGCGTTTTTTGGCGTTTTTTTGTGGATACGGCTGAAACGCAAAATTGTGTTTGCGTTTGGAGATACGCAAAAAAACGAGTCGACAAACAGCGTGTAGTCAGCACGCTACCGTTGTTGCGAAAACGCCCATGCGCAGTAGATACCATCTGCGTGCCCTTCCGGTGACAGCAGAGTGTGTGTGTGTGTTTGGGACAGAGCTCCGTGTCCCAAATAGCTTCAGCTACCATGTGTTGTCAAGTTATTGTTGGACCCCAGTCCAAGCTACAACAGTCTGCATTCCCTTAACAATTGTTTGTATTGAGCCGTATTGTATTGTACCCATATGCAATATGTTAAATAAAGTTTACATCCATTCATTCTGCTAGCATTACCGATGGCATGAGCAGCTGGCTAACGTGAGCTATCAGGATTCAGACCCTGTTAGCTCAGAGTTCCTCTTTCAACTTAAGAAGCATTAAACAAAATGGCCCAGTCATCTATTCACCTTTGTTTAATACACACAGCGTTGTCTCTAATGTTATCTAACTACTGATAGCTCGCGATATCATCAGTTTTGATGCTGGCTAAGTAGCGTGAGCTAACAATGCTAGAATGCTACCGATCGTTTTTTAGCCTAAACGATCCGCTCTTGGTGGTCACTTGTGTTGATGTTAGTTTTGTTTCATCAACAAATGACAGGCAGAACACACAGTGAATGTATCCGTTTTGTTTATTGCACTTTTATTAGGCTTTGCTGAAAAATTATTGCTGCATTGAGTAAAGCAAGATGGTGGCGCGGCATAGGCGCCTGCCTTATTGACATTTCTTTGCTGGAGCTTCCACCAGGAAGTGTATTGGCACATTCGTTCTGATTGGTTGAAATTGCCTTCATGTTTGCCACCTACTGCCACCTACTGCTTTGGCAGTGTACTACATCAGTATGCTCTGGTGACAAAAACGAAAAAAAAACGAAAGTGTGACTCGAGGCGCATGACGTCGCGGCGATACGCGGCGATGCGTATAAGAAAACAATACGAAGATGATACGAAAGGTGTAACCTCAGCCTTAGGCTAGGAGGAGCTTTCATAAGGACTCAGGAGGCAGAGCTCACAGCAGGTCACCCAGTTGGTGCTACATTAGAATTTCAGGTGGGTGTCGTGTTGTTTATAGTCTACAGCTCCCCCAGATAGTTCAGCATTGGGAAGAAGAAAAGGCAGCACCCTTTTAGTCAATTGATCATTAGATATGCAAAGACTTTGTTTAGTTTCTGGCATCACAATACCATTCTCTACTTTATAAGCAATCTCTACTTTATGAGCAAAAAGACACCATTTTATAGATTTGACGATTAAATGTCTTCAGTCAAGGAAAGCTTGGGAGGAAATGTTTCCAATCAGCTGCTGACACTCAACAAAGACGACAAGAAACGTTGTACCCCAAGATCCGAGCTCCAGAGTAGTACCTTTTCATAACAGAGCTTGGAAAACTGCACAGAGTCCATAAACACTGTCCAAAAGCAACCCAAACAGTTAACAGCATAACAGTTTGACACAGACTCATGTCCGCCGCAACAGGAAGACTATTCCGTCTTTTTTTTGGTTGGCTTCATGAAAACAAAAGAACAATATTACACAAACAGTGTCAGTTTCCTTTCATGGAAAAATAGGAATCAACGGGGTCGTCCCATTCTGGACCAATGGCCAGAGACTGAGACAACATTAAACGTGCAATGTGGGAACGGCGGAGAGGCAGAGTGAGATGAAGCCGTGAGATTTAAGGAAGTGCTCGGCGGGGGTCATAATGGACTGGCCTGACTCAGGCACTTCCCCCAAAACACCATGATCTCACTGTGACGAGCCAACATGCAGCACGTAGCAGGGCTGCGACTTAGGACTACATGCAGCACGTAGCAGGGCTGCGACTAGGGCTACATGCAGCACGTAGCAGGGCTGCGACTAGGGCTACATGCAGCACATAGCAGGGCTGCGACTAGGGCTACATGCAGCACGTAGCATGGCTGCGACTAGGGCTACATGCAGCACGTAGCAGGGCTGCGACTAGGGCTACATGCAGCACGTAGCAGGGCTGCAACTAGGGCTACATGCAGCACGTAGCAGGGCTGCGACTAGGGCTACATGCAGCACGTAGCAGGGCTGCGACTAGGGCTAAATGCAGCACGTAGCAGGGCTGCGACTAGGGCTAGATGCAGCACGTAGCAGGGCTGCGACTAGGGCTACATGCAGCATGGCTGCGACTAGGGCTACATGCAGCACGTAGCAGGGCTGCGACCAGGGGAGGAAATTAGGCCACTTTACTCGCCAAATGCGAGTATTTTTTACGTTTGGCGAGTGATTCATGAAGACCACTCGCCAGTCTGGCGAGTATACAAAAAACAAAAACATTCTGCAATCACTGCACTGGCAAACGGTGCGCGTCTTCTGAGTGCTCGCTTTAGTTGACAGTGCCACGAGAGCACTGCACAAGACCACCCGCGGACATATAATGTTTAATAAAAGTTTGCGCAGTACTGGCCAACCCGCGGACATATAATGATAAAAGTCCTGCGTTACTAGGCTAGCCATCAGGAGCACTCTCAAACGGATAACGTTAAACACAGCAGAAGATGGAAAACAGACAGACTGACCAACGGGGAACTGCATCCAACCCTAGTACAACCCTCGAGTATAAGTTACTAAGGACACATTTAAATCACAGAGGTGTAATGTTAGTCTACTGGAAATGTATACAGTGGTTAGCTTCTAGTTTTAGCGATAGCTGCTTGCTAGCTAACGTTAGCCCCGTGTGCTCAAAGCAGCCAGCTAGGTGTATCTGTTATGACTATAATGTTTCCAAAAAAGCACCGGACTACGACGTAAGGTTAGACATTTTATTTCATGCTCAAAAGCCCCTGGCTTGCACATCGCAGTCACGAAAGGGGCTAGCTAAGCTCAACCAGTGCACTGTGTACAACAGCACACCAACCCAACTGACGTTATCACAACACTTGACGGTACTGTCGTAAGACCACCGTGCTGTCTTAAAGGCACAGTGTGCCTACCCAGATGCATACACAACATTGACGAGGCTTGACAACCGAGGTTCAAAGTTAACTTGATTGATTGAAAACTTTATTAACAGATTGCAGAATGGGTACAATACAGTACGGCATTTTCAATTCATCATAACATATGACATACAGATAGACTACTGCTACATCTATATATTTCACATCTATCTATACACTTCACAACATACTTCGTTTTTTTTCTTTCACTGCCCAACCCAGTCCAACCCAGCATCTTTCACTGCCCAGTTCAGCCCAACCCAGTCCAGAATAGATACCTCTTTCATGTTAATATGTTTTATGCTAATATTGTGAAGAGTAGAGATTAATGTTTTATGCTAATACATATTTTAAAGAGTAGAGACACGGTGTGATTATTTTACTATGATTGAAAATCTATTTAGACGAAGACATACAAAGAAGTAATTATCACAATTAGCGATTTTTTTTGTCTGGTAAAAAATCTGTTTGGCTGGTAAAAAAAAATCAGATACTCGCCAGTTGGCTGGTAAGCCAAAAAGTTAGTTTCCTCCCCTGGCTGCGACTAGGGCTACATGCAGCACGTAGCATGGCTGCGACTAGGGCTACATGCTGCACGTAGCATGGCTGCGACTAGGGCTACATGCAGCACGTAGCATGGCTGCGACTAGGGCTACATGCAGCACGTAGCATGGCTGCGACTAGGGCTACATGCAGCACGTAGCAGGGCTGCGACTAGGGCTACATGCAGCACGTAGCAGGGCTGCGACTAGGGCTACATGCAGCACATAGCATGGCTGCGACTAGGGCTACATGCAGCACGTAGCAGGGCTGCGACTAGGGCTACATGCAGCACGTAGCAGGGCTGTGACTAGGGCTACATGCAGCACGGCTGCGACTAGGGCTACATGCAGCACGTAGCAGGGCTGCGACTAGGGCTACATGCAGCACGTAGCAGGGCTGCGACTAGGACTACATGCAGCACGTAGCAGGGCTGCGACTAGGGCTACATGCAGCACGTAGCATGGCTGCGACTAGGGCTACATGCAGCACGTAGCAGGGCTGCGACTAGGGCTACATGCAGCACGTAGCAGGGCTGTGACTAGGGCTACATGCAGCACGGCTGCGACTAGGGCTACATGCAGCACGTAGCAGGGCTGCGACTAGGGCTACATGCAGCACGTAGCAGGGCTGCGACTAGGGCTACATGCAGCACGTAGCAGGGCTGCGACTAGGGCTACATGCAGCACGTAGCAGGGCTGCGACTATGGCTACATGCAGCACGTAGCAGGGCTGTGACTAGGGCTACATGCAGCACGTAGCAGGGCTGTGACTAGGGCTACATGCAGCACGGCTGCGACTAGGGCTACATGCAGCACGTAGCAGGGCTGCGACTAGGGCTACATGCAGCACGTAGCAGGGCTGCGACTAGGGCTACATGCAGCACGTAGCAGGGCTGCGACTAGGGCTACATGCAGCACGTAGCAGGGCTGCGACTATGGCTACATGCAGCACGTAGCAGGGCTGCGACTAGGGCTACATGCAGCACGTAGCAGGGCTGTGACTAGGGCTACATGCAGCACGGCTGCGACTAGGGCTACATGCAGCACGTAGCAGGGCTGCGACTAGGGCTACATGCAGCACGTAGCAGGGCTGCGACTAGGGCTACATGCAGCACGTAGCAGGGCTGCGACTAGGGCTACATGCAGCACATAGCAGGGCTGCGACTTGGGCTACATACAGCACGTAGCAGGGCTGCGACTAGGGCTACATGCAGCACATAGCAGGGCTGCGACTAGGGCTACATGCAGCACGTAGCAGGGCTGCGACTAGGGCTACATGCAGCACGTAGCAGGGCTGCGACTAGGGCTACATGCAGCACGTAGCAGGGCTGTGACTAGGGCTACATGCAGCACGTAGCAGGGCTGCGACTAGGACTACATGCAGCACGTAGCATGGCTGCGACTAGGGCTACATGCAGCACGTAGCAGGGCTGCGACTAGGGCTGCCCTCTTGGACTAAAGAAATCCTTAGTCAAACTAACAGTCATAGGACTTTTGTGTTGACTAATCAATTAGCCTAGTTGATCTAATTGACAGAAATCTGTAAAAACTGTATTTCCCACATGCGGCCATGGAGAAGGAAGGACTGCTTTAATCTCAACTCAAGCTTACCAAACATGTGTTTTATGTTTTCTTTTAAGGAAATAGAATAGAAAATGAAGTCTTGGTCGACTAAGACCAAACCGAACGATGAATCTGACAATCGTCTGCGGCCCTAGCCCTAGCTAAATTAACATGAATAATATCCCATGAGAGAAACTAAACAAGATATATTGGGCAGCTGGGGCTATTCATCATAAAGCAATAAGGCAGTAAATTAACAGGAAAGGTCTCCGTCGGGGAGATGTGGGGCATAGCGTAATAACATCACTATGTCCATCTCTCCCCCTTGTGATTTTATTTTCCTCTGCAGCAAAACTACCCAATCAGACAGAGGAGGAGGGCAACCAGACAGACAGGAGAGGGCAACCAGACAGACAGGAGAGGAGAGGGCAACCAGACAGACAGGAGAGGTGAGGGCAACCAGACAGACAGGAGAGGAGAGGAGAGGGCAACCAGACAGACAGGAGAGGAGAGGAGAGGGCAACCAGACAGACAGGAGGAGGGCAACCAGACAGACAGGAGAGGAGAGGGCAACCAGACAGACAGGAGAGGAGAGGGCAACCAGAGACAGGAGAAGAGAGGGCAACCAGACAGACAGGAGAGGGCAACCAGACAGACAGGACAGGAGGAGGGCAGCCAGACAGACAGGAGAGGAGAGGGCAACCAGACAGACAGGAGAGGTGAGGGCAACCAGACAGACAGGAGAGGTGAGGGCAACCAGACAGACAGGAGAGGTGAGGGCAACCAGACAGACAGGAGAGGTGAGGGCAACCAGACAGACAGGAGAGGTGAGGGCAACCAGACAGACAGGACAGGAGAGGGCAACCAGACAGACAGGAGAGGTGAGGGCAACCAGACAGACAGGAGAGGAGGAGGGCAACCAGACAGACAGGAGAGGAGAGGGCAACCAGACAGACAGGTGAGGGCAACCAGACAGACAGGAGAGGTGAGGGCAACCAGACAGACAGGAGAGGTGAGGTGAGGGCAACCAGACAGACAGGAGAGGTGAGGGCAACCAGACAGACAGGAGAGGTGAGGGCAACCAGACAGACAGGAGAGGAGAGGGCAACCAGACAGACAGGAGAGGAGAGGGCAACCAGACAGACAGGAGAGGTGAGGGCAACCAGACAGACAGGAGGAGGGCAACCAGACAGACAGGAGAGGAGAGGGAAACCAGACAGACAGGACAGGAGAGGGCAACCAGACAGACAGGAGGTGAGGTGAGGGCAACCAGACAGACAGGACAGGTGAGGTGAGGGCAACCAGACAGACAGGAGGTGAGGGCAACCAGACAGACAGGACAGGAGGGCAACCAGACAGACAGGACAGGAGGGCAACCAGACAGACAGGACAGGAGAGGTGAAGGCAACCAGACAGACAGGACAGGAGTCAGGAGAGGGCAACCAGACAAGAGAGGAGACTAGAGAGCAACCAGACAGGACAGGAGAGGGCAACCAGACAAGAAAAAATTATTTAAAAGCAATTGACTGTTGACTTGACCCATCTCAAACTCTGCACTCTATTTCTTGAACCTCCAATAACAACTGTTGCTTTCAGAGGAAAGAAAACAATTGCAATTGGAGGATCAAGAAAACAGGGTGGAGTTTAAGATAGGTGCATCGGTATGAAGGTTGGGGACTTTGGTCACGTGTTGTTCGTGTTTTCCTTCTTGTTTCTTTTTTTTCCGCTCGCCTGGTGCTCATGTCTTGTCAAGGCTATTTCTTGCCTCTGGGGTGCTTGGCTCAGCACATAGGCACCTCTGTTTACAAGAGGCTGTTGACCAGGAGCCAGGGGAAGTCTCTGGTCCAGGGGGGGCTCCTCTCTCCCTCCCTCCCTCCCTCACTCCCACTCTGCTTCCCAGACGGTCCATTCATCCCCACTGGCCAGGAAATACTCACTCTCGCTCTCTGAAAGACACCCTCAGTGGCCCAGCGAGATGACAGGCAGACGCCCAGCAGTTCAACGGGAGCTGCTGGATCACGTTTCTCTACGAGCCATTTAGCTGCACTCCACTGGTGCTTTATCATTACGCTGCAAATTAAGCATTATGCTCCCAGTCAAAAAGCATCATCTCGCTCTACTCCGGATGGCCTCCTATAGCGAGCGGCAAAACAAAGACAAAACATCTCCCATATTTACTACAGGCTACGTGGGTTGCCGGGCAAATAATAAAGGTCACAATTCCGGGCTCTATTATTAGTTGTACTCTGAAGTTTGGAGTCTAAACAATGGTGAGCAATGGCATGCTGGACAGGAGAAGAAGACACACTCCCATTTTTACACCAAAAGGTCCACACAGTACACCCGGCCACAACCCTGGGCCAAAAGCGGGGTGAGGTCACCATTCCACATAGCAACAACAATAATGGGAGGGGGGAAAGGAAATCGAAGCTGCCGCTATTGGGACCCAAACAATAAAACGACTGGATTGGACTGGAGGGCATCACTCGCTCTGCCATCACACAGCATGACATCATAGCGGGCAGGGTGATAAAAAAGCTGACAATGGAGTGGCTGTTACCAGGGGAATAAAGAGACGAGTGAGCTCTCGTCCTCAATAGTGCTATTCAGGTGCGTCATAGAGAGTGCACTAATCAAAGTACTCTCTTAACACAACAGGAGCTCAATCGATTCCGTTGGACCACGTGTAATAATATGAGGGAAGGATTAATCACTTACAAATCATTATTTCATCTCTGAAATAAACAACAAACTCACCGGCACAAGCGTTAAGGAACAGCCAGTCGGTTTTCCTCATTCGGTTTTTAATCTGCTTTAGCCTTTTGAAGTCAACCTCTTGCTCCTCTCTGCTGCTTACGGCTCCAGCTGCCAGCTCTATCCTCTGGAAGTCCATCTTAACCTCCGCCTCCCTGGTGGTGGTGGGCGGGGACCTCCTCTGGCTCTGACCTCCACTGCAGCTCCCCCTCCACCTAGACCGGTCCTGCTCGTTGATAATGGTTGCGGGATCCTCGGATTCACCCAGCTCTATGGCTTCCTGGTTGTTGGGCTTAGGGTGGTCGCACACCACACACTTTGCGGTCGTGGGCCAATTCTGATAAGTGCAAGCCGTGCATGTCCAGTGCTGCTGGCGGGTATTGAGCCGGTTCCTGTCATTGTACGCCTCACAGGGGTCGACGGGGGATGGGGGGGTAGGACGACAGCCTGCGTTGGAGCCCGAGGTTTGGGGGGACTCTGTTGGGCTGCAGGTCCTCTGGCGCTGGTACAGGCACTGTGTGCAGCGCACGGCCCGGGGCCAGTTCAGGTAGGTGCACACCTGACAAGACCACTTGCTAGTGGTGTCAGCGGTGCTGGCCGGCCTGACCCTGGGCCTGGCGCTAGAGTCTGGGCAGATGAGGTTGCTGCTGCTCTCAGTCCTCTGTGGATCCCATTCCAGGCCAGGCTCCAGGCTAGGACCGCTCTTGTATGGTTCCTCTGTGATGATGGGACCACTAGGCCTCTGCGCACGGCACATGGTGCATTTGATTGCAGAGGCCCAATTTTCATAGGTGCAATAATCACAGGTCCACTTCATCCTCTGCTCCGTCATCGTGGACCCCTCCAGTTGGTCTGAAAGTGTAAATAAAAACAGTCTGAGTTGGTGCTAATAATTACACAATGATGTTGAAATCGTGGGCCCTATTTTAAGTTAAAAGACCAATGAACGGCAGAGTGGATATTTAAATTGTAAATTCAGCCAAAGTGTATTAACGTACAAACATTGTAATGTTCCCTTGGTAACGATGCACTTTGCCCACTATCCACCAGCTATTTCTAAACTGTTCGAATTGACCGACTGTCTTCAATGTCATTGGCAGGCTGTGATTGCGTTTGATGTCAATTGAATAACATAAAACCAGCAAATCGTTAATTATCCGCATTGGTTTTATTATTGAGCGTGGTGGGCAGGCTCTCTTTTTGTAGCTTTGTTGCGTGCTGCTACCAGTAATGTTACACTTGGTCATGTTAGCTCGCTAGCTAGATAAATAGCTAGCTTAGCTAGCTGCCTAACTTAACTAATACGATCGGGTCACATCTAGCGTGAAACGTTGACATGGCTAACGAACGAAAAAAGGGTCAAGCCGTTTTTCATCCAATACATTTTGATATCACTAAAAAGTAGTAACCGTACCGTTCCGTGTTCGTGCTCCGTCTTCTCGAAACCACAACAAACCTCTCGTCCAGTTCCTCCTCCTCCTCGCTCTGTTATTAGAACCTTTCCCGATCCTCAAGTTATTTCCAACCCTGTGCTCTCTCACATCACATGTTTACCTTTCTGGACACAATAACCTCTACAGAGTACAGCGCACCAAGGTAACAACCCCCCTGTCCTCTTTAAATCATGTTTTAAAGCCCTTGGACTCCCATCATGGTTTACATCGTCTCTCTGTTTAATGGCGGCGACAGGGAGACAAATGAGTATCGGTGCCAAAATAAACGCGAGCAGCAGCAGAGAGTAGGGTATATCTGCAGAGCCGCAGCAGCAGAGTAGGGTATATCTGCAGAGCCGCAGCAGAAGAGAGTAGGGTATATCTGCAGAGCCGCAGCAGCAGAGAGTAGGGTATATCTGCAGAGCAGCAGAGGCAGGCTGGGGCTTCGTCACGAATCATCTGGCTCAGATTCAGATTCCTTTATTAAGCCATTTGTGTAAAACACATTGGTAATTGTTTCAGTGTTACAGTGTATGCGTTTTTTCCTTTCTTTTTTTCACAGTAAACGACAAACACCAACACAGACACAGGACAAAAAACAGTGCAGTGGGGGATTAATCAATTAAATACATATATATATAAAATAAAGTGTAGAGTGCAGAGTTCCAATAAGGACTAGTGCAGTGCAGTCAGTGGCATTGTGCCAGTGTCACTTGGGGGCAGAGGGGGGGGGGGGGGACCTGAGGCATTGATCAGCCTGGCGGAGAATGTGATTGGAGCAGGATTTTTTTTGTCAAATCAGTTGTGCAATAGTCACTTTTGGTGAGTTGTTTCTATACAATTCACTTGTATGACATTTAGGTATGACACAGGACTACACAAGCATTTTTAATATAGAAATGTGTCAACCACAATATTTTGCATACAAATTATGCAGAATGTAATATCATAACTGTCTATTATTTTTCGCAATTGAGCCAATTTTCCTTAGGTACGGTTTTGAGGTGTGTGTTCAACAGAATATAGTATCAAAAACACATTCACAAAAAGTATGGGTTACTGAATGCTGAACTGCACTGTTATAATCACTAAGCCATTGTAAGACCTTACCTGTGTCCCTGTATCACTTGTCTCTGCTGCCCTTTGATTAAAAAACGTCTGTATGTCCATTTTCCCTTTTTTTTGGGCATATTTCAGTTAGTCACAGTAAAAGTCACCTAGTAAAAGTGAGATAATTGACAATATCAAAACATGCTAGGGCTGTACCGAATAGTTCGAAGCCTCGTTCATAATGTTGACATTCGAATTCTAAATCAACATAAAAAATTGTAATAATAAAAAATAAAAATAAAAAAAAAGTTTTTTTTTTTTTTTTTTTTTAATTTGCCAAGGTATGGCGAGTGCCATACCTTGCCATACCAAAATGACGCCCCTGCCCCTACCGGAGGTAGAACAAAACACAAACATGTTTTTCCTCATCTCTAAGGTCTCCCATATATGAAATGGATTCTTGTATACAAATATTTTACTGCAAAACTTGTTAAATTGATATATTGTTATACACCCCCAAAGGAAAAAATAACCAAAATATAGCCTGGCCGTATGGGAGTTGAGACATATAAACTCATGTAGATTAATAATACAAGCTCCAAGAGCTTTCAAACTTGACATGCTAGCAGTCAGACAGTTGCTTAACCTAATCGAAAAACCTGGATGTGAATATCTGTATGCATGTAGGAAATATATACCTATGTACACATACTTAAAATAAGCGGAAATGTAGGCGGCTACGTGGCGTAGTGGGCAAGGCGCTCGCCACGAAATCTGGAGATGCTGGGCTCGCCTGTTCGAGCCCAGCGCTCCACATTTGCTTTCAGTTTAGCAGGTCGTCCGTACTAATACACATTGGCCGTATTAGGGGGTGGGAAACTGATGGGTGGGGATCGGGCGTTGTGGACAGCGACTCCTACAGGTCGGTTGGTGCCCCCGTAGCAGTAGAATCAGGAAGTGTCGGGGAGCTCCAGTAGCTCACCACGTACCTCGAGCGCTATTTCGGCGCCGGGGACAACCGTGCTCGTCACGGATCTGGGGTTTAGCGAGTTCGAATCCCGGACTGCAGCCGTGCCTTTCCCAGAGTGTCTTCCCCCCCATCTATACCCCTTCAGCCTGTTTCTGTCGGTCATTCTTGACCAGAGTAAATGCGATAAACGCTAAAAAGAGCCAGGGGAATGGCCAAAGTTTAAAAAAAAAGAATCAGGAAGTGTCGGGGGCAGCGTGAGCCTCCCACGCGTTACTCCTCGCCACTGAGAGATCGAGCTGCGCAGGTGAAAAGATGCGACTGCTGTTACCTCAAGTACCGGAGGGGACTTGTGCTATGTATGACTTAGTCCACATTGCAGCCGGCTTGTGGGAGGCAAGAAACAGCGTTCGTGACAGGGGAGGGTTGAATTGGATGATACGAAATTGGGATGGGAGAAAATATAGAAAATGGGAGAAAAAGTGGATCAAAAAAAAGAAATAAGCGGAAATGTAAAAAATTGTATATCTATGCAGAATGTTCTCATTTACTTTGTAGTAGCTCTGCCATGGATTGTCATAGAAACACAGATGAAGGCTTTTTCGGAAAGGTGTGGTTGTGCTGAATCCAGCAATACCACATGTGTAAATATAGCATGCATGGTCAGGGAGAGTTACATCAGTAAATGTATGAGGTGTCCTAAATGAAAGAAAATTAAACATAATGAAGTCTTCAGTCCAAAGCCCATTATCAGTGGTGAGAAGCATGTTGACAAATTCAATGTTACTGCAAAGTAAAGTCACTTGAGGTAATGTTCTGGTCTATAATGTTAATAATATATTTATGATACATTTAATAAATTATACATTTCATATGATACATTTTATGATACTTCATATGGAAACAAAGATCCAATTGAATCAGGTTGAAATTGAAATAGAACACCTTTATTTCAATGTACTGCATTCTGAGCCCCCTGCTGTATAACTGTACACACATGACTGTGTGGTCAGGTTCAGCTCCAACTCCATAGTGAAGTTTGCGGACGACACATGGTGGTGGTGGGGCTGATCTCTAACAATGACGAGAAGGCCTATCGGGAGGAGGTTGATGAACTGGCACGCTGGTGCCGGGATAACAGCCTACTCCTGAACATTGGTAAAACCAAAGAGCTGATCGGGGATTTTAGGAGAATACAGCAGGTGACACACGCCACTGCGGATAAATGGGGATATCGTGGACAGGGTGAGCAGTTTCAAGTTCAAGTTCTTTAATAGTTGTCATACAGAAGTACAGAATACTTTCATACAAAATGCTTCTTACTGTTACGCTCCAGAGACTGTGCTAGACAAGATAGTATCAAATAACATAATAACATAATATAGCATGAATTTAGAAGAAGAAAATGAGGTCACAGTGTTCGGTATAGACATATGTACAATGTTCTGAGTTACCATATAATATACAATACACAATACTATGCAGTGTACTAATGTACAGTACTATCTAGTGCAAAGCAGAAATGGGATGAGGTACAATTTTAGGTACAATTTACAGTAAGGTGTACGAGTTGTAGTGCAATCCTTCATCCATAAATATAAAGTGTGGGGAGTGGGTGCTACAGTGTGTTTGTTTAAAGTGGGTGTGTGCTATAAAGTGTGTGTAGTGGGTGCTACAGTGTGTTTGTTTAAAGTGAGTGTGTGCGTGTGGATGTGTGTGCTATGTGTGTTTGGTGGTTGTTGTTGTGTAGTGTTCATTCATTGTTCGTTTAGCAGCCTGATGGCCTGGGGATAGAAGCTACTTCTGAGTCTTTCTGTGCTCGCCTTGAGACTCCTGTATCGCTTGCCTGACGGCAGCAGTTCAAAGAGGCAGTTGTTCGGGTGGCTCGAGTCCTTAATAATTCTCTTAGCCTTCCCCTTGCAACGCTTGTAGTAAATGTTCTGGAGGGTGGGGAGCCCCCCTCCAATTGTGCGTTCGGCTGAACGTGTCACTCTTTGTAGTCTGCTTTGGTCTTTTGCAGTGCTATTCCCAAACCAGGAGGTGATGTTGCCGGTCAAGATGCTCTCTATTGTACATGAGTAGAAGTTCTTAAGGATCTTCTGGCTGACTTGGAACTTCCTTAGGCGCCTGAGGAAGTAGAGGCGTTGTCGTGCCTTCTTCACCACACTGTTAATGTGTGTGGTCCATGTCCAAGTACCTGGGAGTCCACATCACAGAGGACATGACATGGTCAACACACATAGATTCTGTGGTGAAAAAGGCGAAACAGCGTCTCTATCACCTGAGACAGTTAAGGAAGTTCAGAGTATCAGGGAAGATACTCCACTCCTTCTATTCCGGGGCTGTAGAGAGCATTCTGACTGGAAACATCACTGCCTGGTTTGGAAACAGCACGGCACAGGACAGGAAGGCCCTACAGAGAGTGGTGCGCTCAGCAGAGTGTACTACGGGTATTGCACTACCACCCCTGCAGGACTTATATAACAGGAGGTGCAAATCCAGAGCCTGCAGAATAATGAAAGACCCCCAGCACCCCAACAACAGCCTGTTCAAGCTGCTGCGGTCAGGCAAGCGCCTACGTACACACGCTACGAGCACAGAGAGACTCCGGCTCAGCTTCTTCCCCCAGGCCATCAGAACACTGAACTCTCCACTCACAAATACACATGAGCACACATACACACACATGCTGCAACCGCTTTAAACAATCACTTTAAACAAAATGTCTCTTTAAACTAAATGGAAAAGTCACTTTAAAGGAATGAAGAATATAAAAGTCACTTTAAGGAAAGAACAAATGTGGTTCTTGTATAGTATAGTTTAGATATAGTAAGTAAAACATAATGACGGAGTTAAAATTGTATATTGTATAGTAGTGTACATAGGAACCAGTGCTTTCTCAGGAATTTAGCATGTCTATTTTTATCATGCACATCTTATGCATACCTGTCAACCATCCCGTTTTTCCCGAGATTGTCCCGTATTTCAACCTTCCTTCTCGCCGTCATCCCGTTCCCGTATTTTTTCCGTTTTTAATTTTTTTTTTAAATTTTACAAAATGGCTGCAATTCCCCTCTGTGACGACAGGTGGCAGCAGTGTAGATTAGAACGTTAGCACAGGAAGTCTGACCGGAAGACGGTTGCGACCCAAAGAAGAAGACCACCATCAACGGAATACAGGAGGGGTTTAGCATGAAACTACCTACAAAAGGCAGACAAGTCATACCGGCAAAGTGGGGTTGTTCCCGGAGAGCTCACTCTCGGCCGTGGTTTCTCAGTGTATAATGTATGGTGCTCTCCCTCAACATGCGAGTAGGGTGAGACAACATTGGCTTACATTGGCACTGCTTTAACGTTGCATTTACCCATAATCCATTGCTGTATTAGACGTGCCAGTATAACTTTTGTAATATGAATGAAGAGCTAATGTAAAGTTAATCAATACACAATGAAACAATATCTTTATCTATATCACATGTCAAAACTACTTTAATAAAAGAAGATTTTCGTTTTTCATTTCTACTACATCCAAAACAAGACAGAAATTCTACTTCTGCATGCACCGGGAGAATTGAGCTCATAGCACAGATTTGGAGTTGATAGAATGGACATTGCTGTTCTTAGGAAATGTTGCACATGGTGGAAATAATGGAAATGAACATTTCTAACATTAACATTTACTGTGTGTTTAAAGTTGAGGCATGGTAGAATTTCACTTTATATTACAGCAGCAGTATCCGTTTTTAACATTACAATTAGTGTCTGACACTATAGACACATGTTAAAAGTCAAAGTTAACTTTGTCATTTTCCAATTTGTGCAAGACATACAGAAAAATTCAATTACGTGCCCCCCTTCCCACGGTGTATATAAAGAGACAATAAAATTTAAAGTAACATAGGACACAATATACAACACACAGGACTATGTACAATATAAACAGTGCCTACAATTAAATTAATGAATGAATTAAATAAGAGATAAAAGAGAACTTAGTGTAAATATTCTTTAATTTGTGTCAACGTTATAAAAATCCTATTGTATTCAACAAATTAATTATGATACACCACAATGTGCCCTTTCTATCTATTCTAAATCTATGGCCTCGCGATTCCACGGCTGCGCAGTGCAGACAATATATATATATAATATGCATACGAGGGGGAGGAGACTACATTGGGAGGGGGCGGGGCCGGGGGGAAGGGGGCGGGCGAAATATCCCGTTTTTTCAAATCCCAATGTTGACAGCTATGATCTTATGTCTTACCTGTTTTTTTTCCTATGTCTATTTTATTATTGTATTAATGCACAATCGATGTGGGCATGACCACCCGCATTTCACTGTATGCCCTGCACTGTATGTATGTAACAAATAAACCTCTTGATTCTAGTCAAGCCCACTGAAAGACATTGGCATTTGCTGGCATCATTGCAGTTTCAATCGTCACAGTATAGGTGGGTGATGTCTCGAACTTCCTTAGGTGCCGGTCCTTTCTGGAACATCACAGGTTCAATGGTCCCATCTTCTCTGAGCCTCCACCCTCTACCAACTGGGTTCCAGAGAAGAGGCTTGGCCAGATGGCTGTGACGCCACACTGCTGTTTGGTACAAGGCTCTCAACACATGTTGCTGGAAGGCATCTTCTGTTGGGGGTAGATTTGTAGCTGATGAATCTGTGGTAGATGCTAGTGTGTACCTCAGCTCATCCAGGTTGGTGCAAGGATGTCCATTCTCCATTTTCTTGCTAGAGGGTGGCGATGTTTATTATTCCGAATAGATCTACACAGGCTTATAGCCTATAATACGTGACATTTGAAGCAGGCACCACTGCTGTTGTAATTGTCTGGTAATAGCTGTTTCGAGTATTTATTATTGGGTTGTTGTCGCAGACTCACTGCATGTTCAATTTGCGGCTCGTATGGTACTGCCTTCCTATACCCAGTTAAATCTGTCTTCATATCTCACGCCCCAAAGGCGATAGCGAGGGGGGCGTACGCGTGTAGGTCAGTGGCCAATCAGAGCGCAAAACGGGAACCCGGAAACCCAACTGCGTTGGTAAAAGCATACACGCGGCCCGGAAGATTGTTTTATTTTTTCATTTGTAGGTAGTGGTGGGAGTGGTTATGGTTAGGGTTATTAGTAGGTTTATACACAACTTTTTCAAGGTGAACATTATGATGACCAGTTGCGGGTTTGCAGCTTAATTGGCCAACAACTGACCAGCCCCAATAAAACGCAGATGTGTGATCTAATGATATAAATTGAATGACGGAACCGTCAGAGTTGTATCAGAGGATATAGCGTTATTGTATTTATTAGTATTGGACAGGCAAGAGGAGCAGAGAAGAAGGAGATAGAGTCGATAGTAATGTGTTTTGAAGATAAGAAGAAGAGGGTAAACAATCAAAAGTTGATTTGCCAGAAATTCAAGAGAAGAAAGAAGAAGAAGGAGAAGAAGAAGAAGAAGAAGAAGAAGAAGAAGAAGAAGAAGAAGAAGAAGAAGAAGAAGAAGAAGAAGAAGAAGAAGAAGAAGAAGAAGAAGAAGAAGAAGAAGAAGAAGAAGAAGAAGAAGAAGAAGAAGAAGAGCTCAGCAAAAAAAATGTGGAGGGCAGTAATCATAGATATATTGAGTGAGTAGCCTCCAGCTGCAGCTGCGGAGATTGTTCCAGATTGAGCAACTTCCACCCGGTCCCACGACATTTCTCCCGGGACAGGACAATGTGCGCTGATTGGCGGAAAGTACGTCTGACATATCTCGAAGTACGTCTGACGTATCTCTACGTTAGCGAACGTTAATTGAACGTCAAAAGCCGATGCAGTTTGATTGATTGATTGATTGAAAACTTTATTAACAGATTGCGGAATGGGTACAGTACAGTACAGCTCAATACATACAATTGTTAAGGGGATGCAGACCAGAGAAAGACTTTCGTCTTGTTTACATCAGGGTCCCCCATTTTCAATTCATCGTAACATATATGACATACATGACATACAGATGGACAGTACTGCTACATCTATACATTTATGACATACCAGATTTGCAAATACAGTACTGTTTGTGATACAAAAAGAGTCCAGAAAAAAAAGTATATACATTTGACATAGAAACTGTACATTGGATTGGGTAGGTGGGGGGGGGGGGGGGGGGACTGTACATTGGAGGTGGTTGGGTGGGTGGGGGGGGGGGGTGGGTAGGAGTGGGGGGGAGGTTGGGTAGGAGGGGTGGGTGGGGGACACTGTACAACTGTACAAACAAAACTGTACATTGGAATATTGACAAGACCATACTTGGTAATTTACTGTACATTGGAGGGGGTTGTGTTATACATTTACAGGGGCCAGTTAGTTAACACGCAGTGACGCAGCAATAAACACTGGTTTAAGCAGGTGGTTTTAATGTTATGGCTGATCGGTGTACATATCTTTTCCAGATCACACCATCTTTAAGTGCAATTTGGAATGCAGGGGCAATAGTCACTTCCACTGTCCCTCCTGCAAAACCACACTGTTTGAGAAGAAAAACCGGTTTATAGCGCATCTGGCACTGTGCAGGAGCAGCTCCCACAGTACAGAAACACTGCATGTGGATGGAGGTGTCGGAGAGAGTAAGGTCAAAGAACTGGTTGTCCGTGCAGCCAGTGAGAACGCCATCAGCACTGACACTGACGAGCCTGCCATCAAGGTTGTCATTGTGGAGGCTACCAGTGAGAACCAGCTCACTAATAAGCACGATGCTACAGTAGCCACTGTACAAGTGAGGAGGAGCAAGATTATATCGGTGGCCTGTCCCAGTGTGCAGTAGTCATCAACAAGAAGAATCTGAAACGTCACATGGAAAGAAAACACTCTGAACCAGGTTCCATGGAAGTTACTTCAAAATCACATCTGCGAAGTGAATGTTTGGATTCTGACAACAGTGTCTATGCTGTTGTTAAAACAATTGTATGTATTGAGCTGTACTGTACTGTACCCATTCTGCAATCTGTTAATAAAGTTTTCAATCAATCAATCAATCAAACAAAGAGTATAAACAACAGTACAGGAATGAGAAACAGTCTAAATGGGTTTTAACATTTTAGTTTATTTCATGCGGATATGATCTGTAATACCTGATCGGTACAATATCTACTAACCTGATCAATACAAGCCCCCCCCCCCCTCTCGTCAGCGCAGACGTACTTGCTTTTGATTTTGACGTTCAACGTCAGACGTACTTCGAGATACTTCCGTACTTTCCGCCAATCAGCGCACATTGTCCTGTCCCGGGAGAAATGTCGTGGGACCGGGCGGAAGTTGCTCAATCTGGAACAATCTCCGCGGCTGCAGCTGGACCCTATTGGAGTTATTGGCAGTAATAGACCACCATTGGCACTTCCGGGATTCTGAAATCAGGGAGGAGATTGCGGGGGGTGCAAATGAATGGATGTGGACGAGAGCCGTGATGTAAGTGGTTGCCGATACGGCTGTGGGGGTGCTAGAGACATGATCGAATAGACGTTTATGCGCCTCGCTCTCCTGAACACGGCGTGACCCATAACTAATCGATCAGAACTAAATCGGCAGAGAAAAAGCCCATTTTAAAGCACCTATTCCGCTTGGACATGCGCAGAGTGCCCATGGAGTCTGGACGACGCGAGATGACGCTCGAATGAATGTGGACCGTTCTATCAGAGGGGGGAGCTTCGGTGGCCATGTAAGTGGCTACAGACCGCTGCACTTAAATATAAACATTAGTCTACCTGGAGACTCAATGAGGTAATTGTAGATGTCGCCATAAGACACGTCTGGCCATTTAGTGGGATCATTTTTTCATTATCCTGTTCGGCTGGCCACCGAAGCTCCCCCCTCTGATAGAACGGTCCACATTCATTCGAGCGTCATCCGCGTCGTCCAGACTCCATGGGCACTCTGCGCATGTCCAAGCGGAATAGGTACTTTAAAATGGGCTTTTTCTCTGCCGATTTAGTTCTGATCGATTAGTTATGGGTCACGCCGTGTTCAGGAGAGCGAGGCGCATAAACGTCTATTCGATCATGTCTCTAGCACCCCCACAGCCGTATCGGCAACCACTTCCATCACGGCTCTCGTCCACATCCATTCATTTGACCCCCCCGCAATCTCCTCCTTGATTTCAATGTAACGCGGAAGTGTAGTGCGTCTACACTGCCGGAAATTCAAAAGAAGAAGAAGACGGGATACTGGGGACACCCCTCACGTAAACAACACACGTCACAAAAAAGATGGCAGCCCACTTGAGCCGGTTGCATCACATTTCATTGCACGTTTCAAACGTGGATAAGATAGCGTATGACCTTGTTTCTAAATTTAAGTTAAATTTGTTTGCAGCAAGACTAACCGACACGTCAAGGCAGCTGGCTTTCAGGAAAGGAGCGGCGGTTTTTGTCGTAAATGAGAGATCAAACCAGCCCCCTTCAAGATTGAATGGGAAAGTATTTAACACAACGGACACATCGTCTAATCTACATTGTATCGATTTAGGAAAACGCGACACGGAAAGTCATCTTCATTATCTTTACGACGTCAGTCCACACTATGTTGTAGACACCGCGTGCAACATTTGTTTCGAGGTCGAAGATGTGGAGAGGTCATTCAAATCTCTGTGCGACAAAGGTTGCGATTTCCTGGTTCCACCCACGGTGGTTCGTGACGAGATGGGGCTTGTCACGTACGCTGTTGTCAAGTCCATTGTGGGGAACGTGTGCCACACTCTTATTGACAGAACGAAATACGAGGGAAGCTTCTTGCCAGGGTTTGACAACATTGAAAATGTGACCAGCAATGGCTTGGCACAGGACAACAGCTCTTGTCCTGTCACACACTTTGATCACATAACCTATGCCTGTGCAAGGAAAACCACACCACAAGTCATGCAGTGGTATGAAAGAGTTTTTGGTTTTAAGAGGTTTTTCATTGACAGGTAAGAGAAGTTGAATATAAGATTGTCATGCAAAAATTAACTAAAACGTATACTCTCTAGTCTCTAGTCTCTTCTACGTGGCCTGTGTATGATACCTAGTTGTACAGTAAATGACCAAGTATGGCTTTGTCAGTATTCCAATGTACAGTGTACAATGTGTGTGTGTCCCCTACCCAACCCCCCCACCCCCACCTCCAATGTACAGCCCCCACCCACCCAACAACCCACCCCACCCAACCTCCTCCAATGTACAGTTTCTACGTCAAATGTATATACACTCTTTTTCTGGACACTTTTGTATCACAAACAGTACTGTATTTGCAAATCTGATATGTCATAAATGTATAGATGTAGCAGTACTGTCTATCTGTATGTCATGTATGTCATATATGTTATGATGACTTGAAAATGGGGGACCCTGATGTAAACAAGACGAAAGTCTTTCTCTGGTCTGCATCCCCTTAACAATTGTATGTATTAATTGAGCTGTACTGTACTGTACCCATTCTGCAATCTGTTAATAAACTTTTCAATCAATCAATCAATCAATCAATACGTTTGGCTGTCTGCTTTTCTGTGCAGCGAGGAAGATGTGGACGAAGGTTATGTGCTAAACCAGGATGGCATCGGGCTGCGTCTCACTGCAATGGAGTACTGGAAATGCAGTAAAGCAGGAGTCTCTCTTCCTTGCAAGGATCAAAACGAACCTGACTGCAAGTTTGTAATGGCAGAATCACTACCTGAACAAGGTAACGGCTGTCTGACCCATCTCTAAAAGAGTATGCATTTCTTAGCCCCTTTCGTGACTGTGATGCACCGAGTGAATCCACAGTCACTTGCTCCTCAATAGGAAACCAATGTATGTTGACCATGAAGGACTGGTTCTGGCCGAACCGTTCGTTATACATGTATCACAGAGAGATTACAAAGGTACTCACAGTTGCACGAGGGTTTCAGACAGAGATACGGGATGGTTTGAAAGCTCGGCGTTGCTAATAAACATTTTAAATATCTTTTATAAACTGGTCAACACTGCATTATTTCCGGCGTTGGGTGCATGATGCGCATGCGCTGTGATCACAACCAGGCAGCCAACGCCGGAAATAATGCAGTGTTGACCAGTTTATAAAAGATATTTAAAATGTTTATTAGCAACGGCGAGCTTTCAAACCATCCCGTATCTCTGTCTGAAACCATTGTGCAACTGTGAGTACCTTTGAAATGTCTCTGTGATACTTGTATATAACGAACGGTTCGGCCAGAACCAGTCCTTCATGGTCAACATACGTTGGTTTCCTATTGAGGAGCAAGTGACTGTGGATTCACTCGGTGAATCACAGTCACGAAAGGGGCTATGCATTTCTATGTTGTGATTTCAAAGCTGGTTGCACTGTGTTTTTATGACGCTCCCGCGCATGCACATAAATGTTCCCTCACTTGCGCACAGATTAAAGCCAATGCCTAATTTCCTCTACAAATGGAATGTAACACATTTCATTCACAAGTTTTGTGTGAATGTATCTGAGAACGTATTTGAACACACCTGACGTCCTGCGCTATTGTTATGCAAAGTAGCCAGGTGGGTACTTAGCGAGTTGGCGCATCAGTCGAATGCAGCGCATTCCTGTGTGCACGCGCATGCACATCCGTGCGTGTGCGCGTGCTTCTGCTCCCAGAGCCGGTTGCTCGGCATGCAACCCCGTCCCATGAACAACGCACCCCTGGTCACCTGGTTTCTTAACTCATTGACCACCGGGAATTAGTCGCTCTAGCACTGCCACGCTTTAAAAGATAGGAGTGCATCACCTTGTTTGTAGAACTCTAACTATATTCTATATTATAGCTATGGATACAATACTATGGCCCATTTGACACCACCTATCTATCGTTCAATATGTGAAAAAGAATAGATTTTTCCATCCATACGTTCCCGTGTTATACCATGGTGAATATAAGTATGGTTTTAGAGCGGTCTAGGGTAATTCCCGAAATGCTAAGTTATAGCCAATTCCACTATAGACGTTGCCGTTTCTTGCCTGTACGCGCTATTATTCCGAAATCAAATCTCTTTCATAGGTATTATGTTCCACCTAGGGCTGGGCGATATGGCCTAAAAATAAAACTTCAGATTTTTTCACACCACATCCGATTTACGATTTTAATCGATTTTTTCTCTCTTAAAACTAGAAACGCCAAGGAAATCATTAAAATAAGCGTTTACATTTTTTTAAAGATTTATTTTTTGGCGTTTTATCGCTTTATTACTACTGGGCAGTCCAGTAGGGAGAGACAGAGGAGAAATGGGTGACAGAGTCGGGGGAAGACATTCGGGAAATAACGACGGATTCGGGAAGCCGTGTCGCGGCTGAGCGCGCTATGTGGTTCGCCACTGGGGCGCCCCGATAAGCGTTTTAACACTTTAATCGCCGGAGACGCCGAAACTCGTCTTTCCCCGCCATGCTCATTCTGCCGAAGGCGCCGTAACACGTCTTTGATATCAATATTTAAAAAATCTGTGATCGAAATCATATTTCTCCCCCGGGGACCTGAGATATACTACTGAGCTCCACTCAACTCTCTAACGGTTCAAGAGCGCCATCTGGTGGCCGATCGGGGGAGAAACAGGATGTAGAAGCTGGTGCTCATTTCAATTCGGTCCGATCACTCGCTATAGGTCCCGGGACTCGAGCTCGACACAATACATAGCGATCCGTTGCCAATAACTCGATAAACAACATGATTTGGACGTATATACTATTATACAACCTGGAAATGGATCGGGTATTTCTCCATGCCATAATAGAAAAAATTCTGTTCCACGCTCATCTGCCAACGGCGCGAGGAAGCTACGGTGAGTTTCAGCGTTATTTTCTAATGTCCTCTATACTAACTGCTCTAATGATCATATCACCCACACTAGATGAATGATATAACGTTGCCCACGGAATTATAAACGACCCCCCGCCCATCCGGTCAACATCAGATCATACGTAGTAACTTCTAGAACTACGTGCAGTTGACATTTTTTATCTGGCACCGATCGCTATCAAACTGTATTTGATCATCAATATAATGCATTTAGGGCTATAAATCAAGTTCTGGAGAAAGCTGCAGAAAACGATAAAAACATACTTATACTTTAGACCGTATTTTAGTATGAATATGTGAATGAAAAAGTATAACGTTGCTACACCCTGAACAATAGATATAGGACATTGAATGGGCCATAATAATGTCAATTTAGCAATAGAATTTAAAAAGTTATAGCCCTGCAAAGAAGGGGAACTTCTCCATAGACAAATAGAGCTGGCTAGGGATGGTAAATTATGAATTTAACCATGGCGATCAAAGTGTTAATTTGACACAAATGATCAAACCAAGATGAATTTCCCTATTGGGATTGAAGTGCAAACCTAACTTTCACCAATCTTCACTTAAAAAAAAAAAAAATATATATATATATATATATATATATATATATTTATAAAGGGTTACTCTTGATCAAACAAAGATGAATGTCCCTATTGGGATTAATAGTGCAATAACTTGATTTGTCACCAAACTTCACTTAAAACAAATAAAAGGTGCCTCTTAATCATCAAACAAGAATGAATTTCCCTATTGGGATTAATAGAGTGCAAATCTAACCTCCACCAAACATCACTTTTTGTAAAATAAAAGGTGACTCGTAAAAAAATAATATTTTTTTATTTTATTTTTTAAATCGTCCTAAATCATTCATTCGAATTAATCGATAAAATTGATGAATCGCCCAGCCCTAGTTCCATCATGAATGCATGAGGGGGGGGGGGGGGGGGGGTCGTTTCGGATTATTTGATTGTCAGTAACGGCATTCGTATTGAACACTAAAAATGCTTATCAGCCCGATCGGTATAAAAGCATTGCAGGATCAAGGTCAGATCATCCTTACCTGTGATCGGGACTGGGAGTATTCCAAAAATAATATTCCAATTGTTTGATCGCCATCTGGTACATCCAATGTCCATCTGGTCCACGGCATAATCCACCACAACATATGGATCTGGGATATTTGACGCGCTTCAATGGAACCGGGAGAACCGCTCGCCTGACAAGGAAAATTGAAACCGGAGACATTTGGCCATTCCACAGGCCAAGATACAAGGTTACAAAGGGTGCTCTATACCACCATCTAGCTGGATGCGGCCGGTATTGCACTTTGGCGACCTCAGACTCATTCCCTATGGTAACACCAAGGTCCCTGGATGAATAATGAATAGAAATATCAAATAAAAGGAAAAACGATCAAATAACAAGTATACTCGTTGGCGTTCAACGATTGGCGCCCAATAAGAGTAAACTCGTTGTTGCCGGGGAATGAGTTGTTAAGCTATTGGTCACTACCCACAATAGCCGTTTCTGGTGGGTCCCATGTATCTCAATAGTGATAAGATGTTTGCCTGAGCTTGGGTCTTAGTCTAGGCCTAATTCACTCACTTTGGGTTCCCAGCTAAAAAGAAAAGGTTAAATGGGCACTTCACCAATAAACAATGCTGTTTATTTATTTTGCACATAATCTGACACACCCAAAAAAAGTTTTGCACACATTCATTTAGTTTGAGTTATTGAGAATAAATTTGTTTGAACATGGCCACCTGTGACATTGAATCCTTGTGTTGTGTTAATTACTTGCAGTGAAATAAATGTACAGCTACTATTGTGATTGCTACCTGTATATACCCCCAGATGCTAACCCTAAAATAGCAATGAAGGAACTTTATATGAACATACGCAAACAACAGATTGCACACCCTGAGGCAGCCGTTATTGTTGCAGAAGATTTTAATCACTGTTAATCACAGACCAGCATGTCTCTTGCCCCACAAGAGGAGACAGGACATTTAACAATGTTTACACCAATATAGCTGATACATAAATATATTCCCCTCCCCCACCTGGGACAATCTGACAACCTCACTTTGTGCATGCTCCCAAAGTACACCCCCCTCATCAAACGTGTGAAGCTCTCAATCAGAACAGTTAAAATATGGCCTGAGGGGGCAGACTGTGAGCTGCAGCAACGGTTCCAACACACATACTGGAGTATGTTTGACACCCAGGCCACCCTGGACTCCCACACAGACTGGAGTATGTTTGACACCCAGGCCGCCCTGGACTCCCACACAGACTGGAGTATGTTTGACACTCAGGCCGCCCTGGACTCCCACACAGACTGGAGTATGTTTGACACTCAGGCCGCCCTGGACTCCCACACAGACTGGAGTATGTTTGACACTCAGGCCGCCCTGGACTCTCACACAGACATTGGACCTCATGATCGAAAGTGTACGTATTTTAATCTTCGTAAGAAGTTTGTTTTTACGAAAGTTCTCCAGATGGCTGAATGCGTGAAACGGTGTTTGTAAATGACAAATGTTCTCAGCTGCGATCCCCTCAATGAAGAATGTCACTCATTCTTAAACTGAAAGCGAGTTCATTTGCAGTGTTTGTGTAGTGCTTTTATTTATTTTCGGACATCACCATGCCTCGTTGAGTCATGACTATAAATGCAAAACGTAATTGTTAATGATTATCGTATTCATTATTATTATAATGATTTAATTCCGAGGCCCTTAAGAACATGGGCGCACACCAGTCTGTCCTATTTACAACTGCCTTTCCGCATTTGTAAATCCTGTTCGTAGCAAGGAACGAATCTCTGAAAAGAAACTGTTAGATCAAAACTGGCCCGAGAAGTTCGTAAATGGAGTTATGAAGAAATTTGTTTGTAACTTTCTCGTAAGTCCATTCGAGCATGAGGTTCATTGACTCCTATACCTCCTCCGTTGTTGACCGCATAAATTCCAATATTGATAGTGTCACCACCCTTAAACAGATCACTACATTCCTCAATCAGAAGGCGTGGATGAAAAAAGAGGTCCGTTCACTACTAAAGGCACGTGACACTGCTTTTGGATCTGGTGACAAGCAGGCCTACTGTGCAGCCAGGGCTAATCTGAATAAGGGAGTCGAGCAGGCCAAGCACAGCCACAAGCTAAGAGTTGAAGAGCACTTCAACAACTCCGACCTCCGCCACATGTGGCAGGGCATCCAGGCCGTCACGGATTACAAACCCACCAACCACGGCGCTCCCTGATCAATAACTTTTATGCCAGATTTTACAGAGACAACCAGGAGGCGCCCACCAAGGCTGTCCTCCCTGCCAACCTCCAACCCCTCACTCTCTCCCCCATTGACGTGTGTACGGCACTGAGCAGGACTAATGCACGTAAGGCAGCTGGCCCTGATGGCATCCCCGGCAGAGTGTTCAGGAACTGCGCTGAGCAGCTGTCTGGGGTCTTAACTGACATCTTCAATCTGTCACAGTTGTCCCAGCATGCTTTAAAACCACCTCCACCGTGCCAGTGCTGAAACACTCCTCTGCCTCGAGCCCTAATGACTTCCGCCCTGTTGCACTCACCCCCATCATCATGAAGTGCTTCAAGAGGCTGGTCCTGGCTCACCTCAAATCTGACCTTACACCCTCACTGGACAGACACTTTCCTACCATGAGAACAGGAGCACAGAGGCTGATGATCAGTCAATAATGGACTGTTTGCCCTCCTCCCCTCCAGGAGATGCTACAGGAACCTCCGCTCCAAGTCTAGCAGACTCAGGAACAGCTTCTTTCCCTCAGCTGTTATCTCTCTGAACTTGCCATGTTGACAGCCCCCCCCCACCATATAAACTCTGAACTCTGACTGCATTGCCTACACCCTTGGCTCTGTTACCAATACTGTACGACTCTGAACTCTGTTGCCTATACTCAATTTATACCTACCTACTGCTTTCAGTCTACCCATATACTCTGTATGATAGTATGTACAACAGTGCTGTATATATTGCATATTTATATCTTTATATTACCATATATATATACCCATATTTGTCTGAATATATCTGCATATAACCCCTCTATACTTGCTTGTACACCTGCACATAACCCTTAGCTCTGTATGATAGCATGTACTATAATGCTGTATATACCATATATATATATATATATATATATATATATATATATATATATATATATATATATATATATTCCTACCGCATATATATCTATCCTCACCTGTCTCTACTTGCCTGCACATAGTCCCTTACTATATCTATATCTGTACATATCCTACTCTTACTAGTTACGCTGCTGGCCAGTAGTAGTCATACTGTCTCTATTTATATAATACAACTCTCTACATACATCTGATTAGCACTACACTCAGTATAGATAGAATAGAATAGAAATACTTTATTCATCCCGAGGGAAATTTGGCACTACAAATCGCTCACAGTAAACATTTAGGGAGACAAAAACAAGTCACGAATGAAGAATAAAATAAGCCTAAAAATACCCAGCTCCCGGATATACATTTCCTATGTTATGTTTATACATTCTAATATAAACAGTAAAATATACAGAAGTCTACAGTAAGTGTAATATTGAACAGTGTTTTTAAAAAGTAAAAGTCCAGGAAGATGGTAACTGTCACCCTGTGCTCAGTGATGCAGTGAGGCACAGTGATGCATTGTAAAGTCTGATGGCTGTCGGAATGAAGGACATCCTGTGCCGTTCAGTGCTACATCTCGGGAGTCTTAGTCTAGCACTGAACATGCTCCTATCAGCTAAGTCTGTGTATAGTGGGTGGGAGGGGTTGTCCCTGATGGCATGGAGCTTAGCAAGGCTCCTCCTCTCCGCCACCACCGCTAGAGAGTCCAGCTCCACCCCAACCACGTTACTGGCCTTCCTGACTAGCTTTTCCAGCCTGTTTGTGTCCCCCCAGCAGGTCACAGTGTACAAGAAGGCGCCCACCACCACCGACTCATAGAACATCCTCAACATCCTTGTACAGACGTTGAAGGATCTCAGCCTTCTGAGAAAGTAGAGTCGGCTCTGGCCCTTCTTGTAGAGTGCCTCTGCGTGTTTTTGACCCATTCAGTTTGTTGTCAATGTGGACTCCGAGGTATTTGTAGTCCTCAACCATGTCCACATCGACCCCCCTGATGGAAACGGGGGTCACAGATGCACTCCTCCTCCTCCCCAGATCCACAGCCAGTTCCCTGGTCTTCGTCACATTTAGCTGGAGGTGGTTCTTATCGCACCATGTGATCAAGTCCGCTACCAGTTCCCGGTATTCCCTCTCATCACCGTCCTTTATACATCCCACTATCGCAGAGTCATCAGAAAACTTCTGAAGTAGTACTAATCTGTATAATTTGTACCCATTTTACCACCTGTACATTGTATATTGCTGTTGCACATTACTGCTACATTTACACTCTGGTTGGATGCCAAACGTCTTTTCGTTGTACTGTACTTACTCAGTATAATGACAATACATTTGAATCTAATCTAATCTAGATGAAGAAATAGTTACCTTATCACTTCATTGAGCTGTAATTAACACAACATAAGGATCAATTTAGTAACAAACTAAATGAATGTGTGCAAAACTATTTAGAGTTGTTGGATGTGTGTGACGTGCAAAATTATGATTTTGATGAAGTGCCCCTTTTTAAGAACCAATCAATCTACAGCTTTCACTATACTGTAAAAGTCATTATCTGTGTGTGTGTGTGTGTGTGTGTGTGTGTGTGTGTGTGTGTGTGTGTGTGCGCTCATCTCAGGCAGGAACCAGGTGGATACCTTCTTGGAGCACCACAGGGGTCCAGGGCTCCAGCACATTGGACTGTACACAAACAACATAGTCTCCACTGCACATACAATGGCCAAAGCAGGGGTGCAATTCTTCTCCCCTCCTCCTGCCTACTACACAGAGGTATGCCTGCTACTGATGAAAACGCAGCTCCTATTTAACTCCCTTCAGTGACCTCATCGACAATAACCACATCAAACAAGCCTTGCATGCAGATCATTGGTATACACGACAAAACAGGGGTCAAATCGTATTCCTGTCAAACTAGAAGAATGCAGACCTCGACCAAGGCCTAACAATCTCCTGCTTTGCTGTTACTTTCATATGCAACATTTTATGGTGTGTAGACGACAATAATTGCTGATATTGCCAGTCTCAACAGACCCAGAGTGCAAATCCATATGGTGGCGCTAGGGAAAAGGTCACGGGTCACCAAAATCAACAGGTCTCTCACTCTAGGGGTAAATTTGATGGTAGTCTAGCGGCTAGCCATTACCTTTTGAGATACCTTGTACTCAGTTTGTCCTGATGGTGGTGCTAGAGGAAAGGTCATGGGGTCGCCAAAATCAACCGTTGTCTTCCTCTAAGGGTCATGAATGTTCACAGAAGCTTTTGTGACTATAACAAACGGGTATGTGCTTATTTTAAATCTTTGGCCTGGTGGTGGCACTAAAGGAAAGTTCATGGGGTCATCGAAATATAAGTTTCTTCCTCTTGGGGTCATGAATGTACACAGCAAATGTCATGGCAATCTAAGGCTGTCTTAAATACTTCGAAGCTTCGTTCGATGGGCACGGGATTCGAACGGGAAAATAAAATTCGAATATATATTAAAAAAAAATATATATATATATATATATATCAATATTCTTTTTATTTTTATTTTTTTTATCCCTTCTCCAACCTGCAAAATCTTGCGCCTCCAATGCAACGAACTTCATACGCCTCATTAACTCTGCCTCTCTTTGTTAACTACAACAAGCAATGCTGTTTGTTATTTAAGATGAGGTCGGACTCGGCACTGACAGATTTGTGTTCATTGTACTGCTTTTATAAAGCCTCAAATGACGGCTTACAATATTTCATAAAAGCAAAGTGTTTAGTTTGTCTAAGATTTAAAAAGGTTTAAACTTTACAGCACTGACAATTCTCTATAGTATTTCTTAGTGTCCCGACCGCGTGTAGCTTATTGCCAGCGGAAGAGTGCAAGAATGCTTCCGCATTCGTCACCGCACGCCAGTACGGTAATGCGCATTTCCTTTTCCTTCGCCCAGGTGCACCGGCGTGCTCGCGAGGTGCCCGCGAGGTGCTCGCGCGCGCATGCGCATGAGATCCCCGCTTGGTTCGACACATATTAACACGCTTTGTTAGCGCTGCAGATATAACAAAGAGGTCTAGCTGAGTCAATGTTGGCGGTTTTGTTGAACATTTGTACGTCACAGGAGAGAAACCGTGTATTCAAAGAAAGCTATTAAAATAGTCTTTGAATCTAAATATACTTTCTTTGTAAAATTTGTCATAATGTAGCATTTGTGTGTGTAACGTACACTGTAAAAAATAAATGTTTTTTCACAGGAAATTCACTATTATTTTACAGATTACTTTTGTTTTTCTACTTTAAGTGTAAATGCCATACAAATATAGTAAATTACCTTTTATCAAAATATTAACCATTAAATAAAGGTTGTAATTCCTTCATAGTTAAAGACAGTAGAGGTTATACTTTATTATCTAAACATGGTAAGTTAGAGTGCTGTGTTCACTCATAGTTAAATACAGTAGAGGTTGAGTACTTCATTATCTAAACATGGTAAGTTAGAGTGTTGTGTTCACTCATAGTTAAAGACAGCCGAGGTTGAGTAGTTTCTTCTGATATCACTTTCAAACTCCAAGTGATTTAGATCCAAAACATTTTCTAACACAGATTCATAATGGTTCTTCAGTGCAAGGGTTCAATTTACAATCAATAATCCATTGTAGGAAAATCCAGAACACTGTTTAGTCTGTGACGACGCGTCGCGATAATATACATGTATTCCATAGTAAAGTACAGTTGACAGCTGCGTTAACGTTACAATGTGTTGTGTTCACTCATAGTTAAAGACAGCCGAGGTTGAGTAGTTTCTTCTGATATCACTTTCAAACTCCAAGTGATTTAGATCCAAAACATTTTCTAACACAGATTCATAATGGTTCTTCAGTGCAAGGGTTCAATTTACAATCAATAATCCATTGTAGGAAAATCCAGAACACTGTTTAGTCTGTGACGTCGTGATAATATACATGTATTCCATAGTAAAGTACAGTTGACAGCTGCGTTAACGTTACAATGCGTTGTGTTCACTCATAGTTAAAGACAGCCGAGGTTGGGTAGTTTCTTCTGATATCACTTTCAAACTCCAAGTGATTCGTTGCAATGTACGCGGAAATGCTGCGTTGTGTTGCAATGTACTACATGCATTTGTCTGAGCGGGGCGAAAGGAAAGGCGCATTACCGTACTGGCGTGCGGTGACGAATGCGGAAGCATTCTTGCACTCTTCCGCTGGCAATAAGCTACACGCGTCCCGACCCATATAAAACATGAAAAATCAAGTTGAATTCTGCCTTTGTCTCTATTAACTACATATAAATATTTATATAATTGTTTGCTTTATAGACTAAGGTTGCAACATAATTATGTAATGTAATGTTACAGGCAGCGCAGCGCAGACTCATTATTAATTTAATTCATTAATCCAATCCACTTTATTTATAGAGCACATTTAAAAACAACAAAGTTGACCAAAGTGCTGTACAAGTCCCACAACATAAAAAAAATAAAGTATATATATATATTTTTTTAATCTCGAAGCTTCGAATTAAAATCGAATCTCGGCCCCAAAGCTTCGAAGATCAGCCCTATGGCAATCTGTCAGTCACACATCACATGACTGACTTACTTACATACTTACTTACAGACATGACTGCATGATTATATTACCTTGGCAGAGGTAGCAGTCGCTGCCCTTTTTCCCCTATAGATATTTTTCAATGGAATTGTGTTGCTAGGGAACAGCTTGTGCCCAAGTCTATTTCCTGTCGGCTATTGTATTTGCAAACACTGCAACAGGAAATTTAGAATGTGTTGTCAAGATTGAAAAGGTCTGCACTCCTGAGCCTCCTTTTTGACTGGGATTGGGACGGGGGGGGGACGGGGGGGGAGATGATAATGTACCCCAAGGATACTATAAAAAAGGAAGGGTCATCACGTCACTGTGAACGCACTTTCAGTTCGGCCGACATTGAATTAAATGGTATCGCCATCTCCTCGTTTATGACCCGTTATTACCTCGAATGTCGGAATCATCTGCAATCTGTTTCATTGTTAACTAGCTAACATTTGATATTGTTTGATGTATATTTCCTCAGATAGCTTCAGCTTGTATGTATTCAATAGAACTGGCACCAAAGTCTGACACCAAGCAGAACATAGAACTCTGGTATTTTATTTTTATTTTTTTATTATCTTTTTCTTCCTTTTTCTGTTTTTCTCCCATCCCAATGTTAGTCGTTATGCCAATTCCCACTCCCCTTCCTGGTCGTTGCGCACTCTACCCCCTACCGTCGGTCTGGGAGGGCGGAGACTATCACATGCTTCCTCCGACACATGTGTAGCCAGCCCACCGCTTTTTATTTCACCTGGCAGCGCAGACTCTCACTGGGAGAGTGTAACGTGTGGAAGGTCACACTACCTCTCCTAGATCCTTCCCTTGCTGTGCAGGCGCCCCGACGAACTGTAGGAGTCGCTGTTTACAACGACTAGGACCCACCCACGCCGGCTTCCCACCGCTAACACTGCCAATTGTGTTAGTATGGACGGTCGGCCAAGCCGGAGGCACCACAGCCGGATTCGATCCCACTGGCTCTGTGGTGGTAGACAGATGCTTAGTCCGCTGCGCTACCCGGCCGCCCTAGAACGCTGGTATTCTGACGTAATGACCCTTCCTCCTTTTTATAGTTTCTTTGATGTAGCCTACTTCTGAAAACTGTTAAGACGGGGCTATGATGGTGACTCTGGGCCTAACTATTTTGTATTATTAACCACATCTCACTTTACATTTGGACTCATATTTGATTGTAAATTACAGCGACACATTAACTCAATGATTGTTGTATAGCAGTGTGGGATATTCGTGGATATCCTGAAGAATGTTCTCAGTCAACCGAGGTTCAGTTAATAACAAGGTTTATTAACTAGACAGATAGAATTATACACATAGTATTAGAGAGAATGGCTGAGGGGCTCGCCCCAGGTGATCAGCAGAATGACCCAGGTAGAGACCAGGAATGCTGTCGGGAGGAGCCTTATATAGTAAAAAGGGGGGGGGGGGGGGGGGGGAGACACAGGATAGGGGACAAAGGGGAGGGGAATGTCTTTACATGAGAGAGTTGGGGAATCATTATATTATTCCACAGCAGATAATGTTGCTGAGTCAGTCGGCACCATTACAGCCTTTTGTGTAGAGCCGTTACTGTACCACACATGTGGTGTGTCTAATGATGTAAAAGATGATCACTTAGTATTTGAACGTGTGTGTTGTTATTTATTTGCCGCCACGCTTAGTGACCTCCTCTACCTGTCCTCTGTCCTGCGACAGGTGGGAAGACGGCAGGAGATGGAGGAGGCGGGTCACGACCCCCAGATGCTGGCTCAGCATGGCATCCTCCTGGACACAGACCTGCGACCCTCCTCACGTCCGACACCGTCCGGTGAGAATGGAAGGTAAGGGGACAAATTGTAGCATGTGTCATACTGACCCCACACATACAGGGTTCCTCGCACACCTACGCGGCCGTCCCGGGTTCGCCTCCCGCTCCCGGGGGATAATTTGTCTTCCCCACCACTTCTCCCATTCACCCTCTCCTCTTCTGTCGGTCATGTCTGACCATGAAAAACGTGAAAAATAAACCTTAACACTTTGATTGCCTAAGGCTAAATTCATGATATACCATCCGTTGCCAGCTCTATTTAACATGGAGAAGTTCCCCTTCTTTGCAGGGCTATAACTTTTTAAATTCTATTGCTAGATTGCCATTATTAGGGCCCATTCAAGGTCCTATATGTATTGTTCATGGTGTAGCAACGTTAAACTTTTTCATTCACATATTCATACTAAAATATGGTCTAAGGTATAAGTATGTTTTCATCTCTTTCTGCAGCTTTCTCCAGAACGTGATTTATAGCCCCAAATGCATTATATTGATGATGAAATACAGTTTGATAGCAATCGGCGCAATATAAAAAATTCCAACTGAACGTACTTCTGGAAGTTACTACACGTCATCTGATGTTGACCGGATGGGCGAGGGGGCGTTTATAATTCCGTGGGCAGCGTTATACCATTCATCTAATGTGGGTCATATGTTCATCAGATCAGTTAGTATCGAACACGGTAATATTACACGCTAAAACTCACCCCAGTCTCCTCGGGCCATTGGGCGATCAGCGTGGGGTAGACAGTTTTCCATTATGGGATGTCGAAATACCCGGTCCATTTCCAGGTTGTATAATAGTATATACGTCCAAATAACGTTGTTTATTGAGTTAGGGCGAGCGATCTATTATCCAGTGTTTCAAGATGGAGTCGCGGGAGCTATAGAGTGGCCGGAAGTAATATGGGTGATCACCACTTCATCCACATGACTTCCTGTTTGGCGCTTCTGCCGATCGGCCACCAGATGGCGCTCTTGAACCGCTAGAGGATTGAGAGGAGCTCAGAACTGTGTGTGAAGGCTGCAGAGGGGAAATATGATTTCGATCACAGATTTTTGAAATATTGATATTAAAGACGAGTTAGGGCGTCCTCGGCAACTTGAGCATGGCTAGGAAAGACGCCTAAACACGTTTTCGGCACTTAAAGTGTTAAAAACAGAATTGATGGAGGATGACTTTGACCATTTTCAGTTTAATTTTTTTTTGCCAACGACGAGAGATCTATTTTTTTTTTTTAAATTATTAGCGATTTGAATTCATATTTCATCAATCTAGTCTCACGTTAGTGCTGCAAACTCTCTCTGAGCTCCATTGGGAAAATACCGCCCCCTATCGTCTCTCCCTGTGGTACTGCACCCCTTTGGAATGGATTGAATGAAACGCATGGTAAAAAAAAATTAATCCTGCTTCCTCATTTTACTTCTTGGGCAAGTCACCCGGGAGGATCGGATTCATTGTGGACCATCAGAACAGCGTGGAATACATATTTCCAGTACCCAGCATTGGATCAATAAACGCGATAGATATTTGGAATGGCGATCAGGAATTGGAATAATCTTTTTGGAGAACATCTGATCTGAGGTAAGGAATCTATTTTACCAGTCTTAGGATAATCAGACCTTTTTTCACAGAGATATCAACGTGTGCCCTATGTGTGTGTCTGTGTGCTGATCAGGAAATGAGAGAATCGATTTTTCAGCTCGCTTCTATAGCGTGCATACGTACACATAATTATACTATCGATAATCTAGCGTTGATTTGAAAACTATTAATAAATAGGCAGAAAAATGACAGTTTTTTGTGTATTCCAGAATATTCCAGTAAAGGGCGATTATCACAGAATCTTTATATTTTCCTGAAACTTAAAACGAGCGTTTTTCAAAATGGTATAAAACGTAAATGAACCAATTAAAAAAATATATATAATAATAATAATAATAATAATAATCCGTTTCGACAATGTTGACTGCAAACAAGTCATTGATAAGCGACGGCCAGATTAGACACATCATTTAAGACATTTATGCGTTTGCAAATATGAGAGCTCTATCATTGAAGTGGGTGGTGGCATTCAAGGGGGGTAAGGCGCACCGCATGGCTGGCAATGAAAGTGTTACGAAATGTCAAATAAAACGATTCCTCAAGGTCTCTTATTATGGTCCCTGTAGAAATGGCATAATCTTTTCTTGTTATTTCCTTGTCCCAGATACCTGCTTCAGGTGTTCACCAAGCCCCTCTTTGCAGAAGACACCTTCTTCCTTGAACTCATAGAGCGAAGGGGGGCATCAGGCTTTGGTGAAGGGAACATCAGAGCCTTGTGGAGGTCGGTACAGGCGTACATGGAGAAAGAGACCGGGGAATCTCAAGACCGGAACACCCCCAAAAATGTGCTAACTGCTCATTAATTATTTTAAATGACATTGTTCACTCATATGTTTTATTTATCAAAAATACACATATATATATAGCTTTTTTGCAGGGAAAACATGAAGGCACTTATGGGAGGAAATCACTTCACAGAAGTCTGTGTTTACTTCATAACATTTTCTAATAACGTTGACTTCAATGTGCAGCTCTCTATGATTTGTACTGTCTGTACTACTGATTTGTAGGATGATCATACGTTTACTGTAAGAATTTCAGAGGTTACTGTATATGGTGGACAAGCAATGTACAAAAACAGACCTTGGTACAGCATTCAAGGGGATCGAAGCAAGTAGCTCCACTTTTACCTTTTATCATTAAAGTTGTTTATGTGCTAATATATATATTTCTTTATTCTATGTAGTTCTATTTAACATGGTTGTATTGTTTATATCTATGTTTTGTTTGTATTCATATGATGTTTGACCAATCTGAAACAAAAAAAAATACCTGTATGGTATAATAAAGTGGTACAAATAAAAGTTTGTCTATTATACATGAAATGTCATTGAGAATATAAGATTGTCTTTGTATTGGATGCATCAAAGCTAATTGACAGTGACACGACCATCTGCATATCCCCAGAACAGCTGCTACTGGATATCTGTGTCCGCGAGGAGGGACAATCGCTACATTTGAGACAAGTTATTCTGTCTTTGTGCCGTTGACTGTGGGTGGGCAAACCTCTACCTCCTGTGCCCCTTGACCCTCTGTTCCAGCTCAGCTGAAAGCTCTGGGGCCCAACGTGCGTAGTTTCTTAGAATAGGGGTACTGATCTAAGACTGATTTGTTGAGCTTACATGACCGCGTAACCACTTGACTCTATGAATTATTCCACATAGTGTTATTGAAGAAATATGGGCCATGAGAAAAATACTTCTGCACACTTGGAACAAAAGACTTGGGTAACAGGATGCGTCCGAGAGAAGTCACTTGAGAAAAGGAAAAGGATTGAAACGTTGTCCTACTAATACAAATAAGAATAAGTTCTATTTGCAAGCTTAATACAGTGTGTGGGACCTTTTCCTTGACTTTTCCTCCAACGCATCCTGTTACCCAAGTCTTTTGTTTCCCTTTTTAAGAAATATGGGCCAAAAAGAATTGCGCTCATCAGAATAGGAGTGATGCTCAGGTTTTGACCAGACTTAAGCTGTAGCCCTATTTTCAGAGATTTCGCCTTGAGTAAATGCCCAAGTAAATGGAAGACTGCTCCACTTCTACAAGGTCAATTTGCATGTTGGTATCTAGGAACATCTAGGGACCGGGTTTATGTATTCCCAGTGTCAGAAATAGTGTGTATGTTACTAGGCTTGAGTAAATTGTGATGAAACAAAGGAGAATATAAATTATGATTTTTACTATTGTAGATACAGTAATCAATTATAATCCATTTGAATTATACATTCAAAATGTACGATTGATTGATTGATTGATTGATTGAAAACTATTAACAGATTGCAGAATGGGTACAATACAGTACGGCTCAATACACACAATTGTTAAGGGGATGCAGACCAGAGAAAGACTTTCGTCTTGTTTACATCAGGGTCCCCCATTTTCAATTCATAATGACATATGCAACATACAGATATATATCATGACATTTATGACATACAGGTATACAGTACTGTTACATTTGTGACATACAAGATATGCAAATATTCAGTACTGTTAAACAGATCCTAACAAAATATATACGAGGGGGAGGAAACTACATTTGGAGGGGAGGTTTGGACATTTACGGGGGCCATACAGATATACAAATATATATCATGACATACAGGTATGCAGTACTGTTACATTTGTGACATACATATGCAAATATACAGTAGGGCCTACTGTTAAACAGAGATCCTAACAGAAAATATATACATACCTTGACCTTGACCTTATTATGGCCAAATCGTACATCCAATGGCAGTGTTAAATCTGGATTTAGCGGATTTCCTCGCAGTTTTACGATAAATTCTTATTTTCTGTAAATCTTTAAAACATCGGTAAACAAACGTAGTGCTGTATACATCATATACACTTTGACTGCTGTTTTGATAGGGTTAAGGTCTTTACTCTTGGCTACATTTTAAAAAGAAACAACATTAATTAATAGTCATTGGTCGATTTATGATAAAAACAGCAGGGTCCCCCAAGTATCTTTCATAACTGAATAAACAAACTGAAAGGCAGGACCTGCAATTTAGTTTACAAACATATTCTAGATTTTTCGTTTAATTCACTGCCTTGAAATTATTTAGTTTGGATTCATGATGCAATAAGATAGAGTAATTGTAAGAATTACATGTATAGTGAATGTGTTTTGTAAAATAATTGCAAGCTCTGCTAATGTAAACAAATGCCCAAAACAACAAAGAGCACTTTAAATGCATGCAGGCCACTGCACTTTGATTACAGGCCTCGATCCAACACATTGGGGACGAAGCATGGATATATCCGGCTTTCGAATCCATGCGTTGTGGACAGAATCAGGGAGATATCCGTGGGAAGTTGTTATTGCTTTTATTCCATTTTAATAACCTGTTCAAGGTCGCCGAGCGGCACTGCAGATTTTCCCTACTCTATGAATTCGACAATGTGCAATACCGGCCAGATCCTCTTAGGGGCGCTATCGCGCTACTGCAATGTGCCCTGTGGGCGAACGGATCAGTCTCTTTGTTTTCTTTCAACAGAGATTTGAGTAGCACGATTCTGGATCTGCAGCCTGTAGCTTGGATTACGTTTCGAATCGCAGATTTCACAATGCAATAAGGGGATTTATCATCAGCCAATGGACATATCGATCTACCAGATGGCGATCGATAACGGGGAAATGCTCGGGGGGATCCCACCGGCTCATGGTAAGATCTTTTTCACGTAAATTACAGCCCGATCAGAGCTTGCTATGATACTCAACCAGCCGACCAGCATATGTGGCTACTTAGACGAACACGGTTATTGGTAATCATACATGCATACATGCTTTGGGATCGTCCGGATCATATGCAGTTTGAGTTATTTCTGTAGCATCTGTAAAACGGAAATGCCATTGGATATAACGTTAGCAGCTATTAGCTCTATAACTAGCCTTCCCGAAAATATACTACACCAAATCCGCTATAAAGCTTATATTCACGGCGCTATAAAATGAGAACCTATTGATGCATTTTTTTTCCTTTAAGCCATTTTGAAGGGACGGTTTATGCACTCAATTGACAATGAGAATGGACAGATAGCAATACTATAAAGTATAGATTTAGCTGTACAAAAAGCCACACGTTTGTTTACAAAAGCTGGCCCTCAACCATTATATTAGACAGGCCCCAGTGGCCGCGAAAGTGTTAACTGGCACATGCAAAAGAAAGTCGTATATGAGCGGTTACTGACAGAACAGCTGCACCTCTTTGAAATACCAGTAAGCTACGAGGGGTTACAGAAAGACAACACTAGAGCTTCTTAGAAGAGATCCCAAAATCGACGGAGACGTGCCAGTTCAATTAACTTGGATCATACTGTCATGACCTAGCTTACTTGGATAAGTACGAGACTACGAGTGTAATTTAGACGGTGTCTTGTGGACACCGCATGTCCCTTTCATGTATACTGGAAAAGATGCAATAGATTACAATCACATATAACGATAATTGTGGCTTTTTCTCATTGTTTAAATAACAACTCTGAAAAATATGCTCCAAATACTATACTTACAATACACGATTACAAACTATACTACTACTATATACCTGTATGTCATGTATGTCCCTATGTCATAAATGTCATGTATGTTGTGTATGTCATAAATGTCACTATGAATTGAAAATGGGGGACCCTGATGTAAACAAGACAAACGTCTTTCTCTGGTCTGCATCCCCTTAACAATTGTGTGTATTGAGTCGTACTGTATTGTACCCATTCTGCAATCTGTTAAATAAAGTTTTCATTCATTTATTCAGCAGGTTTGTGAAAGCCTGCACTTCTCACTTGTTGTCAACTGGTGTCACTGTTTTAATGTCACTTAAAGGGAAAATCCACCCTAAACTACTAAACTAGAATACAAACTCAGATAATATTGTAGGAGCTACTGCTCAGTTTTTATGAGGGTGAATATATGAACAAGTCTATCCTTAAACTGAACGTCAGAGACAAGCCTTGACTAGTGATGATGTCACCAAGAGACTAATCCTGGAGCCGCTTGATAGACAGTGAATAATGGAATGACATAGTAGCCTATCCATGGTGATTTTACTGAGAGTGAGATATGGGTACATTCTTCTGATTCAGAGCTGCTACATTTGGCTGTAATAACTCAAACTAAAATGTGTTGAGCCCACAAAGGTCATTAATTAATCTAAATGCAGTCTTAGGGTGGATTTCCCCTCTAAAGGTGTCTCGCTCTCACTGGCACTCAACTCTGTAATAGGCCAGTTGACTGGAAACCCCAGCGTTGTACATTATTGAAAAGCTCATAAATTATTTAGAAAAGCTGCATTATTTTCAACATTCTGAAGTGAATTCACAGTAGACTGCACACTTAGGTCCATGCAAGTTATTATACAAAAGCCATGCTTTCGGGTCACAAGACCTTCATCGATCGGGGGCAAACACATAAATGATCAAAACAATTATCTTTACTTAAATGATCATTGGTCATTGCATAGAACACTTATAAACGTTATGTAACATTCAGTTATATCAGGGTTTGCATGTATATCCGCTGGCAGACCGCTGCCCTTTAAAGTTGAGAAGGGTTTGCTCCTGTAACCAAAGTCCCCCAGCCATCTGCCCTTGGCCAGTGGGAACCGCAGATGGCACATACAGTATGCTGCTAGGGGGGGCTCTCTGGACTGAGGCTTGGAAGCTCACTTCCTATTTACTGTTAGCCATGTGTTAGCTGGCAGGCACTCGATCAAAGAGCACACAACAGAAACATTTCATAGTGGATTTATTATGCGAAGAAAGAAAGAAAGAAAGAAATATATTACAATTCTACTGTTCTATGACCTCCTGTGTGCGAGTACATAGTAGGATGGGTCAATACTGCCCTCTATGGTTGAATTAAGTACAACACATACACACTACCACACTTGTTGAATGGTAGCCCTATATTATTATTTCTTGCTGTTAAATAATTTAGGTTTTCTTTTTATACACCAATCAGTTATTAATAGCTTTAAGAACTTAGAACTTAGCCGGCTGCATTTGCCATCATGTATCTCACAAAGTCAAGTATTTGGTGGTAATTTGCAATGATCACTTAAAGGGTCTATGTAATTACCTTACAAGTCTGTTGTTGTCCCCCGTCATACCGTAGCCTACCTAGTGTAGGGGGGGGGGGGGGGGGGGCAAATCCTTGGTGCCCTTTAACACGAGGGGCAGACAGTCTGAACCTTTTAGGAGGACAGTCTGCCCTGCTGGAGGAGATTAGTGGTACACAGCAGATGTTACTCTCTGATTAACAATGGTGTCTGCCAGGGGTGAGCCTGCCTCAGCTCCTCACCCCCTCTCTGGGGCCCCATGTATTAACACTAGAAAGGATTTTTTTTTTTAAATACATTTTTTATAAACTTATACAGCTCAGTCAATAAAAGCGCATATAACATTTAACAGGTTCTTCACCTTTCTTAAATGTGTGTAGATTTTAGTTTTTAGATTCAATTTACAAAACACAAAAGAGTTCTGAGTATTTCTACCTTGGAAGGCCATAGAGGTCATTTTGACCTCGTGGGTGTTAGATGGAGTGTGTCATCCCAGTGTTCTGCTCTTTGTTCCCCACTCTGGCAGGTGTCCATTGACTAACAACTAACAACCATTTCCCTGAAGTTTTTTTTTTGGTACAAAAGTACAAGATGTTGTTGGTACTATAAATAGTAGATAGGTAGTAAAAATATAATATACAATAAAATATTGTAACAATTGTCGAATCAGTTCATTTTTAGCACTTGATAGCAGGTTTAATTTTTTTCCTTTTACGGTAAGCAGGTTGTGTTATTCTGAATTAATTAATAGACTATGAAATTCATTAGAATTAGGCGGCTGGGTGGCGCAGTGGACATTGCGCTTGTCACCAACGCAAGAGACACCGGGTTCGACTCCGGCTGTCGGCGTTGCCTCCGGCTTGGGCCATCCGTCATACTAACTCAATTGGCAGAGTTAGCGGGTGGAAGTCGATGGGTGGTAATCTGGACGTTGTGGACAGCGACTCCTACAGGTCGGTTGGGGACGCCTGCACAGCAGAGACAGGAGATGGCGGGGGTAGTGTGAGCCTCCCACACGTTACACCTCGCCAATGAGAGTCCACGCTGGCAGGTGAAAAGATGTGACAGGCTGCCTCCTTGTGTATCGGAGGGAACACGTGATGCAAGGCTTCTATCCTCCCTACAACCGGCCAGTGGGGGGCATATGCGAGCAACGTTCAAGACAGGGGAGGGGAGAATTGGCAAACTGGAATTGGGATGGGAGAAAAATAGAAAAATAGGAGAAAAAGTGGATACAAAAAAAAGAAATTCATTAGAATTGTGCAGTTGTCCTGATGTTTCTTATAACATATAACCTTTCTCATAATTCGGGTCATTCTAGTGTTAACCTCTTTCCCTCCACACAGTGAATGAACTTATATAACATGACAGCAACGAAATTGTAACAAAATAACTGCTATACTTTTAGTCTTTCAGAGTGCTGTTTTGGGGACTTTTTTGTGTGTTTTGCCAAACACACAAATTGATTGATTGTCATATAACTCATAAATTTATAGAGGAGTTTGTTTACATGGAAACATTGGCTTGTAAAAAGAAAAAAAGAAAAGAGAAGAAAAGTACATAATAACAACAAAGAGAATACTAATGGTCTACCATTAGTGATAATAAGTAGTCAGTATAATTTGTATCATGTACTATGTGTTTTAGGTACTCGATAATTGCTTACAAATTTAGCCCTGGTAGTGAATAAAAGTTACATAAGTGTTTTGATTGATTTATTGATTGAAAATTTGATTAACAGATTGCAGAATGGGTACAATACAGTACGGCTCAATACACACAATTGTTAAGGGAATGCAGACCAGAGAAAGACTTTCATCTTGTTTACATCAGGGTCCCCCATTTTCAATTCATCATAACATTTATGACATACACAACATACAGTACTGTTACATCCAGACATTTATGACATACACGATATACAAATATACAGTACAGTTTCTTTATAGACAGAGTTTCTAAAAGAGAATATATACATTTGAGGGGAAGAAACTGTACATTGGAGGGGGTTGGTAGGGGGGTGGGGTTTGGATATTTACCGGGGCCAGTTTTGAATTGCAGCCTCCCGTAGGTGCTCTTTGAGAGCGGTTTTGAAGGTGGGTAGGGATTCACATTTTACCCATTCTACTCTGTTGCTCCTCAGTAGGCATGTCATGCCTCATCATAAAAAAATTATGTGAATCCCTACCCACCTTCAAAACCGCTCTCAAAGAGCACCTACGGGAGGCTGCAATTCAAAACTGGTAAATGTCCAAAACCCCCCTCCCTATGCTTGCACCTTGCACCCCCCCCCCACCCACCCCCTCCCAATGTACAGTCTCCTCCCGTTTGTATGTATATATTTTCTGTTAGGATCTCTGTTTAACAGTACTGTATATTTGCATATCTTGTATGTCACAAATGTAACAGTACTGTATATCGGTATGTCATGTATGTCATAAATGTCATGATATATCTGTACGTTGTGTATGTCATAAATGTCATTATGAATTGAAAATGGGGGACCCTGATGTAAAGAAGACGAAAGTCTTTCTCTGGTCTGCATCCCCTTAACAATTGTGTGTATTGAGCCGTACTGTATTGTACCCATTCTACAATCTGTTAATAAAGTTTTCAATCAATCAATGAATCATAATAAAGACAGGACATTATTTACTGTCCAGAATGAAAGACATCTGTCCAGAATTAATTAATTAATTAAGGATAGCCTTGCTGGAAACACACACACTGTGAGGTTCGCCTGTTCCCTGGACCTTTAATTCCCTGTCTCCTCACCTCACCTCACCAGCCCCCACCCTCGCGTTATTTTACTCTCCTCTGCTCACCTCAACAGCCCACACCCTTGGACTACTTTTCACAGCTGTGATAAGTTATCATTAGCGCCCCAGTGGGCTTTAAATACCTGGACTTCCCCTCCAGTCCTCGTCGGGTCGTTCTCTATTCCATATCTTATTCTTATCTGTATCTGTATGCTGGTTCTTCTCCGGCGTGAGACGAGGTGCCAGCCATCGCCACCTGTCGCCGTTTGCCTGGAGTGGGACACAGTTCTGCGCTCTCTAATTCTCTACGGGAGGTTTTCCAGTGTCCCACTCCAGACGTCGAGCCGGCGCGCTCTTCAAGCCGATGCGCCCCACTCCAGACCCCGAGCCGGCGCGCTCTTCAAGCCGACGCGCCCCATTCCAGACCCCGAGCCGGCGCGCTCTTCAAGCCGACGCGCCCCACTCCAGACCCCGAGCCGGCGCGCTCTTCAAGCCGACGCGCCCCATTCCAGACCCCGAGCCGGCGCGCTCTTCAAGCCGACGCGCCCCACTCCAGACCCCGAGCCGGCGCGCTCTTCAAGCCGACGCGCCCCACTCCAGACTCCGAGCCGGCGCGCTCTTCTAGCTGGCGCGCTCCTACTCCAGACGCGCATCGCTTCCTAATCCTCTACGGGAGGATGCGTCTCTCCGAGCCGGCGTGCTCTTCTAGCCGGCGCGCTCCTACCCCAGACGCGCTCCACTCCAGACCCCGAGCCGGCGCGCTCTTCAAGCCGACGCGCCCCACTCCAGACTCCGAGCCGGCGCGCTCATCTAGCCGGCGCGCTCCTACTCCAGACGCGCATCGCTTCCTAATCCTCTACGGGAGGATGCGTCTCTCCGAGCCGGCGCGCTCCACTCCAGACCCCGAGCCGGCGCGCTCTTCTAGCCGGCGCGCTCCTACTCCATCCCTGTAAGCAGCTCTGGCCCTCGCCCTGTCCAAGGCCTTAACCCTGTTTTTTCTGTCCCTGTCTCCAGCCCACCTCCGCGGGCCTCTGTCCCTGTTCCCCTCTCCAGTGCCCCTGTTCCTGCCCTGTCCTTTTGCCCTGGCCCTGTCCCTTAGCCTTCCCCTTAGCCTGCTCGCCTCTTAAAGGCACAGTGCCGCTTTTTGTTTGTGTTGAATAAATGCCCTGTGTTGGCTTACTCTCATACCTGTCTTGTGTTGTGCGATTGGGGTCGGTTACAAACCATAACAGTACGACCCGACCGGTCGACGACCCCAGCCAGCACAGACAGTGTATGTTGAGTTTGCCCCTTTTAGTTCCCTCTAACCCACTCTAGCTCCCCTGTTAGCCTTGTTAGCTCCCCTGTTAGCCTCCCCTGTTAGCTCCCCTGTTAGCCTTGTTAGCTCCCCTGTTAGCCTAGTTAGCTCCCCTGTTAGCTTCCCTGTTAGCTCCCCTGTTAGCCTGTTAGTCTCCCCTGTTAGCTCCCCTGTTAGCCTTTGTTAGCTCCCCTGTTGGCCTCGTTAGCTCCCCTGCAGCTTGCCAGGCCTCTACTACCAGCATGGCCCCAGTCTGCTAGCTTAGCCCCGGCTGCTAGCACAGCCTCTATGTTAATGCAGCCTTGCAGCTAGCATAGGCCCTGTAGCTAGCCATGCCCAGGCAGCTAACCCGGTCCCTCTGCATGGCCTCCACTTTTTGTGTAGTTTTCCCCACTGCTAGGACTGCCCCTTCAGCTAGCAAGGTCAGTTCCCCACAGCTAGGACTGTCCTTCCAGCTAGCTTGTTCTCTCATGCTTGTCCAGCCCTGTCTGCTAGCCTAGCTCCGGCAGCTAGCGCAGCCTCTATGTTAATGTAGCAGTACAGCTAGCATAGGCCCTGTAGCTAGCAGTGCCCTGGCAGCTTCCCTGTCCCTCTGCTAGCCCCACTTTTGGTGTAGCTTCCCCTGCTAGCATGGCCCAATTTTTTTTGTTTGTTGCCTTGTCATGTCCCCTGCCCCTCTGTCTGTATTTTTGGGTCGCCCGGTGGCTCCCGTGGAGGGGGGGGTACTGTGAGGTTCGCCTGTTCCCTGGACCTTTAATTCCCTGTCTCCTCACCTCACCAGCCCCCACCCTCGCGTTATTTTACTCTCCTCTGCTCACCTCAACAGCCCACACCCTTGGACTACTTTTCACAGCTGTGATAAGTTATCATTAGCGCCCCAGTGGGCTTTAAATACCTGGACTTCCCCTCCAGTCCTCGTCGGGTCGTTCTCTATTCCATATCTTATTCTTATCTGTATCTGTATGCTGGTTCTTCTCCGGCGTGAGACGAGGTGCCAGCCATCGCCACCTGTCGCCGTTTGCCTGGAGTGGGACACAGTTCTGCGCTCTCTAATTCTCTACGGGAGGTTTTCCAGTGTCCCACTCCAGACGTCGAGCCGGCGCGCTCTTCAAGCCGACGCGCCCCACTCCAGACCCCGAGCCGGCGCGCTCTTCAAGCCGACGCGCCCCATTCCAGACCCCGAGCCGGCGCGCTCTTCAAGCCGACGCGCCCCACTCCAGACCCCGAGCCGGCGCGCTCTTCAAGCCGACGCGCCCCATTCCAGACCCCGAGCCGGCGCGCTCTTCAAGCCGACGCGCCCCACTCCAGACCCCGAGCCGGCGCGCTCTTCAAGCCGACGCGCCCCACTCCAGACTCCAAGCCGGCACGCTCTTCTAGCCGGCGCGCTCCTACTCCAGACGCGCATCGCTTCCTAATCCTCTACGGGAGGATGCGTCTCTCCGAGCCGGCGCGCTCTTCTAGCCGGCGCGCTCCTACCCCAGACACGCTCCACTCCAGACCCCGAGCCGGTGCGCTCTTCAAGCCGACGCGCTCCACTCCAGACTCCGAGCCGGCGCGCTCATCTAGCCGCCGCGCTCCTACTCCAGACGCGCATCGCTTCCTAATCCTCTACGGGAGGATGCGTCTCTCCGAGCCGGCGCGCTCCACTCCAGACCCCGAGCCGGCGCGCTCTTCTAGCCGGCGCGCTCCTACTCCATCCCTGTAAGCAGCTCTGGCCCTCGCCCTGTCCAAGGCCTTAACCCTGTTTTTTCTGTCCCTGTCTCCAGCCCGCCTCCGCGGGCCTCTGTCCCTGTTCCCCTCTCCAGTGCCCCTGTTCCTGCCCTGTCCTTTTGCCCTGGCCCTGTCCCTTAGCCTTCCCCTTAGCCTGCTCGCCTCTTAAAGGCACAGTGCCGCTTTTTGTTTGTGTTGAATAAATGCCCTGTGTTGGCTTACTCTCATACCTGTCTTGTGTTGTGCGATTGGGGTCGGTTACAAACCATAACACACACACTACGACTATGCTTGCACCTCATGGTACCAAAGCACCTCAAAGGCGCTAAAAACAAAATTACAAACATTACAAAACAAACTGGTCAGACTACTGCTTGACCTTACTCCTAGAACCCACCTCACCCCTGCCCACTTTGACAACCTAGGATGGCTTAGAGTAGACGACAGAGTACAGCAACTTGCAATGGGCCTGGTCTACAAGATACACTACACGACATGTACATGTCAAAATACTTCCCAAAGGTCAGTGAATACCACGACCACAACACCAGAGGGAGCTCCACAACTCATGTTAAACCCAGATTCGGCTCAAACAAGGGACTAAACACGTTTCGCAATTATGCCACATCAATGTGGAACGCCCTACCCACAGCTGTAAAGGAATGTGAATCACTACCCACTTTCAAAACCACTCTCAAAGAGCACCTATAGACTGCAATTCGAAACTGGCCCCTGTAAATGTCCTAACGCAACCCCCTCCAATGTACAATAAATGTCCTATTAAACCCAATAATACACAAGACCCTCTTCTTGGGACCAAGTAAGGTTTTGTCGATAATCCAATGTACAGTTACCCCCCCACCCCGCCTACCCCCCCCCCCCCCACCCCACTATCTCCAATGTACAGTCCCCCCCCCCCACCCCACCTACCCAACCCTCCCTCCACCCCACCTACCAACCTTCTACCTACCAACCTCCTCCAATGTACAGTTTCTTCGTCAAATGTATATACTCTCTTTTTTAGACTCTTCTTGTATCACAAACAGTACTGTATTTGTAAATCTGGTATGTCATAAATGTATAGATGTAGCAGTACTGTCTAGTATGTCATGTATGCCATATTATGTTATGGTGAATTGAAAATGGGGGACCCTGATGTAAACAAGACGAAAGTCTTTCTCTGGTCTGCATCCCCTTAACAATTGTGTGTATTGAGCTGTACTGTACTGTACCCATTCTGCAATCTGTTAATACAATTTTCAATCAATCAATCAACCAATCAATCAATCAATCAATCAATCAATCAATCAATCTCTTTTAAATAAGCCACAGAGCTCAGAACTGATTACTTTTCATTACCGCAGGGGAGATCAGACCACGCAGTGGGGAGGGACAGTGATATATAAGAACCATACTTACTCCAAATGCGAGTACTTTCCTTTGTAATTCCCCGAACATGTCACTGATATAAAACAACTAAACTACAGTAAGCTAAGGAATCGAAGTTAAAGTAAATCACTTTGTTAGGAATATAAATCATTACATCTGAACCCCCCCCTGCATATTAAGTGGTTCGCCCTGGTGTGTGTTGCCACAGCGTCATTAGCGTACAAACTTGGACACTAGTAGTGCACTGGGGCAATGTTGTAGTTGCTCGGGCTGCCTGCAACAAGGCAAGAAGTTACAGCTAGACTCATCTGCTAGCTGACGCCTTGTTTTCATCATTACATGAAATTGTGCAAAGCCTGAAGATGGTCAAGCGAATCTAACTAACTGCTGGTGTGTCCGACAGTCGTTGGATCCTCGAGATGGTCAGCCCGATGCTTGTGAGTGATCTAGTTAGCTAGTTTTTAACAAAATAACATTGTTTTCTGTGAACTTAAGTTAGCTGTGCTAGTAGCAATGTTGACCAGCCAGAGAATGTTATAGGTGAAGCGACCTTTCCTGTTTGTTGTTGTGAATGTTTTTAACATGCATGGCGATTATTTTACGACAGACATAAAAACATTAAAAAAAACATATCAATGACTGCAGCAGTATGAACTTTTAGCAAGCATTCACTCTCTTAGCTTAGCTTAGCAACAAAGTTTTCCTCATGTGCCCAGCTCTTTGTCTAGAATGGGGAATGTTACAACCTCTGCTTGCGGCATGGTTTGATATTTTTTACATGTCTTGTGTTTTGGTTACCACAACATGGTTTGATTTAAAGTGTTTAATGTGCTATAGTTACAAACACTGCGCACAGCTGTCAAGAGAGGGAGATGCTGAATCTCAATGTTAAAAGTCGTGCATAGATCCAAGTTGCCAAGGAGCATACATGTCTGGGAGCTATAAAGTATCTGCTTATTGATAGGGATACAATCATAACATTAGTTGACTTAAAACTGAGAACTATGCTCGAGTTGTGTAAAGTAGCCAACAATAAAAGCAATATAGATGCTGTCAGTGTCTAGATCAGGCTTAATGACATAATGAATAAAGGGTTTATAAACACATTTTCCACTGCCCTGAGTGCCCTCCCTCTGCATAACTCCCTGATGTGACATGTACTTGACCTAGTCATTTGGGTTTGTTTAGTCGGTTTTGCTGGTATGTTAGTCAAGAGAGCTGTTCCAATGGAATGCTGTCATCTTATCTCTATCAACTGCCCTTCTCTCAGGTATGAAGACAGGCCTGGCCGACTATACAATCCAACTGAATCTGGCATTTTAAGTAGACAGGAGCTTGCTTAACTTGAACTCTTTGCTTAACTTGAACTTGTCACTTGCTACCATTAGACTACCGAAGTCCACAATTAGCATATGGAAGCACCTGTGTATATCTCAAAGACACACACTCAGTGGTAGAGGCAAAGTATAGCCTTTTTGTTCAAGTACCATTTTATATTTTGTCATTTGCATTTTCTGGCATTTTCCCCCTCGAGTTCAGAATCATGTTTGCTCTGTAGCCTGTGTGTAACATTTTGTGAGCTCCCGTCACACCAATTTGCTTGCCAAACTCATTTCCCTTTCATGAGGGATTTTGGAAAGGGGCTTTAAGGGGTTGTTTGTGCCGGTTACTTGGTTGTATCTCAGTTTTCAGGGCTTTTTTCCTTTTGAAGCAGAGAGGGCCTAGCTCTCATGCTAGCAAACAAATGTGTAAAATAGTTTGATGCAAAGTGAAGGGCAAAACAAGCGAGGCTATCAAACTCTTTGCAGATGATTCCTCCTTGCCCAAATTGGTTAAAATATTGAGGGAAGTTCCTTCGAGCTTAAAACTGGGGTCCTGTGTCATATTGCCAAAGTCGTGACATTGTTTGAATGTTATGTTATCCCTCTCACTACCACACTACAGCTGTACTGTATTGTACCCATTCTGCAATCTGTTAATAAAGTTTTCAATCAATCAATCAATTCAGGTAGTGAGGTTAACCGTCTGTAGTGTGGTAGTGAAAGGGTTAACCTTATATGGTGTGGTTGTGAAAGGGTTAACCATTTGTCGTGTGGCAGTGAAAGGGTTAACCTTCTGTATTGACACAGTGAAATGGTTAACCATTTGGTAGTGTGGTAGTGAAAGGGTTAAAAAATTATGTTTGTGCTGCCTTTTCCCGTGTCTGGCCAGGAGCAGCGTGGTGTGGGGGGAAGGGATCCTGCACGGGTCAGAATCAAACATGCTCTTTTTCCTCCAATACTCAACATTTGATTGAATGCCAATAGACTCCATGTCCTGGGGAGGTGACTTATTCCTATTTTAGGCCCATTAACACAAAACTCTTATTTCTTTTTCGGCAGCAGAGTGACATGCCTCATCTTAGCCCTATTGTAAATGAAGAGACTTTGTTAGACTTAGCATTCACACGGACAACATTTCTCTCCCAACTCTGGACAGGTTTGCTGAAAGACATGTTTACAGACCTCAAGGAACCTCTTGTTCTGAACAAATGTATACAGTCCAAGTGATTATGTATGATATAATTAAACAGCAGGCCTTCTTTAAGAGGTAGGCCTCCTTGGCTGCCATGCATAGCCTTGCTGGGCCTTTGTGTTTATGGTAAGTGGGCAGCTGCAAGCTTGTGAGACCATGGCTGTGCCCCAGGCCCCTCTGCCGAGCTTGGGCAGCCACTATTGAAGCCTCCCAGCGATGCTCGCTGCTCGCTATTCACCCGCCGCCTCAAATGTAGAGTATGCCTCCCGTTTGACATAGCCTAATTTCTGTGAAAATGCATGCAGCTGTGTGGTGGGCTTACATCTATAATGTGTTTCCAACTTTCCATACATTTCTTTTCAGTCGCTCAGCCGCAGTGAGACTGAAGATGCCCTTTGTAGCCGCTAATTGATGACAACACTCGCTAAGAACGTTTTTTTTTTAAGTTAAGATTTTAAGAGGTTCAGCGATTCGGGAATCTAACAATTTTTATTTTATTTTATTCTCGGTGGTCACTATTAGATTAAAAGTCGATTCTCTATTTAAATACATGCATAGATTTTATTCTAGATTGCTTCTTTGAGTTACTTTTGCCATTTGACTGCGGTAGACAAATGGGCTGAATTTGTTTGGAAATTTCTAATCGATTTAGAATTTGTACATGATGGAATCACGATTCTTATGTGAATCGACCCCCCCCCCCCCTCCCACCCCTATTTAAAATGGTACCTCGATTTTTCACAGTGAAGCAGATGATGCACCCTTGTGCCACAGACAAAAGCAGAACCAGTTGTGTTTTTATCAGTTGGGTTTCAAGCTCTCTCTGTGTCCTGCTACTTCTGATATCAACACTATCAATCATCTAGGCGTGGAGAACTGCCTGTACATGAGTCCAAATATGGATCATTTACAAGCTGTGCCTGCTTCAAGAAATATGCTACAACAGCCAATCGCTTGGGGACAGACCCTTTATGGGGAACATGCATATTTTCTCCCAGTAAATTTTTCTATGAAGCAGAGCAAAGCATGAGTTTTTCTTTTTACCCAGCAGCACTCTCTTCTCTCAAGCAGCCCAGTGATGAAGAGCAGCACAAATCCCTGAGTTAGGTTTCAGGTTAGGCCGTCTCAGGTGCTCAGCAGATGCTCAGATTACTGACAGGGCCACAATCCTGGGATTGTTCAGAGCAGGACACGGCTCTCCAACTGCCACACATAGTGGAATGTCACAGGGAAGCTGGGCTGACCCATTTCAGCTATCGTTTACTTTAGATAGATATATATATAAAAAAAAGAAAAAAAGTTGTTCACACTAAATCTATATGGGCTACTCATTTATAGATGTATTATTAATACAGTTGGTACAATTTATTACTTATAAGTCAAAATACTAAGAAATCAGTTGATTTATTATTGATACAATCTGTTACTAGTATTAAAAACGAGTTGGTCAATATAGCCTAATTCGGCACTGTCGGATGGAAACCACTTATCTCCAAAAAGTTTACTTCAGGAATTCAGATTGTCATCCATGTATTTTTAAAGTCATACATTTAGGTTTCCAATGTCTTTCACAAGTCATAGGGTCATGAAACTGCCTTACATGATGGAGAACCATGTAAACATTCATAAAAAGAAGAAGGAAAACGACCAAAACAAAGAGATAAATGGTTCTCATCCGTCAGCAACGCCATGTTAGGCCTATAGAACCAGGGCAAGGACAATGGTGTCAAAAGGTGTTTACCACCGGCTCTTTCAAGTGCTTATGTGTCATAAGATGGATTAGTATAAAGGCTAATTGTCAGTCAGTCTCAGAGCTGCCAGATCCTTATGTAATGTAGACCAAGCCGGCAGATTACAGTCTGACTAACGTATATAGAAAACTGCTTTAATTGGGAAAAATTACATTTCAAAGCTTTCACGTGTGACTACAATGTTGAATCACATTGTACAGTCTAGGCCCAAAGCCTAAACACATTATTAAAAAAAGAGGAGCACAGTGGAAAGAAGTTATACTTTAACTGTATTGTGTTGTCCTCTGCATTTTCAATGAATATGTATTTGTTGCAATGAATATGTATTTGTTGCAGTGTATGACCTCATTATATATATATCAAATTCAGCACTCTAGGACAGAGAGCAGGGTAATTTAGACGGCATCCTCTGTCTTTGAGTAGAGTAAAGAGTAGCAATATCTATTATCTATTATTCAGGGGAGTTTGACTGCACATTTAGTCTACTATATAAAGTAGGCCTGCGCTGTATGTTTGTCCCTGTTGGTTGTGTGGTTTCCTCTTGCCTTTTCCTCTTCAGCCTTTAGGCCTATGCAATATGCAGCCTATGTGATAGCTAGCTGTAGCAACCTTTCTTTTTTTATGCCCTAAAATACCACGGTTGAAAGGCTCGGGGTAACCACAGGAAGTGTGGAGCTCTGTCAACTAGTCCAAAACGGAGAGCCTTGTCGCTCTTACAGGAAGGTCACTTTGTTGCTGAGGTCATTGGCAGGCAGGCATGCAGGCAAGCAGGCAGTCGGTCCATCAGCGGGCTGTTTGCATGTCCCTCTGCTCTCTTCCACTGCTCAGAGATTAGGCTCCTCAGCTGTCACAGTGGCTGACGCCCCGACCCAGATAAAGAGCTATCGGCCATCCGAAGGGAAGGTTCTTCTCGCCGATTCCAGATAACGACAGGGGGGCCGTTATGGGAGTGAGCCTGTCCTAGGGCGGTGAAGGGGCAAAGAAACACGCCTTCGGCAGAAGTTCTAAAACGACGAGCTCTAAAACGTCAACCTTCTTGATTTACTAGGTTAATCAGCATCGCCCTATGTTTAGGGTGTAGGTGGCCAGGCTTGTATGGTATGATGTGAGAGCACTAGGTTGGGCCTTGTAGGTAATGTATACTGTCTTGAAACTTGTGCTGGTGGTATACATAATTTCTACCACTACTGTCGTCAATATAAAATGTTTACTCCAGTTGGCCTAATAAAAGTACACATTGTTGTATTATAAAGAATCTGGGATGGACCATTTTAATGAACATCACACCGTGACAATTTTGTTTGTAAAAGGTAGTGATGGACCGATTTAACCCTTGAGTCACCCTTCAAAAAATGCACTACCTGACTCCCTAGTGACTGTCATCTCATTAAAAACATATCATTGTCAATTGTCATGTATTGCTCCAATTTTCTTTAATGAATATCATTATTAACTTCAGTCCTCACCATACATATAGAATATTCATTTTCAGGATTTTAACCATTTCTTAAATTGGGGTTAGGGGGTTAGGGTTAGGGTTACCCTAGGGTTACCCTAACCCTAACCTGTCCAGTTCTGCCACTAGGGTGAAAGGTGTGACACTTGTTGTTCACACGCTTAACTCATTCAACGCCAGACCCGATGATAGTCGGGTTAACTCGCCGACTGTTCAGCGCCAATCACGAGTATAGTTGGGTTTTAATCGTTATTTCTTTTATTAGCGATATCCATTCATTTTCATCCATCCAGCCTGATGTTATCGTTGGGAATGGGTCTGAGCTCGCAAAAGGGCAAATACCGCCGCCTTCCAGCTGGTATTGCACTCCATTAGGAATGTTGTAGTTTCTTTTCTGGGACGATCCGAGCCGTGCGGGCGGGGTTTAGGTGCTCAGGCGAGGTAGGCCTATACAACGATGGCATGGAACAGTAACCCCGCCCGCCCGTCAGTGTGTAACGCAGCGCTCGGTAATGTGCGACGGACTTCCACGAGCAGTATTTGGAATGGCGATCAGATAATTGGATTATTTCTTTTGCATTACATCAGATACCAGGTAAGAACACTATATATAAAAGCTTGCGTTGATCTGATATGTCTTTCTACCCAGATCGAAGCTGTCTCTGTATGTGTGGCTGTGTGCCGTTGAGTGCAGGAGGGGACTGGGGGAGCCTCGCGCTACGAGGCTCTTTTCATTCTTGCATGAGGAAGGATAATAATGATGATCTAGCGTTGATTTCAGGAAGATTCGATAATCGGGTGAAAAATGACAACGTGTTTAGTAGGGATGGGTACCTTTCACATTTGAACCGATACCGGTACCGGTACCTGTGAATCGATACCGGTACCCAACGGTACCTTTTTTCGGTACTTTAGTCTCAAGAAATTTAATTTACCTACCTCAGTTGTAAAAAAAAATCCAAACTTCAAATAACTACAATTTCGACAGTTTTCGGCTTGTCATTGCTCCGACTGCTTTGTTGTTGAATCAAGTCAAATCCTAGGTAAGCATATATTGTGCGTGTGAACGTTGACATGAAAAGAAAAAAGTAAAAAAAAATAAAAAGTAAAGTAAAAAAAAAGAATTAATAATTTTATTTTTTTATTTTTTTGGTTTCTTACTTGATTCGATACTCGGTAGTACCGACGTGTTTCGGTTCGGTACCTCAAAAGTACCGAATTCGGTACCCATCCCTAGTGTTTAGTAGGGCTGTCTTAAATACTTCGAAGCTTCGTTCGATGGGCATGGGATTCGAATGGGAAAATAAAATTTGAATATATATATTTATATATTTCTTTTTGTGTGCAAAATCAACTCTGCCTCTCTTTGTTAACTACAACAAGCAATGCTGTTTGTTATTTAAGATGAGGTCGGACTCGGCACTGACAGATTTGTGTTCATTGTGCTGCTTTTATAAAGCCTCAAATGTCGGCTTACAATATTTCATGAAAGCAAAGTGTTTCGTTTGTCTAATATTTTAAAAGGTTTAAACTTTACAGCACTGACAAAGTTGAACAAAGTGCTGTACAAGTCCCACAACAACAAAAAAATAATGTTTTAAATTTAAATCTTTTATTTTATTTTTTTTAATCTCAAAGCTTCTAATTAAAATCGAATCTCGGCCCCGAAGCTTCGAATGCCAAAAAAAAATTCGAAGTGTTTAGTGTATTCCACTAAAGGGCTATTATCGTGTCTTTTCCTGAAATTACTAAGAATCACAAACTATACTCACATTCAAAACGGTATAAAACGGAAATGTATTGATGAAAAAACAATCCGTTTCATACATGTTGACTGGAAGCAACTCACTGATAATCGACGGGTGTATTAGACCCATAGCTATAATTTAAGATATATTTTAAGCACTCGCAAATCTCGCAGTCCCCCCATTGATTAAAGCGGTGGCGTTCTAGCGCCCTCTCGCACACTTAAGCAATGGCGCAGAATGAGTGATTGTTTTTAAAAAACAAACATGGATTATTGTAATGTGAGTCCAAGATGTGATACTGAGCTACACTTTTGGCATATACATAAAATCTAGCCAATGCTATCCACAAACACACGTGAAGAAAACCCTAACCCATTTGACCAATTCTGCGACTAAGGTGCCTCGAGGGTTAAACACCCAGGCAAATTAATCAGGCCAATATCTGGCATTTTGAGACGGTCGGCTTGACCGCGCCCATGTGACCGATTTAACAAATGTATAGGCTAATTCCATTGATTCCCATCATTTAGTGAGAACATGCAATTCCTAGTTGGCATTTGTAATGTTAGCTGTCATCAACCAGCTAAGCTAGCTAGCTAGCTAATATGGCTAATGTTAGCAAACTTAAATTCAGCAATTGTATGTCAATTGTATGTCTCATTCATTTAATTAATAAATCATTATATTGGCCATTGGCCACCATGCACTTATATCAGTATGGGCATCGACCATTTAAAACACATATTGGATACGGCCACTAAGAATACATGTAAGATGTCTCACCACTGTGTAATTTTTTGTAGGTTTGAAGCGGGTGTTGGGAATCACCACCAGAGGCCCCACGATACGATATTATTACGATGCGATAGTGTTGCAATTTCGCAATAGGCTGAGTATTGTGATAACATTTATTACCTTTTTTCAACTGCAAATTATGTCTTTGATAGTGACAATATTGCCACGCAAAATATCACGATACTGCTGTATCGATTCTTTCCCCCACCCCTAGGGTTGTGTACCGAACTCTACTTTTAAGGGTACCGACTAGGGCTGGGCGATATAACGATAACGATAAATATCGCGATATATTTTAATAATCGATATCGAATATCGAAATAAAAAAAAAATCGAAAAATCGTTTTTTTTTTTTTTTTTTACCTGCAACAGGGCAGTTTTAAAACCAGAGACAGTGGACAGACTTGTCTTTCTTGCCTGCAACTTAAAGTAATGGCTTTGCTTGTCCAAATGACAATACTGACCAAATTCAGATTTATTTTTCTCTTGTCCATTTATTTGGTTTGCTTTCTAATTTAAAATACATTTTGAAACCGTCTGTACACAGTAGGCTATGTGTGCTAGCAGAACTAGACTCCAGTCACGAGTCACAGTGCACATGTGCGGTGGTTTGTCCACCAAAAAAGCGCCAAAAGATCGAAAATAAACTAGCAGAGCCAGAACTGTTCAACTCCTCTGGAGCCACAGCCAGCAGAGAAGCCGGTTTACTTTAGCTTTTAAACCAGCTGCAGCCTGAGAACTGGAGTGTGAGGGGATGTAACACTAAAGATGGCGGCAATGACAAAGAATTGCTGCAAAATAAACATACATCTGTTGTTAAAAAAAAAAAAATGTTTTTTTTTCTTTTTAATTTTTTTTATACTTATAACAATTCGATAATTATCGATATCGAGAAATAAAATAAAATTATCATATCGTTATCGCGATATGATTTTTTTCCATATCGCCCAGCCCTAGTACCGACCAAATTACTTCGGTACTACCGAGTACCGATTCACGCTAGATCAATCGGTACCAAATGACGGTACCTTTACATGTTTAGTAATAAGTGTAATAAAGACAAGAGGGAGCCTTTTCCATAAATATATATATATTACTATCTCATCTCTTGGGTCTTTGGAAAGACCAGACGAGGTCAGGAGTTTGATAATTATTTACTGAGGATGGCCAGATAATGTTGATCTTTAAACATTTTAAAAACAATACATGATCATGTGATTTATTTTGTGTGGTGTGTTACAACAATAAAGTTTGGTGTTATTACAGAGAGAGTTAAGTACTGAAAAAAGGTACCGTTGGGTACCGATACCGAATTCCAAGAACTGGTACTGGTACCGGTATCAGTTCAAATGTGAATGGTACCCAACCCTACCCACCCCTACCAAATAGGCCTACTTAATACTGTCAAAGATGAGTAAAAAATAATCATGATCGTGTGGCTACCAGCCCTACACTGTGTGTACCCTACCTGAGGTTAGATCTTTGAAGGAGCATGTCTAGGTATGCATTCACTTTACAGCTTAGCCGTAAAGCAGAGGAGGCCCTATGCCAAACGCCAAGGAGGGTGTTTATGAACACAGGCAAGTTTTCCATTCATAAACGGTCTGGATGGAAAGAGTGTGGATCTAGGTTGTGCTAACTTCATGTTGCTTGGCTGGTATCATAGGGTTGGGGGGCGGGGGGGGGGGGGGGGTACCACCAATTGTGTTCTACAGTAGTGTTCTCTCACTTACTATTACTTACTCACTTACTCTCAGCCTACTATTTCTTGGGGTTTCAAGTGGAGCAAACCTAACTGCTGTTTGCTTGGGATTGAGAAAACATTGTTTGGATTCTCCCAAAGTAGATGGGATTGTTGAGTCTTCGTTTTTTAATTTACAGTTCAGAGGTTTGAGGTTACACTCTTCACCGACAATCTACTTTTGTTTCGGCACATAACGACCATAAATCATCTCGTACTGGGTAGCTCATCAGTACTACCGCTTCGTGGATTTTTGTGGGGGGTGTAAAGTTTTCCGTAAAAGGGAGGTTTCTTGGGTTTTACTGATGATCCATGACACGTTGGTTAAAGGCATAGAAAGAGATCCATCTCTTATTTGGGCCATGGATTTGTGGTTGATGGCCTGACTTCTGTGACCCAGTTCTGACCCAGTCCAGCCCCACTTTGAACTGTTGTGTTCTATTCTATTCACAGAAGTCTGCCAGGAATCCCTTGGGACTGTAGTAGATATAATTACTATGAATAACTTACTCAGTCAGATGGGTCCAGTTAATAACAGCTTTATTAACCAGAGAAGATCAAATGTTACAACAAGGTAGAGAATATGGCTGGAGACCTTTCTGAGACCAACCAGCTTCGTCAGTCAGGAAAAGGCCACGATTGCCGGCTCAGGGGTAGGTTATATACAGAATACAGAGGGGGGGGGACAAAGACATGGAGGAGGGGAGGAGGATGCCTTTATGAGGAGGCATCGTCTTAACATATTCCACAGGACAGGTTGTCGTCATGGAACTAAGGTTATTGCTAAAAACGTCACGTTATGGCAAAAAAATAAATACAAGAAAACGTCTCATGTTTTCAAAGTTGTTTCCCTGATGTAATAAGTGTTGATAATGGGAATCATATGCCGCATGCAAAACACCAACCACCTCGTGCCACCAGTCAGCCCCCCCACACACCCCCACCCCCTGCGTGCAGCCTCTGATGTCACCTCCATTGTTTCCCATGGTGTCTCATCTTCTGCACAACAGTCTTTTGTCTCTCACTCACTCACTCACTCACTCACTCACTCACACAAACCATGTCTTTCTATTGTCTCAGTCACTATTTCTTCCTATTTTAGTTTTTCTCTCTGTGGCCGCTCCGTCGTCCACCTAGCTATCGGAGGAACCACAGACCATTACGACCGTGAAGTCCTACCACCGCCGCCATCATCATCTGTCTTGTCTTTCCGTAGTGCCATTGTTCTCAGTCAACCTTCTCTTTCCAGCCCAGTTAGCCTAATGCACCCCCTATATCTCGTGATAACTGTAATCAACCACTGTGATTATACTCTATAGATTTACATCTGTGGCTAATCAGCTGCTTTGCTGCAGTCGGCGCGGCACTAATGCGAGGGGGGGGGTGGGTGGCGGTTGTTTTGATAACCGCAAGGTCACAGCTATTCCAAGCCGGCCCCTGAGGATTCAATTACACAACTTTGACTTTGCTCCGCTACGCTCTCTGCTCCAGTGTGGAACACTGTGGAGGAAACTCGCACTCTCGTCTCTCAGATGACCGATAACCATCCGAATGGACGTGCGGGGACAGAAACAAGGGTTTGGAGTTCCACTTTACACAGGGAGGGAGGGATTGCGGTTCAGTTGAACTTGCTGTAGTAGAGAGAGAGAGAGAGAGACCAGTGCTCTGTGATGATAGGCTCATGTATGGGTGACGCTGTGTGGGTGGAAATATTTGCCTGCTCACTTGAGAGAATTAAAGGATCTCGTCTAAACCACCACATTGACTTTCCACTTTTTCCCAGAGACGAGTTCTGCAAACTCCAGTGTAGTGAGTTGAGATGCTGAGACTGAGGAAGGTGTGTGCGTGTGTTGAACCCGAAGGCTTAAAGAGTATTGGGTTTGGTCTGCAGAGATGGTGCGTGTTTTAGACCTCTCACCCCCCTGTTCCCCCATGGCACACACCGGGTTATGCCCTGCTGTCGATATGAGAAACCTGAATTTGAATCCTTTGTCCCATCCTTTTTTCTTTTTTTTTTGTATTTTTTTTTTGTATTATTTTTTAAACAAACGCATAAACAAACATGACAACACACGATAAGATATACAAGCTTTGTCCCATCTTTTATGCCTGTGCAGGTTTGGTCTTGAGGAGTGAGGCGCATTCCTGGAGGAGCTGAGCGGCGTTGTCTGTGGGAGAATTCCGCCTGCCGCTCGCACACCACCACCACTATCGTTGCCCATGAAGATGGCCTCCTACCTTATTTGCCTGCGCCGGGATGGCCTTTGGCAAGGATGCACGTTGCCATGGTGATCATTTACAAGAAAACACTGGAAAAGAAGGGTGTCGACGATGTAACGTCCAAAGGGCCGGATTTGGGCCTGGTGAGAGTTCTTCTCTGTTTGTGTATAAATGACTGAGGTTTATGTTGACTGTGTGATTGCATGTTTATGCGTAGCCTTGCCAGTAGGCTTGGACTGGGCCGTCACGGGGCAAAGCAACAGCGTTCTGCTCTGCATCAGGAAACATGTTGTCCACTGCGGTCATCATCCCAATGCAGTTTTATGGCTATATAGCATGTTTTCTTCTTGTCAAAGTCGATCAGAGCTTTAATCACTGAGCGTCTTGAGTTACAGTGTGATTACAGAGACCGCTTTCGATGGCGTAAGCCTCGATCATTGACTGAAAATCCACCCTAAAATAGATAGAATTCACATGTTACATCTATAATGTCGCACAGCTCAGTTTTGGTTTGTGAACATCGACTGGTCTCTCTGGAGACATTAAGCTGAATGCCAGAGACACAAAACACCTGGAGCTGCTCCATAGACTGTGAATATTGGAACAACTCCGAGGACACTATGACCGTAGCCATGGTGATTTTACTGTGAGAGGGGCACATTTTCTGATTCAGAGCTGTAACACGGCACTGCGCTGCCCTACATTTAAATAACTAATTTGGATGCAAGAGTTCAAAACAAAACCTCTATGAGCTGGTGACTAATGAATCGTCGGTGGCCCAACTCCAAAACATGTCACTTGATGACATCACAAATTCAAGTCTCTGATTTCCAGCGTAGGGAGACGGGTGTCCATGCTTATAGATATTGGAATAACACAATGTAACTTCTGTTTTAGTGTGGATTTCCCCCTTTAACGTCCCCTGTGTAGCATAATTGCTTTCCCGAATCCCGGAAAATGATGTCAAAAAAGCTATAGCGCCATTTCGGACATTACGCACTTGACGGAAAGGATGTTTTTATTACAATTAACTATGATTGCATCGTAATGGCTCCCAATTGTTATCATAAGGGTGTGGCATGTGGTTTGAATCTTCCCTGTTCCATTCGATAGACTCTGAAAAACAACAGAGCACTTTAGTTCTGCCCGGCCCGGATCAGATCTGACTCACGCTATTGTCTGAATCCACGCTGTTAGCACAGAGTGAGAAAATTCCCCGGGAAATGTAGACCGAGTTTGCCCTCCTCACCGCGTGAAATGAAGTCATCAGTCTCACACACCCAGCCGCGCGCGAAGGCAGGCCGGCCGGCCGGCGCTTCACTTTCGCTCCCATCTTAACGGACGTAGCTGTGCCCACCGGCCGCAAGCGGGCACGCGACTCGTGGGCTGGAAGCGATCGTTTTCGCTTTGGTTGGATTCAGAGGCGTGCGCCACGCGCATTTTCACAGAAATACACTCTATCTGCATTATTACCACACATATAGATGTTGTTCAACCAGCTAATGTGTCTGTATCTTTCCCAATACAAATAAACCATATTACTATACTTTTTCAGGAGTAGTCACACTGATCATCATTCAAAAATTAATTCTAACATTCTAATTAATTATATAATAACTGGTTATACATGCAAAATGGACAATAGAACACTGGAACTGGAAATCTTAAAAAAATCGGGGACTGACTTCGCAATAGACTAGGCATTTACAGCTGTTCCAATGTAAATGTGCCTTCCTCCGTGCACTTTCGCCCGCTCTGAAGTCGGACTCGGTGTGCCCGGCCACACGCGCGTTCTCGCGAGTGCCTGCGTGCGCGGCTGGTGTGTCTGGGCTGTCAGGGTTAGGTGTCAGTCAGAGGCATTTAAAGGGGAAGTTCACCCAAAATGTTTAAAGAAAACGTACCCGAAGTTCTATCTATCCGTCTATCCACATCCATAATAACTGCCACTTTTAAGGTGAAGAGCTCATTTAGTTGACTGGTGCTCAGCACACAGCAGGTAGTCACCTTCAACACGTGTGCATGCCATGCACATACACACTTGCTTTATTTGAATAAATTAAATTATACATGCATAAGATTTCAGTGGTTCAACATGGCTCCATAGACATTCAAGGACATAGCCTATAGCTGGCTGCCAATTACTGCAGAAACTGAACAAAATATTGCTTATTGTTTCACTGTTTTTGTGTGGTTTATAAGCTCTTTTCCAAGCAGGACTGCTGGTTGATGCTATAACTTCCTGTGCATTGTGTATTGAAGTCAGCGTTGAGGGGTTTGAGCGGTGAGCTCATCGTGGTGATGTGTTTTGCTAAGACGTCTCCCTTCATTTTCACAGTTTCAGGCGGAGACCATGAGCCAGGGGACCGCCCTCTTCTCCTGTGGACTCATGGGTAAGAGCCCTCTCTGTGACCCCTTGTTTTATACTTGTGAGGACATTGCATTAATTCCCTAGTCCCTTAACCTGACCTCAAAGGAACATGCCAACATTATGGGAAATGCACACCATCTTCTCCAGACTTGGACAAGATAGATAGCAATTTCCTCTCTGTGCGTTCAGTAGAAAGCTATCCGGCTGCAAGCTAGCCTAGCTTGGCACAAATGAATGGAAGCGGATACTGATCACTCAGTTAGCCTAGCTTAAAACTCGAAGGGAGCTGTGTTTTTGATCAACAGCTAGGCTAGCTTATCTGTATCCGCTTCCATTAATTTGTGCTAAGCTAGGCTAGCTTGCAGCCGGATAGCTTTCTACTGAACGCACAGAGAGGAAATTGGTATCTATCTTCTTGCATTTCCCATAATGTTTACGTGTTCCTTTAACCATACATATGTCCAACCCTAACCTTATTGTTTTCTTTGGTACTATGGGGACAGACCAAAATGTCCCTCACAACCCCAAATCCTCATATTAAATGTGGTTTGTCAAGAGTCTGTATATAGTATAGTTAAACAAGTATGTGTACACACGCGCACGCACACACACACACACACACACACACGCACACCTTATACTCTCACATTACATTCATTCCATATGGGTGTCATTGTTGTCGCCCAGCCCTGCCTTCCTCTCCATCACAAACCGGGTCTTGCAGCTATAATTATGTACTTGATGACATCCTTCAACAGCTTGTGGAGGCCTGTAAAATGAGTTTGGTGTCTTGCGACAGCCAGGGTTCAGAGGGGGCAGTTGCAGTACATTGTCACTTTCTCAATAGAGATGATTGAAATATTGCCTTTCCCTGCTGCATCTGGTCCTCAGCCAGCTGCTATTATGTCAAACATGTCTCGACAGGTGTCCCCGCAAAGACAAAATGTGTATTAATGACCATCTATTAGCGCCTTATCATGGCGGGCTGCCACATACTACAAAGCTTCAGACATCTTGTCACCATGTTGGAAATGTATAATGATTAATCATACATGATGATTTTTCTTTTTATTCTAAATTGTATTTATTTCCATTTCTGAATTAGTTTACTACTCCAATTCTCCATTATAAGTAGTAGTAGTAAAAGTTGTAACAGCATCAACAATTTGTAGAATTTTCCATGGGAGATCAATGGCTTTCTGTGCTGGCAGCAGCCTGGCACTATGTCCCCATGATTGGCAAGGCCCCGGCAGAGCACACCACAGGTCCCGTAGGTGTTGTTCACGCTGGCCTCGGTTTTCCACCCTGCTCACGTAAAAGGCTGATGGAGTGGTTGGCAGGTGGAGCTCTGTATGGCTACAGTTAGGGTTGGGTACCGAACTCTGTACTTTCAAGGGTACCGACCGAATGACGTCGGGTACTACCGATTCACGTTAGATCAATCGATGCCACATTTCGGTACCTAAGACCTGCCCAGTTAAAAAATAATCAGAATTCCAATGACGAGTAATTGTCATTTCATAATAGACACATACCAGCACGGTCTGTTTATCTGTGCAGTGAAAATGCTGCAAGCAACAGGTCCAATGCGTCTAACATGCTTTGCATCCTCGCCATTCCTGTATGTCCACGTCATGGTAAAAACCTTAACTAACGTTAGCTGCTAACGCTAACTAAGCTAACTGACGTTATGTTGTGCTGATGAAGTGTTTGGCAGGTGGAGCGCTGTATGGCTACAGTGTCTGTGGTGCTGATGGGAGTGTTGGCAGATTGCTACTAGTTTACCTAACTGGATGTCTGCCAGAGCTCTCTGCTATGTTTTCTATAAATAGCTGTAGACTTCTTCCTGCAAGCTACACCTAGACACACACATGCACACACATACACAATAATAAAAGTCTCACTCAGAATCTTTAGTTTACGACAGTCTACTGTCACTGGGCCAAATGAGACTGTTGGCGTCAGAATAGCCCATGGGCACTATATCAAGTATGTTCGTTAGACATCGAGTCCCAATCTCTCACAATCAGCTGTTCTCGCAGACATGCACACTCCAGCAACGCCTGGAGACAGAAAAACAGCCCTTTGTCTATCCTTTTATTGGATGCCAGGTGCAGAGTGCGCACGGTAATACATGCTGTCAATACAAAGTACACATGTCGGTCGAGAGCCCTGTGCTTTGAGCCAGACTCGGGCCGTGTTTGTATGATTGGGCGTTTCCCCCTAGTCGAGGCTGCTTGCCGCAGCACTGGGAGCCCAAGTGAACTAGGTCTCGCCAGGTCACAGCCCCCCGCCAGGAACTAGGAGCTGCTTCCTACCTTTTCAGTTTTTGGAGGGCAAATGTTGGTCAAGACATTCATGCCTGAAATACTTCTCATACTAACTTAAGTGTTGCTGAACTGCAGCGACGTGCAATTAACTCCCAGGCCATCATTATACACACTGTAAACACATGGAAAACATATATTTAGAATTCATGTGATCATTGTATTGATATTGTACCCATTTCAAATGGGTGGATGGAATTTCCTTGGCACAATATCTATTTAGATTATTGTTTAGGTTAGACTCGAGACTCAAAGATACACAAGGAAAGAAAGAAACAGAAGATGTTTTCTCAGACCAAGTACACACAGTGCAGCCAAGTTTGGTTGTCACTCCCAACAAGGTGTACATGGTCTCTGTGTATGTTTTCCCGTGTTTCTAAGAAAGGGTTATTGATGTGAATCCTCTGGCTTGTCGTTGCAGAGACCAGCAGGTGGTGTTCGGTGGGTCGGGGTTATGCCCTGCAGCAGAGGCCAGTGGGAGCCAGCTTGGAGAGCCTGTGGGACGTCCTGCCCGAGGTGCACCAGAGTCCTGGCCACTGGGGGCGCGAGGTCGGCGCAGCGCCGGGTGCCATCACCAGTCTACTGCAGGACCTCAGTCTAACCGAGGCGGCCGCCACCGCCTCGCCCTCCACCGCCCCGCCAAGCAAGCGCCAGTGCCGCTCCCTGTCTTGCTCTGACGAGCCGGGGGGCTGCCGCTCCGCCTGGCGGCCCCAGGGCTCCCGCGTGTGGACCACGGTGGAGAAGAGGAGGTGCCACAGCGGGGGCAGCGTGCAGCGCGGGGGGGCCCCGGCCGCTCAGGTTGGGTTCCCGGCCATGCAGCGTAGCTCCAGCTTCAGCCTCCCCGCCCGCTGCAACGTGCTGGAGCTGCCCTGCTTCACCCAGCGCCTGCCTTACCCCTCCGCCTTCACCGGCCTCACGTCCCCCTCCTCCTTCACGTCCCTGCCCCCGGACGCGCCAGCACAGCCCCTCTACCTCTCCCACGAACAGATCTGCCTCCTCGAGCGCCCCGAGCCCTCGCCCCCCAGCTCCCCGGACTCCACCCCCGAGCTGGAGCGTCGCGGCGGGCAGGGAGGCTTGTCCCGGAGCCGCTCGCAGCCCTGCGTCCTCAACGACAAGAAGATCGGCATGAAGCGCAGGAGACCGGCTGACACGCACAAGCAGAGGCCCTCCCTGGACCTGGCCAAGATGACCCAGGTTGGTATTTCAAACCAAGAGCAATTTGATTGTCTTCAACTCAACAAAGATACACATCCCAGGGCTTTTTACAATGCACAGTGGCTGTGAAGAAACCACACACGTTTCAGCACTTAGCCTTTGTTTCTCCTCTGCTGCTGTGTATGGAGAAAAGCATTGAAATATACCTTTTGTGAGTGCGGACAATGAAGCTGAGATGTTCCCGAGACTGCAGGTTTGAGTTGGAATACATTAACACTTTCAATGCCGGAGCTCGGTGCGAGCTTTAGTGCTTCCACCCACTTCAATGATAGAGCTCTCATATTTGCAAACGCATAAACTATGTCTTAAATTATGGCTATGTGTCTAATCTGGCCGTCGCTGATCAATGACTTGTTTGCAGTCAACACTGTCCAAACTGATTGTTTTTTAATCGGTTCATTTCCATTTTATACCATTTTGAAAAACTCGTTTTCAGGAGTTTCAGGAAAATATAAAGATTCTGTGATAAATGCCCTTTACTGAAATATTCTGGAATACACAAAAAACATTGTCATTTTTTGGCCTATTTATGAATCGTTTTCAAATAAACGCTAGATTATCGATAGTATATGTGTACTTATGCACGCTAGAGAAGCGAGCTGAAAAATCGAATCTCTTATTTCCTGATCGCACACACACATAGGGCACACGCTGATATCTCTGTGAAAATAGCTCTGATTATCCCAAGACTGGTCAAATAGATTCCTTACCTCAGATCAGATGTTCTCCAAAAAGATTATTCCAATTCCTGATCGCCATTCCAAATATCGATCGCGTTTATTGATCCAATGCTGGGTACTGGAAATATGTATTCCACGCTGTTTTGGGGCTCGGAAATTACTTGGATCCTCTCGGGTGGCTTGCACGAGAAGTAAAATGAGGAAGCTGGATTCCCCCCCCCCCCCCCCATGTGTTTTCATGCAATCCATTCCAAAGGGGTGCAGTACCACAGGGAGACGATGGGGGGCGGTATTTTCTAGGCTTGGGCGGTATGACGGTATTACGGTATACCAGGATATTTCGAGATCCCGCCGGTATGATTCTCAATACCGTGACGTCACAGACTGCTATTACACTGACACGGAGTTGATTGTAGTGCACAGCACGCGCCAGCAGAGGGTTACGTGGCTATCGTTCCGGGAGCTAACGTTGGTACCTGGCTGGTGCTAACTAACTGGCTATCGTTCCGTGAGCTAACGTTGGTACCTGGTTGGTGCTAACTAACTGGCTATCGTTCCGTGAGCTAACGTTGGTACCTGGCTGGTGCTAACTAACTGGCTATCGTTCCGGGAGCTAACGTTGGTACCTGGCTGGTGCTAACTAACTGGCTATCGTTCCGGGAGCTAACGTTGGTACCTGGCTGGTGCTAACTAACTGGCTATCGTTCCGGGAGCTAACGTTGGTACCTGGCTGGTGCTAACTAACTGGCTATCGTTCCGGGAGCTAACGTTGGTACCTGGCTGGTGCTAACTAACTGGCTATCGTTCCGGGAGCTAACGTTGGTACCTGGCTGGTGCTAACTAACTGGCTATCGTTCTGTGATTTGTTTACTTGGTAACACGGGTTGCTAAGGAATTTAGGTTAGAGGTTGAAGAAAGTGCACTTTTAGGTTTAAAGAACGGCGCCTAATGTCAACGTGTTTCAATATAAGCGTTATGTATGGTGATAACGAGTATATTGTTAGCTCCGCCCTATTTTCCCAATGGAGCTCGGAGAGAGTTTGCAGCACTAACGTGAGACTAGATTGATGAAATATGAATTCAAATCGCTAATAAAAAAACTGACATGTGTCCTATTTTAATCAGGCTAGACACTCGTGAAGATAATGCACAACCTTCATCTGTTAGTTTAGAGGATGAAGAGTGTGTATTCTGTTTAGCATCATCTAAACTCTCCATATATATTATTTTAATGATCTGTTTAAGCCACCATTTATATTTTATATTTTACATTAGCATCTAGGGATGGGTACTGAATCCAGTACTTTTAAGGGTATCGACCGAATCCCGTCTGTATTACAGAGTACCGATTCACGTGCGATCCATCGGTGGCACATTTCGGTAATAAAAATTAAAATATATATATATTTTTTAACGTTTTGTTTCCCACGAAACCTATGAAGTGTGCCGCACGTTCACGTCAACGTTCACACGCACAATACACGCCTAGTCGCCTACCTAGGATTTGACTTGATTCAACAACAACAAAGCAGTCGGGGCAATGGCAAGCCGATAACGGTCGCAAGTGTGGTAGGTATATAAAATCTTTAGAGACAAAAGTACCGAAAAAAGGTACCGTTGGGTACCGGTATTGATTCACAGGTACCGGTTAAAATGTGAACGGTACCCAACCCTAATAGCATCTAACTATAGAGGGAGGACTCTCTGTCTGCGTGTCTGTCTGTCCTGGGAGTGCAGTGTCGAATTGCATTAGGTGCACCATTTTGTGGCGCTATAGCAATTCACTTTTCTGTTTTGTTGTTTGAACCGTAAATGAACAAAATCTCCATTTATATATATATTTCTTCTGGATTCTGTGGGTCCAGATTAGTGTAAACCAGGTCCATATGCGTCTAGATAGATTTTCTGCCATTTAGAATTTTGTCCAAACCTTTTTTTTCCCACTACTCCTACACATTTTTTGCAACCATCACCAAATTTGGTACAGAGCATCTCTGGACCGAGCAGAAAATAAGTTCCCTTTTCAGATGTTTGATATTCCATACAGTGTTGCTATAGCTGCTATTATTTCAATAACATGTCATGTCTCCTGAACGCTTTGTGCTATTGAACCACATGTGGTGGACATTTGTAGACATAATAGGTGTCGCTGTAGCAGCATCACAAGTTTAAAATAGCCATAAATGCTCCCATCTGTCCTTTGCATATCTCGAACTGTTCCTCCGATCGACTTCACACTTGGTGGGTGTATTGCTGACGACCCAGGTGAGTGCAATGTCAAGCAATTGGGGGACAAGCAACCGGCTCGTTCCAAACAGACAGTCAGACACGTGTTACGCATGGGCATGCGTTCTGGACGGGGCGTGTTTTTGGAAGGCAACGCCGCAAGCAGCACTTCTGTGGGAAAAGTAGTCGTCCCGGTTCCCATTTACGTCCACGCACTCCGAACGGGCAAAGCACTGGCATCATAGAATCTACCAATCATAAGATAAGATAAGATAAGATATTCCTTTATTAATCCCCTTGGGGAAATTCATGACACACACATACAGCTCAACGTCTCATAAATGATATTAACAACAACACAATCATTACATTTTTACAGTAACAATGGCACAGCATATGCTCTCCCTTTTTTCCTCCAGTCCTTCCCGGTCTATATATTTAACAGCATTCTCTGACATCTGAACGTTTGACCTCATTTCACAGACCAGGAGGCCGGTGTAGCTCCAGTCCAGGTCGGCTCTCTTTTGGTTTCTGTGACGGTGGACCTCGAGGATACAGCCAAGCCAGCTGGAGCCTCTGTTGGGTCAATCAGTCTCGCTCACAAGAGCTAGCGGCCACTTTGTATTTGTGGCAATTTGTTCCCTCTCTGTTGGATAAACAAACACTTTCAAAGGTCATGCCATTGCCCCCCACCCCCCTCCAAAGTGTTTCTGCAGGCACGATCATTAAATTAATATGATCTTTCATGCCAGGACTGTTCTGGGTCACATTCCACTATGCGGGTGTGTGTTTATACTTGCAGAATAGGGGAGCGAGAGAGAGGGGGAAGTAACGGATGACCTGCAATGATCCACAGTGGAGTAACTAACGGTTTATTGAGAGATAAACGATGAAGAGGTCAATTAGCAGTAGGACCTTTTGTCCATGAAGAGAAGATACTGTGTTGTTGAGTCAACTCGATATATAGCCCTCTCAGTAACCCCCCCCCATTTGTGTTTGATGCGACCAGTGATTTCAGTCTGATCTACTGTGTTGTTGGGAGTGAACCATGTTTCAACCAGCAACCTGCTGTACATCCTGGCAGGCCATTGTCTGTTCTACCTCATAAACACACACGCACACACACACTCGCAACCCTGTTTCACACGCACTTTGACTAGATCATAAACATGAAGCTGGACTTAGCCCCTCTGAGAAAGTCACCCAGAGTTCAGCTGTGTCCTAACAACAGGGCTGCTGTGAGTGACCGGTGGATGCCACACACACACACGATGTGAATAAAAGGAGCCTTTGATGAGGCACCAACATTATGTTTACAGAGACTTGGGGGGGATGGGGGGATGAGTTTGTTAACATTAGGTCTTTCCTGCTGTCCATCGTCTCTTAGTGTTGGTCCATCTTCATTGTGTTCTGTTCCCACATCCAGACCGCAGGGCTGGGACGGCGGTTCCTGACTTCGGAGGCGAGGCCCTTTCCTTTAAAACCATGAGACTTTATCAGCTTGTGTGAAATAATCCGATTTGCTTGTTGCGTTGATGTGTGTATATATATTTTTTTATTCAATTCCCTTCAAGTGATTCTGTTTTTAGATGCAAGCCCTCAGGGAAGATGACTTCCAGACGCCGTGGCCCGGACCACTATGGCTAAAAGCAGAGGAATAATATGTCTCTGATCTGGTCGATAGCGCTGCTTGTGGCATGTGGATTTTCAAGTCAGCAGATGGTGTTTTTTTTAAAGGTAGAAACGTGTAAGTGTGCAGACACGAGTAGCGAAGAGAGGGGTCAGCGGGTGCATGCCATGAACCCTGTGAATAAGGCGTTATCTCCTGGAGTGTGTCTTGAGAGTGTGGTCGGGTCATTCCTTCTCTCTCGCGGTGGACTTGGACTCGTTTGTGACTCGGCACTACTTTATCTTGCAAAGTCACCCTACTATTCAGAAGGTTTCCGTCACGCTGCCGACGTTTATCTGTAGCGTCCTCTCTCTCTCTCGTCCACATCAATGACACGCTGTAACAGGCTGGTGGGCTCACTTTACCCTGGGAGGAGCTGGTACCCTCTGCCTGGCTGCAGCCCTGTGAATGTCAGGAAGCAGAGCAGCTGTGGCCAGAGATTATGGATCACTGCAGTGTGTGCGTGTGTGTGGCGGGGGGTAAAAGAGTTATCGATTTCTGTAAATTCAGCGCGGTGGGTGGATGGCTGCCACAACTGAGCCTCATGAGCTATTGATACGGCTTTATTGATGAGGAGTCAAGGTCATTATGGATGAGGTGCCTTTCTGCTCCGCTCCAGGTCTCCATTTCACCACTCGAGGGGTGGGGGTTAGGGAATAGTAGCAGCAGGCAAAGGAGACAACTGTATACTGTCTGTGTTGCTCACTAATGTCTCTCTCACTCGAACGTGGAACTGTGGCTGTGAGATGCAGCCCCCCCCCCCCCATAAGAAACAGTCTCCCATTTATTCAGGGTGGGTCCGGGGGAATCAGATTGATCTCATCTATCATAATCAAATCTTGATAACATAATATGTTCCATTTTTGGTTAGGAGGGTACTTAGGCTAAACCTACAGCTAACTTGGTTAACGTTGTCCAGCTGCTAGCCTGACACATCAGATTCATGGAACGTACGCACGCTAGCTCTCAAAGCGGCGCATTGAGAAATAAACAAATGGCTCGCCAGGCGAAAATGGCTGTCAATAAAGTAAATTTGTCTTACCATGGTGATGTATTGGTGTCTTGTCTCTCATCCCGGAGGGGAATTCCTACCACCGTAATCACATTAAAGTGTGCCCCTCTGTACTATCAAGCTAACCATTTTCGACCAGCAAGCTAGTTGTTTATTTCTCAATGTGCTGCTTTCAGACCCAGTGGAGAGCTAGCTTGCGTACATTCCATGGGTCTGATGTGTCAGGCTTAGCCAGCTGCTAGTCATGTTGTAGGCCGCTTATTACACTGGAAGACCGTTGTTACTGAAATGTAAGTATTTTCATATCATCTTTGGTGCAGTGGGGGCCCACATCCAGTATGATGCATACAGGGAGAAAACACAGGTTGAGATGAGCCCGCAGTAAAAAGGATACTCCTCCTTGCCCTATGCCTGGGTCTGAAACTCTTCCTCGAGCTGAAAGCTTCCTCTGTAGTAAGCTGAAAGCTATTCCTGGTCTCTAGGTAAACATAGTACGTTGGTGGTACTGTTTTCCTCCACAGCCAGGCCGCCATTCATTGACTTTTATCAGTTGGGTCCCAGGGCTGAGGCCAGTAAATCTGACTTTGTTGTCCAGACTAAAGGGAGCTAATGGAGTGGGGCAGCGGTGCAGCGTTGAGCCTGGTGTTGAGGAATGGAAACCCGGCTCTGTCGGAGCCAAGGAAAACAGCCGGGCTCCTTTTTTTTTGTGATCTGCCTGCTCTCTGGTACAGAGCTCCTTCACACTGCTGGGGGCTGTGGGATGGAGATCACTAGTTTCCACTGACTGTCCCCTTCCCACCCCCCCTAACCTCATTCATAATCTCGGGAGCAGTACTAGACTACAGATCCTAAGGTCAAGACAAGGAATAAATCCTGTGTGCACGTTTAGTGTTTTTCCCCTCCTGTGTGCACGTTTAGTGTCCCCCCCCCCCCCTGCCTCCATGTGCTTGACGGAGAGCCCCCCTCCTGTCCGGGGTTTACAGGCCTCCAAACAACCGCATGTTCAGTCAGCGTTGACCTAGGAACGTGGGCGATGGGAGGGTTCATAGAGGCCTTATTCTCCTGTGTTTTGCCCCCCTAACACCAGTACACGGGTCACGCATGAGGGACAGCTGCTCCATCTACTCTGTGCAAGCTGTCCAGAATGCACAGGCCCCCTTGTTCTTACGCTCTTCCACCCCCAGCGAGCCCAGCTGTCTTCCTCGATAGCGCCAGCAGCAGCAGCGCTGGCACATGTGGATTTGCTGGAGGAATTTGTGCAGGGCTTCCCAGATGTATGTGTTCATTGTGCTGCGCAGTGGCAGGAGGACACACTAGAGAGTTGACTCTTGACATGAGTGATGTTACCCTGAAGGTATCTGCTGCTGAGCGGCCTGGGCTCCCAGTGGAACTCCCTCCTCCCTTCACTCACCCAACACACACCAGTTGCTCCGGGATGTATAACACCAGGGCTAAATTGATACCCTTCCAGTCTCTTTAAGTTTTCTTTTTTTATTTGTATTTAATGTTGTCTTGTTTTGCGTTCAGATCTCTTACCCCTGTGGCCTGCTTTGCTTGCTGTATACAAGTACAGTGGAGTGATTGTATTCAAAGGATGACTTTATGTGGTCTAACTTGGGCTTGTCCTCTTAGTGAGGGCTTTTTGTCATGTGCTAGCTTAAGGAAAAGATTTCTAAAGTATTTTTTACAAAATATTCCATTGCCATGGTGACCAGTATGGAAAGTCCCGGTAGACTGCATGCGGACTGGGCTAATAGCCTTCACGTTATGGTCCTCTTCCAGTCCAAAGATCTATGCTATGTTTATGCTTGTGTTTCTGTGGGACATAAACTAAATGTGTCTTTTTCCCCCCTTCCTTTTTCCACAGAAACTTAGGAATTTCCACAGCCTCAGCTGCCCTGGCATCACGGGGGAAGACGGCTGCCAATCAGGCCAGGCCCTGCCCATTCTCAGGAGCGCCGCCCAACGTGAGACCGACTTCTCATCCGCGAGCAGCGACCGGGGATCGGAGGACGTTCCACCCTATAGGACCAAAGAGGGCGGGGTCACCGGGGCGGACCTCGCCGCCGAGGAGCCGTACTGGAGCTCCCCCGGCCACGGTGACACGACCACAGGGACGACCAACGGGAAGGAGTGCGAGCCCCTGTGGGCGGGTTTGTGTAGCACCAGGAAGGACATCTATCAGCTGGGAGGCGAGCTCGACATAGACCAGATCGAGAGGAACTGAACTGAACTGCCTCCCCCTCCCCGGGGGAAGGGAACTGTGAAAGTTGATCACTAGGTGGTACAGTAAAGTTAAAAACTGATAGTCTTAAAGCAAGTGGGAAAGCTAATGGGGGGAGGGCACCCCTGATGGCACCAGGACTCTGAAGGAGACATGGAGAAGGACAGTGTGTAGTAGGAAGCCACCCTCCCCTCCCCCCCTGTGCGCCGTATCTCAACAGCGTCTCAGGATGAACGAGGATGTGGAGGGAGCGGAGGCACTTGTTGTACTGGGGTCTTAAAGCATTTCTCTGTTAGCCTGACCACCTGTTATTGTACTAAGTATGGCGAGAACACAGCAGGCTTGTATAAATTCTCTGCACTAGGAGTAGTGAATGTTTCTCTGACGTTCCTCTACAGTACATTGGGTACATGACGAGACAAATGGAGACTACTTTGAGAGCCCCCCTTTTCTCTCTTAATGGAAAAAAAACCCAGAATTGCACGCACACGGAACCCATAAAGTATACTGACGAGCTTAACATTTCACACAATAACATTGGGCTGGCGAGATCTATTCTTTTTTGTTTTGAGAGAAACGTAGTGATGCTAATAGCGTTAATATTCTTTTTCTTTTTACAATTCGTAACTACAAAGCTATGTGAAAAACATGGACATATTTCTATACAAATAAACACAGTTTTAAATGTGTCTCTTTTTGTAAATGACTTTATTTCTGTTGTCTTTTAATCGCTGGATTTTCGGGGAAAGCCAGAACGGATGACCTGCCGATCTGCTCTAGGCCCACGTCAGACAATGTCTGTAGTGTAAAGACGAGGGCGCCCACACGCCAACAGCGTGGTTATTGTTCACCATGTCCTTAGTGCGACAATGAAGACTCCAGGCTGACCCAGTTAAGTGGCAGGAAATGCCAACAGCAACAACAGTAGTAGTAGTAGTAGTAGTAGTAGTAGTGCTGCTGCGAGGGGCCTTGACGAACACACTCTGATGGGCCTGTGTTTGTGTGCTGAAGCGGGTAGTCGGCAGAGAGGGACGGGACAGCGGCCGGCTGGGAAGTCCGGTCCCTGTGTTTTAATGGCGGGTGGGGTGGAATGGGGTGGTGGAGCTGAGCGGTGGTGGTGGTGGCTCACCCCAGAGACCTCCCTCCCCTCCCTGGGCTGGAGGAAACAAAAGGGGCTTTTTCTCTTGAGGAACACGGTGACGTGGGAAGCGGCTGTGAATGTGGGCCATGTGTCCGGGCTGCTGCTGCTGCTGTTCGGTTTCTCTGACCCCCCCCCCCCCCCCCCCCCCGCTCTAGTGTCTACAGGAGCCCAGCCTTTTGCTGTCGCTCATGCCCCCCCCCCCTCACTCTCTCTCCATAGCTACAGTACAGCTGTGTGCTTTAGGGCCGCTCTGCACGGCGGTTCAGACTTGCAGCCAGTGTCAGTCATTCCTCACATGCATGACATGCAGTCGAGGAAGAGAAAAAAGAAAAAGTCCCCCTCATTAAAGAGCAATTTAAGGATCGGTTGACACTCTACACCCCGGGCTCGTTTAAGGATCGGTTTGACACACTATACCCCAGGCTCAAATACCACACAAAGCATAATTGTGGGGCTTAAACACGCCTAAAAGGGCAACGAATTCTTGTAATGGACAGAATTATGCTGCTGTCGTCGTCGTCGTCTGTTCCCTCGCACAGTAGAGTCCTCTTTATTTGTTCACACTGTCGCAGAGCCGACCACGGTTCACACAAGGAGCCTATTTTCACCGGCTAAGCCTTGTTACGGTAATGAGTAGGAGAAGGAGCTCGGCAAACAGAACTCTTGTAAACGCGTTCCGCGCGGCAGAGAGAGGCCCCCCCGACCTTTTAATCAGCAAAGTGGCAGAAATGAAAGGAGGCTGTGTTCTGAGGGAAGATAGGAGGACATGGGGGGGGGGGGGGGGGCATGCCATGGGCTCTGGGACCCCTACAACCACAACACACAAGATGTGGTGGCGGTCATGCTTGCTCCATCTCGATTATGCACACCACTATTGCCTGTATTTAACTGATAATACACATACTAATGTTATATGACATCAATTACATTTGTGTTAGCCCAGATACATGTCGATGATTTTCAGAGGATTCTCATAACGTGTAACTTTTTCACACCAGGACGGAATGCCGCCATAAACGGTTTATTGAGCCACGGTTGCCATTTAATGAGTATCGCCTGTTCATTAGAATAACGTTTGTAACGTCGTTTGCCCACCAAGATGTCTGCGATGATGAGGATGATGCCATGGAATACAACAGATCGAGCACCATTTGAGTGTTTTATCGTCGCTACGAGCACTCAATGGTACTTTTCCTCTTGCTAGTGTACAAATAAACACAATCTGTGATATGGCTTATGAAACTCTGAACGCAGGCCCCTGGTTCCTCGGTGCCTGAGAGAGGGGCCCCTGACGCTCCGGCAGCTGCCATGTGGTTTGGGGGCCGGTGAGAAGCGCTCCACTACCCGGCCACAAAACGTTTCCAGTTGATTAAGTGCCGTCTCAAGGCTTTTCTTGTGAAACTGAGTCGTCGCTCGCGTCTTGGGTTTGTTTCCTGGGTTTCCATGTGGCCCCGTGCACACACACACCACTTCACCTTGAGCTGCACACAGCTCTGCAGCAAGGGCTGGGGATTTGCCATCGTACATGTCACACTGTGGTACGAGAATATACAAGCCTTTTATCAAAACCGGTAAAACTCACTGTGGGGGGTATTTGAAGATAATGGAACATGCGTAGGATGTCATTTACAAATTAGTTCTAGCGAGACTGATAATCTCACGTTATCTCCCGACGCTAATCAGGGAAGAGTGTGAAAGACACGACTCCTCTTTCCAAAGTTAAGTCCATGTTACGCGTGAACAACCATGAACGTCCCACGCCCAGGGGAGGGGAAGAGAGGTGTCAAGGTCATGCAATCCTACTCACGGCAAAGCAGGGTTAACTGACGCACACTGTGTCTGATTTGTTGAGAGTCGGAGTTCAGTCCGAGAGGCGTCTCTTCAGCGTGAGGATTATGGGGGGGATCTGGGGTGTGAGCACTCAGGCTGAATGGCTTGGCTTTTACAAAAGGCAACAGGACACCTTGATGGGACACGGCCCTACCCCTCGCTCTATTACAGCCTCAGATCTCAGGCCAGCTCTGCTCCCAGAGATAAGCCCTCCCAACCCGCTGCACACTGGTGTCTGTTCTCCCCAGGACGGTTAGTATACACTATATGGAGACATATGACCCTGAACTATACACAAGAAGCTCTGGGATGACATCACAGGGGTCATGCCCTTTGAGTTTCGGGTGCCAAGTCTCCCCGGGCGTCATTGGGACGGTTGTGAGGACCGGACTTGTGTCCCTTGAGGAGGGTGTATGACGCCCGTCCGTATCCTTGCTAGCGGAGCACAGAGTGCTCTCTGTGTGAACAGAGACACTTCTCAGATTGCTCACGAGGAGAGAGAGAGACCGCCTAGACCACTGTCCAAGGAGGGAATTCAGGCCTCTACTTAAAAAAATCCAGAGTTCTGAAAGAGAGAACTCTCTCACACTAGTGGTGTCAAAAGTGCTGTTGGCACAGCTGCCCACCAGGGAAGACCAAGTGATGAAATGAGAGCGTAAAAAACAAGCGGCTTGGTCACCACAAAGCGGAACGCCTTCTCATGGACACACACACACACACACACACACACACACACACACACACACACACACACACACACACACACACACACACACAAAAAAGGGAGGGGAACAAGCCTGGGCACAATAATGAGCTGCTCTCAAAACAAGGGCAGTGTTTCCATGGATAACAGTGGAATCGGAGCTGCAGGTGTGCAGCGGTATCTGGTCAGCTGACCTGCCGTTTCCCGTGGAACAGGAAGAGCTGAACGAGCGGAGATGAAAGCTCAAGGTAGCGTCGCAGCTGGCGGTCGTTAAGGTGGGTAAACGCAGGTGTGCGCCACAAGAGCAGCAGTGTGTCTGCGTCCGTGTAAGAGGAGCCCAATGCAAACATATGACAGAGGAGCGTACGTATGCTCTGTGGCTGCTGTTGGCACTGGTGCACAACATGCAGGAGTGTGTTGCCCCTGACGGCTAGTCAACGGCCTCCTGGAGTATGTTAAGACTCCATGCTGGAGAGTCAGCGGTACCCGTATTAAAGGCCTAATCCGTGATCCATCCGTGATGTATAAGCGAGCCCCACCACCAAAAATAAGAAGTTGGGAAGGAAGGGAGGCATGTTTTCATTCTCTAGAATAGATAGTTGACTGAGCTCTTGCTACAAGGATTACTACTACCTATTAGGGCTGTCCCCGACTAAGGATTTGGATGGTCGACATAAAAAAAAAAAAAAAAAAGTATTAAAATTAAAATATTTTTTATTTGTATTTTTTATTTTTTTTATCATTCCATTTGGGCTGTGGGGGTGATTAATGTCTGAAGGAGTCGACTGAAGGCTTCTTGTCCTCTGCAAAAACATGCAATTGGTCCACTGATGGATGCATCTTGATATTTGTCTAGTATAGTGTGTTCATTAGATGGGTGAAATCCTCTTTCAGTGCCTCTGTGCCTGTTTTCGTAGGAAGTTAGCCTCTGGTATGCGTGCCATTAGCGTTAGCCACGCTTCTATGCCTATTTTCTTTTGAAAAAAATTATAATTTTTTTTTTTTTTTTTTATTATATTCGACTAAGAGGTTGGCCAGTCGACTACGGCCCCTTTCGACCGATTAGTCGACTAATCGATTAATAGGGGTCAGCCCTACTACCTATACAGGTACATTTAAATTGTATTTACTATAAATGGTTTGTTTGTGTTGGCTGTGTTAAAACATACATAAATTCAGCTTTACTGTTGGTTAAAACAAGTTCCAAAAAGCGTATTTTCAAACTCTTCAAGAATGTATGTACGATGTGAATACCTATATACTCCACAATATGGTAACAAAAAAACTGGATTAGTGCTTTACCAGAGAATGCTCCTCTCCCCTCCTGTAAGAAATCCCTCTAGAGGGTTTCATGTCCCAGAGGTGTCAATCAACGTAATAATATGGGAATGAGATCACCAGCTTAATTACCTGAAGTGGGAGAGAGTGGGGTGATGGTGGGGGGACCTCACTCTCATAGGTGTCACAATGTTATCCTGACTGAATTTAAGATCAACATCTTGTAGAAAATGTACCTCCCCAACTCCTAATTCAATCCAACCCATTGGGGATGCTGGTGGTGGTATTTCAGAGAGGAATTCAAATCATATTAAGTCAGTCGGACCTCATAACATGAGCCTGAGTCTGCCTGACCCAGAAGTACACGTTCAGAGAGGTGTGTTTTCATTCTCTGGAGTAGATTCAACACCTGCCTATCGAATAAGCATTGTACTTAAAAGCCCTAATGTGTAATCTGAATGTAAACGAATGGGTAGCCCCACCCACCAAAATTAAATAAACCTAGTGACATGTTTTCATTCGCTAGTTGATTTATTGAACTCATACAAGCACTGATATGAGCTTTTGATTGTATTCGCTGTATTTTCTGGCTGTAAGAAAGTTTGTTTTCATTGCTAACACGTGTAAACAGATAGAGTAAAACAGATCTATAAAATATAATATATTTATTTATATTTTTGACAGTTTTTACAAATCAAACTCTAACTCTTGATTCTTGAAAAAAGTGGCTTGGGGCTTTAACACACACTACACTGTTGCTGCCAAATGATGCACTGATTCAACAATCTGGAACAGTGGAACTCATGTTTTATTGTTTATTTAGATTAACAAATGTGACTTAATATCCCATTTCAGGAGCAGTAGCCTGGATCACCCGCTTTGTTCAAAATCCCTATAAGATAAGATATTCCTTTATTGATCCCCTTGGGGAAATTCAGGGGGCTATTCTATCATTCTATGACATAATTATGGAATTTGAAAAAGGGCAGAAGTGCAGGATTCAGGGGGCTGGCTTACAGGAGCAGGGGCTGAGGTCAAGCGAACGATTGACACAGTGGCTGTCAAATCCTGGCCCCGATAAATGCTGAGATCATAACATGTCCAGACTTGTCCGTCCGGCTGAAATGAGGTCATCTGTGTTGTTTGAAAGGTAATCTTGCCTCCAGTCTGTGGCCACGGTGGAGTAATCAATTTGCTGCACTTAGAGAGGAATACATCACTGTTTACCTGTCAAGGGGCCTGCGGAGATAATACTGGCTGGCTGTAATTTGTAACTTTATTTGTGTGAAATAGGGTGGATGACCTTGGCTTGGGGCTGTTCCAGAGAGGTGCATGTATAACCCAGCCAGCCTCAGGGAGTGTGTGTAAATAAATAGCAGGTGATGATGAACCAACTGAACGTGTCGTGTGTAGCAGGCGTCTGGCAGTGGTGTTGAAAACTGTGGCCTCGCCTATATCTATAGTGCTCTTGTGAACTTGACAACAATGCCTGCTATCTAGCCCAGTGTTTGTGTTTGAAAAGAGTCCAATAGATGTTTTATGTTTCACTTTATATCATAGTGTCGACTGACATAATAGATAAAACATGAGTCAGTCAAACAAATGTTTTCCCTTATTTAAAAGAAAATAAATGACAGCACCACTTCAATAAACAGCTGCAGGTACTTTGCAGCACATACTTTTACCTCTTAAATTTTAAAGTACATAATCTTCATACATTTTTTCCACATTTTCTATGCAAAATCCTTTTCTTCAAAGTAACTAGTAACTGATGTACAACGTTCCCTAGAATAAAAATAGTAATCTACAAGTGCCTCAAAATTGTACTTGAGTAAAAATACTTAGTTGGAGACAGTGGTGGAAAGTAACTAACAGTTATAGCATTCAGTTAAGTCATATCTAATGACAAATATCCTCTCTGATGGGAGTCTGAGATAAAACCTCATCAAATGGGATCGAATGTGTAGGTCCTTGACACGAAGGGTTGAGAACCATGTTGTAGTTTATTAACCAGGCTAATAGAACGACTTTGTTTGTAAACATTGGCATAAAACAGACCTATATTCTGATTCATGATGAGCTTATTTATTCCATTCTACGCCTCCAACTCTTAAAGAAAGTATGTAAACATAGACCTCACACTTTAAAATGGTCAAAAAAATAAAGAAATATGGAAATAGGGCTTTTAACATTTATTTCACAATAAAAAATGGGAGTGGTGCTCCAGGGACCGGAGGCCGGGTTTCACAACACGTTGTAGGATTTCATTATGCTTAATTGCCCAGTAAAATTCATACTTGTGTGTGTCAGCTGACGGTGACTTGAACCAGAAAAACCTCAATAAATCACATCGCTCTGTTCCTTTGTTCTCCTCGAATCCATTTGGTACAATGAAACCTCGAGGCAACGACGGAGCACCATTTGTTGTCGTGCCCCAGATTCAGGGCCTCTACAATACAACCCACACGGACCAAAGCGCTCAATGCAACAGATGAAAAATATTACACCCCGCCCTCGCCCCCCCCCCCCCCCCCCCCCATCACTTTGCCTCGTTGAAGATGCTGTAATTAGACTCTACTTTCAAAAGTAGTTAACGTTCAAACGAGTGATGAGGGATAAGGAGATTCTATTACGGGGCATGCAAAGTAAAAGTGGTTAAAAGGGAAGCGGTTATAGATGTTGTGATGCCCCCTCAGCCTGGTGGGGAAAGAGAAAGAGACATTTTCATCTTTTGTTTTCCAAGGAGGAAACGTCGAGCTCAAGGACAGACATAAATCATCCCATTCCAAACACTCGGCTGGGCGCTGCTGTTTATCATCTCCCCACCTCAACTCACTTCCCACTTGCAATGATTTGTTTTAGTTAAACAAAAGTTACTCTGATATGAATATTTCCCTCGAAGCTTTGAGACCTTGAGCCCCCACTATTTATTTTTTTATTTTTCTACTCTCACAATGGCCCCCGCTAAGAATTGGAAGAAGAAAATTCCACTAGACAAATATTCATCAAGATAGCATTGTTGATACTTTTCAAAGCCACTTAAGTCAAAATGCTCACGTTAAAGGAACACGCCAACATTTGGGGAAATTCACTTACCGTCTTCTCCAGAGAGAGACAATAAGATGGATACCAGTTTCCTCTCTGTGTGTTCAGTAGAAAGCTATCTGGCTGCATGTTAGCCTAGCTTAGCTCAATGAATGGAAGCGGACATGACCGGTTAGCCTAGGCATTGTCCAACTAACACCTCACCTCTCTATTATACATCGGGTGATGCCTCTGTTCCCCAGTCACGAGCCGTGAGCGAGAGGGGCCTCCCCGAGACAGAGGAGCTCCAGATGGGAAGGCTTTGTCTGCAGCTCTGGGCGCGTGGTGGTATCCATCTTCTAGTCTCTCTCTGGAGAAGACGGTAAGCTAATTTCCCCAAATGTTGGCGTGTTCCTTTAAGGTTTCACTCCACTATGGCGCAAAGATACAGCGAGTATGACACACAACAGGCCTATTGACAGTATTTACCAGATCAGTTCCAAGATACTCCACAGCTAAATTTTATTCCTATTTGCATTTCCCATCCATCCTGCAGTGCAGACACCCGTTTGACTTACAGACATGACTGCCTATTGCTATGATAAACTGTACAACATATCATGGAGTCGACTTGAGCCGCCGTTAAGGACGGACTACAAACACACACGCCTCGTTATGGCCGTTTCCTTGTCCACTAAACCAGCCGCGAGGTTATACGCTGTAGTGTTACGTAAACACGGAGGCATCTCCGACGTGACTGTGTGAATCATCTACTGACCTAACGTTATGCATAGTGCAGCTCTACTAGCTCTCGTCTCTATCCCCTCCGTCGTTTCTCAAATAGCTCTATGTCACCGGGGTCGGAGCGGCTGTGTCGAGGCTCGGACGTCCCACTTCCTCGGAGCGGTCAGTGTTCCCCTCTTCTCTTGAGGAGCACGTCCACGGCCCCGGCCAGGTCGTCCACGGTGCCGTCGGCGCTGACCGCCGGGTGCCTCTCATCGCTGGGCCTGCGGGGAGAGGAAGCAGGACGGGTCACGTAACAGAAGAGAAAGGCACAGGAAAAAACAGCAGCTACACACACAGCGGTAAACAAGAGGCCAAAGCACAGTCTTTAAAACAGATGTGCTGAGGGGGAAAAAACATCACGTTGAGGTCCTCGACAGATATCGCAATTCGCAATATTAGAATAGATTAAAAATGTATTGTCATTATACAGCACAAGTACAGTACAACGAAAATAAGTTTGGCATCCAAGCAGAGTGCAAATGTAACAGTAAAGTGCAATAGTCATTTTCAATGTACAGGTGATTGAACCGGGTATAAAATAATAATATATCAATTAGTAATACTCGGTGTAGTGCTTATCAGATGTATGTACAGGGTTGTAATATTAATATTTACAGTGATACAGGTATAAAGACAGTATAGTAGTAGTCATACTGGCCAGCAGCATAACTAGTAAGAGTAGGTGATGGATATGTACAGATATAGATATAGTATCTACAGATATGTAAAAGGATTATGTGCATTTGTGCAGGTATATGTACAGACAGATGTGCATAGATAAGAACATACAGTATTTATACAGTAAGAATACATATACCGGTATATATATTTATATTGGAGGCAAATGGTGTTTTTTTTGCATTGTTCTTTTCATTTTCATTGTAAGAATGACACACACAGTTATCTGAAGTGATTTTACAGTGATCGCTACAGAATAACAACAATTTATTCTGTAGAATACGATTTGCAGGTCATTTAGATTTAGATGTGTTTAGAAGTTTTTCTAAAAGTGTTCACATTCAGTTGGGAGGGACAACACATTCTATGTCATCTCTCAACACATATTTGTGTGCAGCCCGACGCTGTTGCTGCCTTCAATTATAACTGCCGAGGTTGAAAATTCCGACTTCCTACTAGGAAAAATCTAATAAAACCGTGCGTCTACTCAGACTCAAACTCAGGTATGATTTCTCAACCCCCAGTTCAAGCCTCTGCGCCATTGACATAATTTCAATAGGGCCACTCACATCGCATAAACGTTAATGTTGTTATTAGCTGTTTTAAGAGTACACTTTTATGTATATTAGCTATATGCTGTTGCAAATGGTCTTTGAGTTGTAGTTCATGAGAGATGAATCATTAAAAAAAAAAAACAGCATCCATGTTTTCCCAACTATGTAGCTTCGTAGGTCAGAGATGACGACGCATTTCCAACCTCCCACCTCCGTAAACAAATGCAGCATATCAGACTAACAACGGTGAAGAACAGGATGAGATGGAATGGAGTGGAACAGGATGGATAGGGACAGTTGAGAATTGAACATAAAGTGATTTACTGCTTATGGGAAACAGTGTAATGAACGGGGGCCTGAGGAAGGTCACACAGAACCATTATAATCCACTCACTCCAGGTGAACCAAAAAGCTGCCACCGTACTTTCTCTACTCTGTTGACGTTGGTCGTGTCTGAAGAGGTGTCAGCTGCCGTAGGCGGCTGGGTGGCGCAGCGGACATTGCGCTCGTCACCAACGCAAGAGACACCGGGTTCGGCTCCGGCTGTCGGCGTTGCCTCCGGCTTGGGCCAGCCGTCATACTAACTCAATTGGCAGAGTTAGCGGGTGTAAGTCGATGGGTGGTAATCTGGACGTTGTGGACAGCGACTCCTACAGGTCGGTTGGGGGACGCCTGCACAGCAGAGACAGGAAATGGCGGGGGTAGTGTGAGCCTCCCACACGTTACACCTCGCCAATGAGAGTCCGCGCTGGCAGGTGAAAAGATGTGACAGGCTGCCTCCACATGTATCGGAGGGGACATGTGATGCAAGGCTTCTATCCTCCCTACAACCGGCCAGTGGGGGGCATATGCGAGCAACGTTCAAATTGAGATGGGAGAAAAATAGAAAAAGAGGAGAAAAAGTGGATAAAAAAAAGAGGTGTCAGCTGCCTTGGCAAATAGCTCCTGCTCCTGTCTCTTAACGCCGTTACATTGTGTTCCAGTGTTTTCACATATATATCCTTCTGTATAGGCAACCGAAACAGACCGACCGGGAGGCTTTAATGAGAATTGCAATTTCCAAAGAAAATAGAGACACACACACACAAAAACGTCAAGGTCACTAGTAATGAACTGAGGCAAGAAAAAACTTTTCTCATGTTTTTTTTTTTTCAATAACTGGTGAAACAGCACCAGGCATCAGGTGGCCTATCTTCCTCCCTCCTTCTCCTCCCCCACACTGCTGCCATTGTTTGGCCTTGGCCCCAGTGATAGATGCAGATACGTCTGTTTAATCAGCTGGTGATGCGTTTGGCACGGCACAGAGCACCAGGCTCGACGTCAACGACCCTCTTCCTCCCAATCAGATCAAGACGCCCACTCCCATTCATCAGCACGGGCTGCCCCAGGACCCCTGCACCCCCCCTCCCAGCCCTCATCCAGGCCCTGCACGCTGCCCAAAGACTTCTATTATACATCGGGTGATGCCTCTGTTCCTCAGTCACGAGCCGTGAGCGAGAGGGGCCTCCCCGAGACAGAGGAGCTCCAGATGGGAAGGCTTTGTCTGCAGCTCTGGGCGCGCGGCACGCAGAACCATCAATCCTGCCCTCGGAGAGCCCAGCATGGGCCATGGCAAATATTTGTGAGTCGCCAGAGTGTAGAGAGAGAGAGAATGAGAGTGAGAGAGACAGTGAGAGTGAGAGGCAGGGAGATGAAGAGAGGCGGCGAGGTGCTGGACGCTGAGGCGGTGGTGAATATAGAAAGGACGGGCCCGTCTGTTTATGCACGTCTGTCAGCCGCCAGCACTCGGGTTATGTGATCCGGACCGCTAATGGTCAGGGTGTTATGTCTCCCTGGGCTGGGTTACTCCTCACACACCCCTTCTACCAGGGGACTGGTTGAGTTCACACACACACACACACACACACACACACACACACACACACACACACACACACACACACACACACACACACACACACACACACACACACACACACACACACACACACACACACACACACACACACACACACACACACACACACACACACACACACACACACACACACACACACACACACACACACACACACGCATGCACGTCAACATTTTCAGCAGGCTATTGTGTTCTCAGCAGGGGATGAAGAGGACCAATCCCAGCTACTCAGCTTCTCCACGCTTTTCCTTTAGATATGCATGCAAGCCTTTGTGTGTGTGTGTGTGTGTGTGTGTGTGTGTGTGTGTGTGTGTGTGTGTGTGTGTGTGTGTGTGTGTGTGTGTGTGTGTGTGTCTATTAATTTTGCCCCATTCCTCATCTTCTCATGAATAATGAAGCAGTAACCAGGTCAATGCAGCTACTGTTACTGATGAGGTCATGATGAGGTTGTGATGAGGTCATGCTGATCATCTCTCTCTCTCTCTCTGCAGGTGCCTCAGGTCAATATCAATATCAATACACATGAACAGACCGGGCCCCGCCGGTCCCCTGGTCCTGCCTGACACAACACAGACTCCATGTCTACACATGCAGCCATGAAGTCAACTCATGAGGTCAAGCGGGACACACAGCCATGAAGTCAACTCATGAGGTAAAGCGGGACACACAGCCATGAAGTCAACTCATGAGGTAAAGCGGGACATGCTGCCATGAAGTCAACTCATGAGGTAAAGCGGGACACACAGCCATGAAGTCAACTCATGAGGTAAAGCGGGACACACTGCCATGAAGTCAACTCATGAGGTAAAGCGGGACACACTGCCATGAAGTCAACTCATGAGGTAAAGCGGGACATGCTGCCATGAAGTCAACTCATGAGGTAAAGCGGGACACACAGCCATGAAGTCAACTCATGAGGTAAAGCGGGACATGCTGCCAAGAATTGAGTTAGACAGGGAGTTTGACACGTGGCAACACCCTGCCAGAGATTCCTATCACACAACCGATGGTCGCAGTCGGTTGTGTGATAGTAAAGGGTTAACCTTCTGTCGTGTGGCAGTGAAAGGGTTAACCGTCTGTGTATTGTCGCAGTGAAAGGGTTAACAGCTTGGTAGTTTGGCAGTGAAAGGGTTAAGCGGTTGTGGGGGGGGGTCTACATTTCATGGGACCAAGAACGCAAAAAGTCCCGCCACCACAAAACGATCACCGATCCTCTCTCATAACATCCAGGATCAACAGGGTCGACTAGCCTACAGACGCCCCACAAGGCACCTGGCTTGTTGTTTAACCCTTTCACTACCACACTACAGAAGGTTAACCTTTCACTACCACACTACAGATGTGTGGTAGTGAAAGGGTTAACCTTCTGTAGTGTGGTTGTGAAAGGGTTAACCCTTTGTCATGTGGCAGTGAAAGGGTTAACCTTCTGTATTGTCGCAGTGAAATGGCTAACCATTTGGTAGTGTGGTTGGTAGTGAAAGGGTTAATGGCCTCATAAACTCTGCACCCCCCCCATATCCCCTAGAATGTATGATATGAATAATGTTGCCAACTGGCGGTGTGTGGGTGCGACGCGTGTTGTGTGTGTGTGTGTGTGTGTGTGTGTGTATGTGTGTGTGGGTGTGACGCGTGTCGTGTGTACTACTGTTCCAGCCAGAGTTAGATTACAGAAGCTTAGGAGACTTGTGAATGATGCATGGCTCTATGCATGTTCATGGGGCATCCAGTCCGTGCGTTCACTGAATGAATGTCAATATGCATGTGTCTGCATTGCAAGCCAGCTGCGTCTCCCGTCTATGAATCTGCTCGTGGGAGGGAGTATGCGAGAGAGCAGTGTATGCCAGAGGAGAGACCGAGAGATGGGAGAGGAGAGAGAGATGAGGGGGAGGACTGTATGACTTGAGGGCAGATCATCCTTTGTTTTGCTCAGTATATATTCAGTCTATTGCCAAGGTAGCTTCACTTGGGTTATCTGTAAACGCTTAATACACACACACACAGCCTCATACAAACCCAAACACACATGAAGCCATGTGCGCCCACGTACACACACACAAATGCATACACATGTCCTTGTGTAATCCCCCCCACACACACGCAGAAGGAAGCAAAACCGACACAAAAGCACTGCTCTCCATTTCGATGCCGTACTCTTGACCTCTTCAACTTTGCGGAGTACAACATACTGTTTACTTGACACACCACAGCGATGGGATTGGAGATAAGGCATGTCATGAGCTAGGGAGACGATAAGAGAAAATAGTCCAAGTTAACTACTGTAGAGAGAGAGAGATGTCTCACTCCTCCATCTGACAAATAAACTACTCTACAGAGAGAGAGAGAGAGAGAGAGAGAGAGAGAGAGAGCAATGTCTCATTCCTCCATCCGACAAATAATCGACTCTACACAGAGAGAGAGCAATGTCTCACTCCATCTGCCAAACTACACTACACAGAGAGAAATGTGTTATTCATCCATCTGACAAATAATCTACACTACACAGAGATTAGGTTTAGGTTAGGTTTACTTTATTTGATCAAGGGGGGCAGCGTACATTAATAAAACATTTTACAGATGTAAATGCACCCAATTTTTGCCAAAAGGCTAATTTCCATTGGCAGTCCTGCCAGAAGGTACAGGCTAAAATCCTGTGTGAAAAGGGGTTAGCAATAGTGATGCACAATATATCGGCCGCTGATATAATATCGGCCGATATGGCAGTTTTTTTACACATCGGTATCGGTCCGATATCAAGATAGGGCCGATATGAACCGATATAAAAAAAAAATATATATATATATATATATATATATATATATATATATATATAAAAAAAAAAAAAAAAGATTTGCCTTAAATAGTTTCAAAATATCAGTCATTTCTTAAAATAAGTTAATAGCTCTTTATTTGATTATCATAAAAAAGTGTTTTCTATACAGAGATATCAACATCTGTAAATATCGGTATCGGCCAGAACAGCAATATTAATATTGGTTATCGGTATCGGCCACAATTTTCACATCGGTGCAGTTAGCAATAAAGGGGTTAGAATAAAATCAAGATAAATAACATTAGAATAAAAACACAACAAAAGCACATAGAACATACGATAGGGATACAGGTCACAATACAGTCATGGACACAAGGACAGAGCATCATGACATATTAAAAGACCCAGACATAGACAAACGCACCATATCTACACACACACACACACATACACACACAGACACCTCAGTGTTGACAATTCTGGTTATCAATGAGCCATTCCTTAACCTGCACTTGAGGGGTTCCGGTTCCGGGTCGAGAATGGGGTGAACGTCTCTGAGCCATGCTGCCGCTCCCGAACTTTTATTTTACTTTAAAAAGCCTATTTTTTTTTTATTTCAAGATAACTGAACCACTAATATACATCATCCATATCTCTGCCTGTATTATTCGACCCAAAAGAAAAAAGAAGAACGAGCATGATGGCTGCGCGGGTCTTGAGAAGCGGGACCGGCCCTGTGGATGGAGCTACCATGGCTGAACTAATGGAGGAACTCAAACAGGCTTTCACCACGGAGTTCAGAACGTTTGCTGCCTCGCTCGAGTCCAGACTCGACGGCTTCCAACTGGCGGTCGCAGACCATACCCAACGCCTGGCCTCCGTAGAAGACGGCCTGAATATGTGGTCGGGTAGGATGGTAGAGCTGGAGGCCAGATGCACAGCTCAGGATGAAGTCATCGACAAGCTAAAAAACAAGCTAATTGACGTTGAGTCGCGCAGCCGGCGTTCTAACACCCTAGATGAATCCCTGCACAGCAACCGTCCCAGTGTCTTTTTCACAGAAATCCTGGTGGAAATCATGGGGAAAGACGTCCTCGCTACACCACCGGAGCTCGACCGATGCCACAGGACGCTAACACCCAAACCAGCGCCCGGCTCCAGGCCTAAGGCAGTAATCGCCCTAGGCTATTATCCTGGAAGCTCGCAAAAGGAGAGGGAATCTGACATACAGAGGGAAACCAGTTTCAATCTTCGAAGACTACTGCCCCGAGGTGGTCGAGCAGCGATCACACTACCGAGATGTCATGGGGCCCCTGTACAAACGTGGATTTAAACCGTTGCTCCAGTTCCCTGCGAAGCTCATCATCAAAGCCAAGGATGGCACAAGGATACATCTACCGTCGCCCAAGGACGCCGTGGACTTCCTGAGGACCCGGCCCAGAGAAACCCCGACACCGGAGCCGGACGCGGACCCGATACCGGCCTCATCAGATCCAGATGCGGTAGTGGCATGACTCTGGGCCGTTAGCATCCTGCTACGGCTATCACACAGAGCGGGTGGCATTTAATATTTTATCACATAAGTAGTTATGGATGATTACTTGATGTTAGGCTTCGCCTGGAAGTTTCTCTTTTTTTTCTCTCTCGCTATCTGACATAAGGGGAGGGGGGGGACAATTTTGCTGTATATGACTGTTGTCCTGTTGCATGGCTATAGCCACGTGCTAGGATGCTAAATGCTAACGTTCCGTTTAGGGAGAAGCGGGACTTATTCTGCTTCGGATATTTCTACCACGCTTATAACTTTTACGCGCTACACCAGCGCCCAGCCGTGTTTTGGTTCATTGCCACCGGGATTTTCCATTATTCAGACAATCTTTTTACATGTTTTCCACATCACATCCTTGTGACACAACACTATACGGATTATTCAAACAGTCTTTTTATATGTTTTCCACATCACATCGTTGTGATACAAAACTGTGATAGGAAGACCAACCTGAAAAAAAAAATATATATATATATATATATATATAATATAGGGCTGTCAGTTTATCGCGTTAATTAGATTAATTAATTACACAGCAAATTATCGCGTTATGAAAATTAACTCAAAATTAATTACAAAAAAAAAGTTTTTTTTTTTTTTTTTTTTTATATAATATTTTTTTTGTATCTCATTCATTCCATAATAATGTAGAATACACATTTACAGACTTTTTTTATTTTTTAATATGGTCCATTTGCATGTTCTTGGTATCTGATTCTAGGGAGATCTATCTCAGGGAATGTATTCCCAGTGTCAGAAATACTGTGGGCTAGATCCACAAAGAATGGATTCCCTGGTCTGCATCCCCTTAACAATTGTGTGCCGTACTGTATTGTACCCATTCTGCAATCTGTTAATAACATTTTCATTCAATCAATCAATCTGCGCGGTGATTGATTGAATGAAAATTTTATTTTGAGTAAATTGTAATGAACCAAATGAGAATATCAATACATTTTTTTGTATCTTTGACTGTGAATAACACCATGCTCAAATTGACCAGACCTGAAAAATCTAAGCAAATTAATAGATGGAAGATGATTAAACAGAAGGTTTTGTAGATACAGTACTGAATTCTGCCATCCGGACACATGCAATTTGAAATATGATTATATAATATAGAATATCAGGCATAAAATGGTTATGCGATTAAAATGCGATTAATTAGATTAATTAATTACAAATCCTGTAATTAATTAGATTAATTTTTTTAATCGCCTGACAGCACTAATATAATAATAATAAATACAAATTTAAATACAAAACCCAAAATAAAATAAACAAAAAAATAACTAAATAAATAAAAACAAAGATACAGTCCAGCACATCCCTCACCTTGATCATATAATCAGTCGTTACATGTTACGGTTACATATGGCATATCTACTATATAATTATGAAATGTACAGAGAGTATAAATCGGACCTAAGATATCCTGACTTTTATTTACCTATCTTTCTCAAATATGGACCCCAAGTCTTTTTGAACACATGTACGCTATCATTAACTTTGTGTATAAGTTGCTCAAAAGAGGCTAATCTAGCAAGCTCGTCATTCCACTCTCTAAAGCTGATTTTCTCTGTTAATTTCCAATGTCTCAATACTATCCTACATCCTGTTATGAGGGCCAGCCTTATCCAAGAGCATAAATACGAGGATAGTTCAGTCTCCACCGGCAATATGCCCAAAATACATAATGTAGGCCCTTTAATGAACCTCGTTTCCAATATGTAGTTGATATATTTAATAATAGCTGACCAGAAGTCCTGAACCATCTCACATTCATATAGCATGTGAACCAATGTACCTCTATTTTTATTACACCTCCAACATATATCATCTTCTCTGAGACCCAGTCTTGACATCTTCGTTTGGAGTCCAGTAACTCCTATTCATTATCTTGAATCTAATTAAACGTGTCTACATGTCTCTGGCTATAGAGTACCATGACTGTACTGTTGTTTTCCAGATCTCCCTAGGTATGGGCGTTCCACAATCCTTTTCCCATGTTATCCTGGCACCCTCATAATTTGGGAGTTGGTGCTTTCTAAGCATGTCATAGAACCTAGACGTTCCCCCTGGACGCTTCCCATTAAATCTCCATAATTCCTGAATATCAGTGATAGGGGCAATCTTTTTCTTCCTATTTGCTGTCGTAATACAACTCCTTATTTGTAAAAATGTACAGAAATCTAAACATTAACTGTTCAAAGGAAAGTAAGTGTATACCATCAAACAAGTCTTCTACTAACATTACCCCTGCCCCCACCCAGTCTTCCCATATTACAGACTTTACCCATTTTAAATGATTTATTATACCATAAGATCCTTTTGTATAGTAGGGGTCCATGCTACATATCTGGTGAGCCCTTTTCCAACTCTCTAGCAAATGTCAGTACTGGGTCTCTATAAGGAACTTCCCCTCTTGTCTGGGATAGGAAGGCTTGCACTGATAATGGTTCTACTAGCTCTTTCTCTATCGCTATCCAAGCAGGAGCCCGGATCTCAGATAGGTTAACCTTGGACAGTTGGCTTAGTGAAGAGGCATAATGGTACCAGTCTATTCGTGGGCATCCCAATCCACCTTCCTCGACTGATGCATATAATTTTGTTTTGTTGAAAGAGGGTTTCTTACCCGCCCACAAGAAGCAGCTCAAGGCTCTATTAAACCTGGTTAGAAGAGGAGGAGGGAATTCCAAAGGCAACATGTATGTTACATAATTAATCTGGGGTACTACCATAATTTTTACAGTATTTATCTTTCCCATCAATGACAGATTAAGTTTTGACCAATTCAATAGATTATTAAAATTTTGTTGGATAAGTGGTAATAAATTCACCTGCATTATCTCCTTCAATCCTGGAGTAATTGTGACCCCCAAGTAGACCAAACCAGATGGGAGCCATTTAAATCTCCAATTCTTGCGGATATCCGGGAGGCATAATCTAGAGTGGCATTGCCTCCGATTTATTCCAATTAATCTTGTAACCTGATATACGTGAAAAGGAGTCAATCACAGATAGAATCTCTGGTACAACAGCCTCTGGATTGCTCGATAGCAATAGAATATCATCCGCATATAATAGCATCTTGTGTTCTTCTTGACCTGCAACAATGCCTTTTATGTTCACGTTTCCTCTGATGGCCGAAGCTAAAGGCTCTAAGGCCAGTGCGAATATAAGAGGGGAAAGGGGACAACCCTGTCTGGTCCCGCGTAGAAGCTTGAAAGGGGCGGATATGTTCTGCCCTTGGGCATTCATACAGTAGCTTTACCCATGTAATATACGAGCTACCAATCCCATACCGCTCAAGAGTCGCAAATAAATACTCCCATTCAATTCTATCGAATGTTTTCTCTGTGTCGAGAGAGAAAGCTACTACCGGTTCTGTGCTGTTCCTCGTTTGCCAAGCCAAATGTAAAAGCCTACGTAAATGATCTGCAGAAGTCCGTCCCTTGATGAATCCTACTTGATCTGGGTGGACTAATATAGGAAGCCATCCTTCTAATCTTGTCGCTAATATCTTAGCCAATGTTTCCCCCCCCCCCCAGGCTTAAATTGCAATACCAAGTCCACTGGTCCATGGTCACTGATAACAATATTGCCTATATTGGTCTGTTCCACTGTGGACATAAGCTGCTTTGATATTAGCAAATAATAAATTCTAGCGTATGTTGCATGGGGACTGAAAAAAAAAGTGTACTCCCTTTTTTGAGGATGCAATAGTCTCCATACATCCACCAAGCCTAGGTCCTCCGAAATAGAGTCCATGGCTATCTGGGACTTCTGGATTGATCTCGATCTACCTGCATTACCTGATCTATCCAGTACATTATCTCTCACTTGATTAAAGTCACCTCCAATTATTATATCTGTATTACCTATATCTTGTATTGTATTTTTATTTAAGTCATAAAATAACTCGGGGGAGTTTTATTTACTAGTGAGCATCTCCTTCCCATTATGTCCAAGTCAAGTGCAATCCACCTGCCATCTGTATCAGCTCTCTGAGCATGTATTTTAGTACTGAGGTTCTTACGTATCTAGATAATAACCCTTCTTTTGCTAGAAGAGAATGTGCTGTAAAAACTCTGTCCTACCCAATCCCTCTGAAACTTTCTTGATTCTGCTGCATCTAAATGTGTCTCTTGTATGAGAGCTATGTCTGTTTTCTTCTGTTTGAGATACATTAATATTTTCTTTCTCTTAGTGGCAAGATTAGCCCCCTTCACATTCCAGCTAACTATTTTAAGTCTTCCCACCATAATATCCTCTCAACTCTATATTCCAACCTCTCTGTGCTTGCAAAATTAACCATAGTATTGCTGCCATAACATAACTAGGTAAACAGGGATGTGCTAGACTGTTTAAGAACAAATTTAAATTAAATAAAACAAAAAACAGTGGCCGTTCCTGACAGGTCAGACCAGCCAAAGGGTCCTGGTCTGTTGTCTTCCCTGTCTTCAGTGCGGTCACAAAACAACTTACCATAATAGGTCCGTGAGACTAGCATGCCCGGACGCTGATCACGCCCCCTTCCCCCCCCCCCCCCCGATCTGATAGCCTATTTATATTAGACATTTCACTGTCAAAGAACAACGACTAATTTAGTTCTCAATCAATAGTCTATGTTAAGCAGAACTGGATCAGTAATCTGTAATATGATTAAGGTAAATGTAACCGATTACAGATCCCCCATGCTGCTATGACGCCCCAATTTCCTCCAAATGAATATCTTATCCCAATTTCTTTTGTAATCAAATTACTGTAATCCATTACTTCCCAACCCTTACTTTAACACTAATGTGAGCAGAGAAGAACAACAATAGATCAAGTATTTTATGGTGTTCCTCTGAGCCTGGTGGACACAAGATAACCGACACCAACACAAAAGATTGCTCTCCTAGCCTGGTGTGAGAGTATGGTGAGTGTGTAGCTGTGTGTTGTTGCTCTTCCTCTGTGCTGGAGCGGGTGTATTGGACTCGAGGGTGACATGCTGTTAGACTTTTCCATGATAAGGCTTTGGAGTGATCGATGGGCCTGTCAGGGCCCTCATAGGCAGGGAAGATCTCCGCCAGTTCAGATACTCCAGGCTGTTATATTATTATCCTTCTCTGTCTGACACTCTCTCTGTATCTCTCTGGCCATGTTTCCACCCGGTGTTAGGATCAGATCTGGGTGATCCGATCACAAACGAAGTATGCGAGTTCACACCTGGCATTATAACGCACCTCTACATGCGTCTCTCGAGTGACCGCTTGTGATCGGATCTCGCTTCCCCCGCTGAATACTTGTTTAGGGAAGTCTATTTTTAGAACGCATCTTAACTCTTTGACTGCCACGCTATTTTTCCATCTTTACTCCCTGGAGCCAGCTTTTTTGACAATTTTCACGATGTTTGCAGACCCAGTACTTGTTTAGGGAAGTCTATTTTTAGAATGCATCTTAACTCTTTGACTGCCACGCTATTTTCCCATCTTTACTCCCTGGAGCCAGCTTTTTTGACAATTTTCACGATGTTTGCAGACCCATCGTATATTCTATATATATTTCTTTTGTATTATCTTTTTCCCCCTTCTTTTTCCGTTTTTTCTCCCATCCCAATGTTAGTCGTTATGCCAATTCCCACTCCCCTTCTTGATCGTTGCGCACTCTACCCCCTACCGTCGGTCTGGGAGGGCGGAGACTATCACATGCTTCCTCCGACACATGTGTAGCCAGCCCACCGCTTCTTTTCACCTGGCAGCGCGGACTCTCACCGGGAGAGTGTAACGTGTGGAAGGTCACTTAAAGCTGCTCACCCTGTCCACGGTAGCCCCGTTTATCCTCAGTGGTTTGTGTGTCTCCTGCTGTCCTCTCCTATAATCCACGATCAGCTCCTTGGTTTTACCAATGTTCAGGAGCAGGCTGTTGTCCTGGCACCAGCGTTCCAGTACCTCAACTTCCTCCCGGTAGGCCTTCTCGTCGTTGTCCGAGATCAGCCCCACCACCACTGTGTCGTCCGCAAACTTCACTATGGAGTTGGAGCTGAACTTGGCCACACAGTCGTGTGTGTTTAGTGAGTACAGCAGGGGGCTCAGAACACAGCCCTGGGGGGACCCGATGCTCAGGGTGATGGTGTTGGAGGTCTGACCCCCCACCCTGACCGCCTGGGGCCTTTCGCTCAGAAAGTCCAGTATCCAGGCACTCAGAGCGGAGCTCAGACCCAGCTCGATCAGCTTGTCCACCAGTCTGGTGGGGACTATGGTGTTGAACGCTGAGCTGTAGTCAATGAACAACAGTCTCACATAGCCCCCCTTCTGGCGGTCAAGGTGAAAGAGGGTGCTGTGCAGTACTTGGGAGACCGCATCGTCAGTGGACCTGTTTGGCCTGTATGCAAATTGCATGGGGTCCATATCACTGGGGAGGGAGGCACAAATGTGATCCTTGACCAGCCTCTCGAAACATTTCATGGCCACAGAGGTGAGTGCCACCGGTCTGTAGTCATTGAGACATGTTGGGGAGGGTTTCTTTGGTACAGGGATGATGGTAGACATCTTGAAGCAGGCAGGGACCACTGACTCCGCTAGGGATTGATTAAATATGGCGGTGAACACAGGGGCTAGCTGGTTGGCACAGGACTTAAGTATGCGTCCTGTTATACCATCTGGGCCAGCAGCTTTTCTGGTGTTCACCTGCATAAATGCTCTTCTCACACTGTGTTCCGACAACGAGAGAGCCCCCCCCCCCCCCCCACAACAGCCGGCGCGCCAGTGACGTCACTAGCCGTTGAGCTAGCGGCGCTACTGTCTACACCAAACCGAGCGTAGAAAGAGTTGAGTTTGTCCGCGAGAGAGGCGTCGTCGCTCCCCATTGAGGGGCGCTGACTTTGTAGTCAGTTATTGTCCTCAGTCCCCGCCATAAGCCTCGTTTTGTGCCATTTGTGTCTCCAGTTTATCAGCATATGTCCGTTTTGCAAGTTTTACAGCCTTGCGCAGAGTATAGACTGAAGCATTGTACTCTTCCATGTTTCCTGACTCTCTGCCCAGGTTGTAGGCAGTGGTGCGGGATTTCAGAGCTGCTCTGATAGTACTGTCCACCCACGGTTTCTGGTTTGGGAACACCCGCACCTTCTTTGTGGGTACAATACTATCAGCCAGTGACATCTGACATGGACAACACACATAGACTCAGTAGTAAAAAAGGCGAAGCAGCGCTTCTACCACCTGAGACAGTTAAGGAAGTTCAGAGTATCTGGGAAGATACTCCAGTCCTTCTACTCCAGAGCTGTAGAGAGCATCTTGACTGGAAACATCACTGCCTGGTATGGAAACAGCACGGCACAGGACAAGAAGGCCCTACAGAGAGTGGTACGCTCAGTCGAGCGTACCACAGGTATTGCACTACCACCCCTGCAGGTCCTATATAACAAGAGGTGCAAATCCAGAGCCTGCAGAATAATGAAAGACCCTCACCACCCCAACAACAGCCTGTTCAAGCTGCTGCGGTCAGGGAAACGCCTGCGAACACGAGCAACTAAGACAGAGAGACTTTGGCTCAGCTTCCTCCCCCAGGCCATCAGAGCCTTGAACACTGAACTCTCCACACACAAGCACACACACTGTACACGCTCACACACTAGCAGCCACTTTAACATGAGCACACACACACTCATGCTGCACATGCTCACACTTATGGTCACTTTACAAAAGGAAAGGTCACTTTAAGAATAGTATAGTATAACTTGAGATTGTATAATATAGCATTGTATAGCAGTGTACATAAAGACTAGAGCCATATGAAATCCGTTTTATTATTTTCCAAATTCCATTTAATTTTTCCCCAAATTCAATTTTTTTCGTTTTAATATTTCAGAATTCTGTATTTTGCTTTTTATGCTCATTTTACCATCAGAAATAGTGTCTAATAAGTGGGAATGAATAAATGTCCACAATTGAATAAGATATAACAGTCCATTTAATGTTTTTAAGTGCTGCAACTCAGAAATACAGTTCAATTTTACACAATATTTTTCAATTAATATTGTGACAAAATAAAAATACATATTTCAAGTGTAAACAATAGATACAGCTAGCTACTACTGACATTATCACAATGACAATGTCAGTAACCTAGCTATATCTATTATATTGTGATGAAATATAGTAATGCATAATTTAGGCACCTTTAGTTTAGTTTATTTCGTTTATAAAGGACAGTGTATAATGACAATCGTTTGCATTAAACAAATGGATGGGTGCACTAGATTTAGCAAGAAGCTATCATTTCCATCTATAGTCCTATGTACTGTAACGTTTCATAGCTATTTAAGTTTATTTAGATTATAAAGGGCAGTGTATAATGACAATCGTTTGCATTAAACAAATGGATGGGTGCACCAGATTTAGCTAGAACTTCTAGAAGCTATCATTTCCATCTATATTCCTATAACGTTACATAGCTATTTAAGTGTATTTAGTTTATAAAGGGCAGTGTATAATGACAATCGTTTGCATTAAACAAATGGATGGGTGCACTAGATTTAGCTAGAAGCTATCATGTCCTAACGTTATAGCTATTTAATCACAATAGTGTCGCAAGTGTTTTTGCGGGTCCAGTCCACGGAACGTTGACAGAATTAGCAAAACACCTTATCACCGGAGGCATAAAAGTCATTAGGATACTGTTCTGCTCTGAATTGAGGGCTTATTGTGGAATTTTTTTGCTTCTTGACGATGTTAACACTGAAGCAGCCAGACGCTTGAGCACCGCTGTGTTGTGTGTAACACGCTGTAGCGTCCCCGCCTCCCCGGTCGCGTGTGCATCAAACGTTCCACCCAAAAATGAAATTTCAGTCCAGATTAGGCCAAATTCTGCAATATTCCACATTTTGCAGTTGATTCCATTCTTATTGGTTAATTCCGCGATTCCGTCCGCGGTTCCGTGAACGCGGATTTCATATGGCTCTAATAAAGACCCAGTGCCTCATCCGTAGCTAACATGTGTATTGCACTATCACAGGACCTAGCATGTCCTACCATGCTCTGTAAAAACTCATGTACATATACCGATATGCCCTACTTTGATTACTTGTATTATTGCACAATGTCGTTCTATTGGATGCTTATTATATTATTATTGTATTATGCACAATCGTTGCAAGCCCCCCGCATTTCATTGTATACTTGTATGCCGTGACAAATAAAACTCTTGACTTGACTTGACTTCAATGTGGCTCAGGACACATTCACGTACACACTTATGATATAATGTGGCCATATATTCAGAATATGGTTTCTCTCTCTCACTGGTATTAATAGAAGCCTTACAAAACAGTCATAAGACTTCAACAACAACAAGTGTCAAACTGGAGTCGGATACTTTGCACCCACTCAGTAGCTGTTAGGGCTTAACTGTACAACGGCTATATAACATTGAGTCATACCCAGCAGACAGCTGCTCTATGGGTTTCACACATTAGACTGAGATAAGAGATCTTTACAGGCAAGAGGGACAAAGGGGATTCCCGAGTAGCGACAGAAATATAACCACTCGCTTTTTTCCCATCCTGCATGTGGCCGTCTGACAGTCTCCTGTGAGAAATAAGATAAGATAAACCTTTATTCATGCCCGTGGGAGAAAGCAGGTGCCATAGCAACAGCAGCAAGGGCAATGAGGAGAGGAGGAGAGGTACAGGTAGGAATAAGGATCCAAACAACCCGGAAACGTCTTTCAAACCACAAGCTCGTCTGGCATTGTACAAACAGAAATACAACATATACGTCTTCAGATTCCATCTCTTAACTCATTGGGCGGCAAAAACGAGTATACTCGTTTTTGCCTCCCAATCGTTGGCCGCCACCAATGTTCCCTCTAACATACGCCTGTGCGCGCACGCGCACATGTCCAAATGCTCCCGCGGACATCTGAAATCTGTCACGCACAGAAACGTTTGTGTAAAAAAATTAAAGACGTTTTTTTTAATCCACTTTTTCTATTTTTCTCCCATCCCAATTTTAGCCGTGCCAATTCTCCCCTCCCCTGTCTTTAACGTTGCTCGCATGTGCCCCCCACTGGCCAGTTGTAGGGAGGATAGAAGCCCATCTCATGTCCCCTCCGATACATGTGTAGGCAGCCAGTCGCATCTCTTCACCTGCCAGTGCGGACTCTCATTTGGCGAGGAGTAACGTGTAGGAGGCTCACACTTCCCCCGCCATTTTCCTGTCTCTGCTGTGCAGGCGCCCCAACCGACCTGTAGGAGTCGCTGTTTACAACGTCCAGATTACCACCCATCGACTTCCCACTGCTAACTCTGCCAATTGAGTTAGTATGACGGCCGGCCCAAGCTGGAGGCAACGCCGATAGCCGGATTCGATACCGGTGTCTCGTGCATTGGTCTTCTCTCCTACAGCTTCTCTCCTTGTTGACACACGCACACACGCTGCTGATATGTTACAGGCTTGGAGCTGTTGGCTAGCTAACTATCGTTCGTTGTTTGGCTAACGTTAGCTACCTAGCTACTAGCTAGCTAATACTGGCTGGCTGGCTACCTTTTAATTCGCAATGGAATGGCTAGCTAACTAACTGTACAAATCGATGTGATTGGCTGAGACCGTGTTTTGTACGGTTGGCTGGATTGGGGGTGGCTAGCTGGCAGTTCGTAGTGCAGTAGCTGGCTGGATAGCTGTTGTATTGTGGGTTAAGGTAGCCAGCTGGCTGGCTGGCAGTTCGTGGTGCAGTAGCTGGCTAATGTTGGCCAATATTGCTGTAACTGAACGCCAATGATGCTAGCCTTATGTGGTCTTATGAGTTTCAGTTCATAGGAAAATACTTTGACTATAATGATCAGAAGTAAATTAACTGTATATACTCTCTTTTAGAAACTCTCTCTTAAACAGTACTGTATATCTTGTATGTCATAAATGTCTGGATGTAACAGTACTGTTTATCTGTATGTCATAAATGTTATGATGAATTGAAAGTGGGGGACCCTGATGTAAACAAGACGAAATTCTTTCTCTGGTCTGCATCCCCTTAACAATTGTGTGTATTGAGCCGTACTGTATTGCAGGGGTTCTCAACCTTTCTGCTGCCAAGGCACCCCTGTGTTCAATAAAATATTCCAGGGCACCCCTACATACGATAAAGACTTTTCCGGTCCTGTCTTTTTTGCTACAATGATGACAAAAGTGCTTGCTTTCAAAATAATGTTTATTTAAGAAACCGGGAAACACATTTGTGTGTATATGCAGTAGGGATGGGTACCGAATTCGGTACTTTTGAGGCACCGAACCGAAACACGTCGGTACTACCGAGTATCGAATCAAGTGAGAAACCAAAAAAATAAAAAATAAAATAAAAATCTTTTATTATTTTTTTTTAACTTTTTTTTAAACTTTTTTCTTTTCATGTCAACGTTTACACTCACAATATATGCTTACCTAGGATTTGACTTGATTCAACAACAAAGCAGTCGGAGCAATGACAAGCCGAAAACTGTCGAAATTGTAGTTATTTGAAGTTTGGATTTTTTTTTTACGACTGAGGTAGAGACTAAAGTACCGAAAAAAGGTACCGTTGGGTACCGGTATCGATTCACAGGTACCGGTACCGGTATCGGTTCAAATGTGAAAGGTACCCATCCCTAATATGCAGGCTATATAATGCATTATTAACAGGTGTTTCAGGTCTAAATGGCTTAGTACTGTTGACATTACACTGCTTGTAGTAGTAAATCAAATAGCATATTTCTTTAAATAAAATTACAGAAAATTATCACTAAAGTGCTATCTGTTGCAGCTGCACACTTTTCCATAAAAATAGCATAATTGGATAAGTGTGACAATTTCTCAAACTGAAAATCATGTATTTTTTTTTAAATACAGAAAAGGATCACTAGAGTACTATCTGTTGCAGCTGCACTGTTCTCCATAAAAATAGCATATTTGGATAAGTTTGACCATTTCTCAAAAACAGAAAATCATGTATTTACTATTTTTTTTAAATACAGAAAAGGATCACCAAGTTACCATTTCTCAAAAAATATAAATGAATACAGAAAATAAGCACTGGTTCACTCAGTGGACATTTCTAGCTCAATGCGAGGTCTGCTGCTGCTGGCTAATAATACGGTCAATACGTGGGGAGATCTTTGACAAGGCAACACGCATGTCATCCTCAAGGCTCAACTTGGCCCTATATTTTGTTTTCAGAGCTGTCATGGATGAAAAGCCAGCTTCACACAGATATGTGGTGCTGAATGGTATCAACACCTTAACTGCTGCATCATGAGATACTTGGTACTCAGCACCACACTCTGAAACTAGCTCTCCAGGTGGTATCAGATGAGATTTCAATGAGTTCTTCCAAGAGTGTGGATGGAGATGTGTCAGGAAGCTTTGTCTCAATGTTGTCTGTAAAGTTTTTTTTTATCCAGAGTAACTTGGTGATCCTTTTCTGTGTTTTATTAAATAATGATTTTCAGATTTTGAGAAATGGTCAAACTTATCCAAATATGGTATTTTCATAGAAAACAGTGCAGCTGCAACAGATAGCACCTTAGTGATAATTTTCTGTAATCCAAAAATAATTTAAAAATAATTTAAATTTTGTATTAAAATTTAAATATATTTTTTTCTTTTTTTTTTATCTCAAGGCACCCCTGGCAGCTCTCTGCGGCACCCTAGGGTTGAGAACCGCTGCTGTTATAGTTTAGTTATAAAAAAAAAATAAAAAAATATATATATATATATATTTATCTTATTTCTTTTTTGATCCCAGCGTCAGAATATTTTTTTAGCATGGGATAGTGCAAGAAAGAAGGTATGTAGAACTAAACGGTTTGTTCCCTGTTGGAGTATACATATTTCCTTTCAAATGAGCCATACTATTGTCTCCATAGCTATAATATAGAATATACGATGGGTCTGCAAACATCGTGAAAATGGTCAAAAAACGCTGGCGCCAGGGAGTACAGATGGAAAAACAGCGTGGCAGTCAAAGAGTTAAAGACAGTTTATAATTTGCTGACTTTATTTCCTGAAGTCCTAACAGTACTAAACTGGTGTTGACAATGTACACTTCTCTCCTGTGCTTCTTCTCTACTTCTCTAAATGCAAAACCCTGCATGACCCAAATCCAACCATTCTCCTGTCACCAGATTGTTATTAGTAGGGTTGTTGATGACCTGCTCTGTGAGTGTGTGTGTGTGTGTGTGTGTGTGTGTTTGTGTGTTTATTCTGCTTGTAGAGCTTGCAGCGCTGCTGGAATGCTGAGTCACTGAGCACAGGCCTACCTCCCAAACAGATTCAGATTCCTTTATTGTCACTTATTTCAGTACTTTACAGCAAGAAGAGTGAAATTATATTTATTGTGGTCCCACGACCATAGCAGCTTCCAATAATAAAAATACAATACATTTAGCATAGAATAAGATAAGATGACTAAAATAAAGATTACTATATACAGTTCTAAAAAGTATAGAAGTAAGTAAGTATCAGACTAAGCATGAGTAATAATAATAATAATAACTGGACTTTTGGAGAAGTCTTTATTCGGCATGCAGGCAGACACACATGCGATGGGCGGGACACACACACACCACACACACCACACACACACACCACACACAGAGGGACAGATACACACGCATATACAGAGGGACAGATAGAACCAAAGAGATAGTGAGTAAGTGAGAAAGAGAGAGGGAGAGAGGAGGGCGAGAGAAAAGGCCCCAGCTGAAACCAGGCAAGGGCCCAAGTCCCCTGGCCCCTCAGCCAAGAAGCCTGTCTATTGGTAATTGGGAGAGGGACTGGATCCCCATTGAAACGGCTGAGGGCCTGTGTTCATGTATTTAAGAGCCAGTGAGAAACGTTTCAGCCTGCCATCTGTGGGCTTTAGCTCTCTCTCTCTCTCTCTCTCTTTCTCTTCCTCGCCCTCTGCCTTTCTCTCTTTTCCTTTCTCTCTCGGGAGTGGAAAAGTACTGTGGGGCTCGGTGAGCCGAGGCCCGGGCTGTGCCTTTGTCTCGCCGTGGGAGTCTGGCCTCTCTTGTGAAAAAGGCTCCTGTTAATTATTAATATCTCATTGACTTATAACGCTCGGCAGGCTTTAGAGAGGCCCAGCAGGCAGGGGAAGCTGTCACCCCAGGGTGCGGAGGGATGGCAGGGCCAGGCTGAGGACACACACACACACACACACACGCACGCGCTGGTTAGCGTTAACATCCAGCTAGGATCCTCACAAGGTCTGATTGAGGAAGGAGGGCGAGGCGGTTTAAGACACTGAAACCCCTAAATCTCAAACCCGCCTTCTTTTCTTGATCCACCAATCACGGCCGCTGCTTCCCTCGTTTGTCGGATGCTTATCCGATGCCGATAATAGAGTGTGGTCTGGATGAGAGTCATTCCCAGAATTGATTGTATTTATATTTGGCGTAGAGCTGCCAATTAAAATCCATGGGAGCGGGTCAACAACATTACTCCCATAGGGATTGTATGCAAGTTAATTAGTGGGCCTCAGAATTTAGGTTGTATTGAAATATAATCAATGATGACCTTGACCAGCACTCTGGATGTTATGTGGCCTATAGACTGTTTCAGTAGCATTGTGTTGCTAGGCAACAGCTTGGCCCCAAGTTTATTTCCCATCAGCTATCGACACTGGGATTCCCTAAAAACCAGGCATCTCATATACCGTGTCATTTACTGTGTCCAACGGGCAGTCCAGGTGTGAGTGAGGTCCAATGAGGTTATGGTTAGAGTTAAGGTGTGCGTGAAGTCCAATGAGGTTAAGGTGTGCGTGAGGTCCAATGAGGTTAAGGTGTGCGTGAGGTCCAATGAGGTTAAGGTGTGCGTGAGGTCCAATGAGGTTAAGGTGTGCGTGAGGTCCAATGAGGTTAAGGTGTGCGTGAGGTCCAATGAGGTTAAGGTGTGCGTGAGGTCCAATGAGGTTAAGGTTAGGGTTAAGGTGTGAATGAGGTCCAATGAGGTTAAGGTGTGAGTGAGGTCCAATGAGGTTAAGGTGTGCGTGAGATCCAATGAGGTTAAGGTGTGCGTGAGGTCCAATGAGGTTAAGGTTAGGGTTAAGGTGTGAATGAGGTCCAATGAGGTTAAGGTGCGAGTGAGGTCCAATGAGGTTAAGGTGTGCGTGAGGTCCAATGAGGTTAAGGTGTGCGTGAGGTCCAATGAGGTTAAGGTGTGCGTGAGGTCCAATGAGGTTAAGGTGTGCGTGAGGTCCAATGAGGTTAAGGTGTGCGTGAGGTCCAATGAGGTTAAGGTGTGAGTGAGGTCCAATGAGGTTAAGGTGTGCGTGAGGTCCAATGAGGTTAAAGTGTGCGTGAGGTCCAATGAGGTTAAGGTGTGCGTGAGGTCCAATGAGGTTAAGGTTAGGGTTAAGGTGTGAATGAGGTCCAATGAGGTTAAGGTGTGAGTGAGGTCCAATGAGGTTAAGGTGTGCGTGAGGTCCAATGAGGTTAAGGTGTGCGTGAGGTCCAATGAGGTTAAGGTTAGGGTTAAGGTGTGAATGAGGTCCAATGAGGTTAAGGTGTGAGTGAGGTCCAATGAGGTTAAGGTGTGCGTGAGGTCCAATGAGGTTAAGGTGTGCATGAGGTCCAATGAGGTTAAAGGGGAACTATTTTACTATTTCTTTCACTATTTGGGCACTTTTACACAATTCCTGTGAGTTTATGGAACACCTCTGTAATTTTTTATTTTTTTTAATTCATTGTTTTGTATTTCTAATCAAGTCCTCAAAAACAGCATTTTTCTACCTCAAGATCCTAAGCTGTTTTGAGGCTGGGCTCCAACCACAATGGTAAGTTACTGACTCGCCTGAACATTATCATGCAGCAGTGTCTTTCTGACATCACAAATCATCACATTTTCAGATGACTCAGTTCAGTGAGGGTGAATATTGTGAGAGGAGAATTGGAAGAATGCGCCAATATGATAATTAGAGACATAGATCATATTAATATAAGTCCACATAGCTAGGAAACAATGCTAAACACTGAAAAAGGCCATTTATAAGATAGTTCCCCTTTAAGGTTAGGGTTAAGGTGTGAATGAGGTCCAATGAGGTTAAGGTGTGAGTGAGGTCCAATGAGGTTAAGGTGTGCGTGAGGTCCAATGAGGTTAAGGTGTGAGTGAGGTCCAATGAGGTTAAGGTGTGCGTGAGGTCCAATGAGGTTAAGGTGTGTGTGAGGTCCAATGAGGTTAAGGTGTGCGTGAGGTCCAATGAGGTTAAGGTGTGAGTGAGGTCCAATGAGGTTAAGGTGTGCGTGAGGTTCAATGAGGTTAAGGTGTGTGTGAGGTCCAATGAGGTTAAGGTTAGAGTTAAGGCGTGCGTGAGGTCCAATGAGGTTAAGGTTAGGGTTAAGGTGTGAATGAGGTCCAATGAGGTTAAGGTGTGAGTGAGGTCCAATGAGGTTAAGGTGTGCGTGAGGTCCAATGAGGTTAAGGTGTGCATGAGGTCCAATGAGGTTAAGGTTAGGGTTAAGGTGTGAATGAGGTCCAATGAGGTTAAGGTGTGAGTGAGGTCCAATGAGGTTAAGGTGTGCGTGAGGTCCAATGAGGTTAAGGTGTGAGTGAGGTCCAATGAGGTTAAGGTGTGTGTGAGGTTCAATGAGGTTAAGGTTAAGGTGTGTGTGAGGTCCAATGAGGTTAAGGTTAGAGTTAAGGCGTGCGTGAGGTCCAATGAGGTTAAGGTGTGCGTGAGGTTCAATGAGGTTAAGGTTAAGGTGTGTGTGAGGTCCAATGAGGTTAAGGTTAGAGTTAAGGCGTGCGTGAGGTCCAATGAGGTTAAGGTTAGAGTTAAAGGAACACGCCAACTTTTTGGGAAATTAGCTTATTTGCCATCTACCCTGGAGTTAGACAAGCAGATACATACCCTTTTCTTCTCTGTGCATGCATTAGGCTTAGGGAACAGCCGCACTGTTAGCCTAGCTTAGCGTCATTCACTGGAAGTAGGTGTGCCAGTGGAGCCTAGTTCCCAACAGTCACGAAATACACTCCAAATACAACTCCAAAACTTTCCTCTAAACATGTTGTGACCTATGTATTTACGTATTTACCATCTGGGGGGGGGGGGGGGGGGCGGGGGAATTGACATTTTAGTTTTCTGAGCAGATATATACTCGGAAATATTTTTTGCCGAACCACTGCTGCCTGGGCACAGTGATTTCATCACCTCAAAAGCCCCATTTAAAAAAAAACAACACGGCTTTTGAGGTTCAAGTTCAAGTTCAAGTTCTTTAATAGTTGTCATACAGAAGTACAGAATACTTTCATACAAAATGCTTCTTACTGTTACGCTCCAGAGACTGTGCTAGACAAGATAGTATCAAATAACATAATAACATAATATAGCATGAATTTAGAAGAAGAAAATGAGGTCACAGTGTTCGGTATAGACATATGTACAATGTTCTGAGTTACCATATAATATACAATACACAATACTATGCAGTGTACTAATGTACAGTACTATCTAGTGCAAAGCAGAAATGGGATGAGGTACAATTTTAGGTACAATTTACAGTAAGGTGTACGAGTTGTAGTGCAATCCTTCATCCATAAATATAAATAAATATAAAGTGTGGGGAGTGGGTGCTACAGTGTGTTTGTTTAAAGTGGGTGTGTGCTATAAAGTGTGTGGAGTGGGTGCTACAGTGTGTTTGTTTAAAGTGAGTGTGTGCGTGTGGATGTGTGTGCTATGTGCGTTTGGTGGTTGTTGTTGTGTAGTGTTCATTCATTGTTCGTTTAGCAGCCTGATGGCCTGGGGATAGAAGCTACTTCTGAGTCTTTCTGTGCTCGCCTTGAGACTCCGGTATCGCTTGCCTGACCGCAGCAGTTCAAAGAGGCAGTTGTTCGGGTGACTGGAGTCTTTAATGATTCTCTTAGCCTTGCCCTTGCAACGCTTGTAGTAAATGTTCTGGAGGGTGGGGAGCCCCCCTCCAATTGTGCGTTCGGCTGAACGTGTCACTCTTTGTAGTCTGCTTCGGTCTTGTGCAGTGCTATTCCCAAACCAGGAGGTGATGTTGCCGGTCAAGATGCTCTCTATTGTACATGAGTAGAAGTTCTTAAGGATCTTCTGGCTGACTTGGAACTTCCTTAGGCGCCTGAGGAAGTAGAGGCGTTGTCGTGCCTTCTTCACCACACTGTTAATGTGTGTGGTCCATGTCAAGTCCTCGGATATGTAGGCTCCGAGGTACTTGAAGCTGTTGACTCTCTCAACCGGTGCCCCGTCGATGCTGAGGGGGCTGTAGTCCTTGACCCCCGACCTCCTGAAGTCCACAATCATCTCCTTTGTTTTGCTGACGTTCAGGGAGAGGCTGTTTTCCTGGCACCATCCCGCCAGGACCTTGACCTCTTCCAGGTAGGCCCTCTCGTCGTTGGCAGAGATCAGGCCCACCACCACTGTGTCGTCAGCAAATTTGACGATTGTATTGCTACTCCGCTGAGCCACACAGTCGTGTGTGTACAGGGAGTAGAGGAGGGGACTCAGAACACAGCCCTGGGGGGCCCCTATGTTGAGGGTGATGGATGAGGAGGTGCAGTTGCCTGCTCTCACCACCTGGGGTCTGCCAGTCAGGAAGTCCAAGACCCACTGGCAGAGGTCATAGCCCAAGCCCAGGTCCCTGAGCTTGGCTATAAGTATGGAGGGGACTATGGTATTGAATGCCGAGCTGTAGTCGATGAATAGCATTCTCACATAGTTCCCCTGCCTCTTGTCCAGGTGTGATGCTGCTGTGTGCAGCACATGGGATATGGCGTCCTCCGTGGACCTGTTGGGGCGGTATGCAAATTGCAGGGGGTCCATGTTGATGGGGAGGGAGGAGCAGATGTAGCCCTTTACTAGCTTCTCAAAGCACTTCATGGCTATGGAGGTGAGAGCTACAGGGCGGTAGTCGTTGAGGCAAGCAGGCTTGGATTTTTTGGGTACAGGGATAATAGTGGACTTCTTCAGGCAGGTGGGGATGACAGCCTGTTCTAAGGACAGGTTAAATATGTCAGTGAATACTGGGGCCAGTTGGTCGGCACAGACTTTTAGGACGCGGCCGGGGATGCCGTCCGGACCTGCTGCCTTCCTGATATTCACTTTTTTAAAGGTCCGCCTCACCTCATGCTCTGTTACCCTGAACACTGCGCCTCCATCAGCAGCCGACCCCCCCCCCCCATTGCCGAGGCTTGCGAGCTGGTGTTGTTATTACCAGCATCAAACCTCGCATAGAAGGTATTGAGGTCGTTTGCTAAGGAGATGTCACTGTTCAGTTTGAGGGAGGCGCCTTTGTAGTCTGTCATCGTTTTGAGCCCCTGCCACATAGCTCTAGAGTCAGCTTGTTCAAACTGGAGTTCAATTTTATCCCTGTAGCGCCGTTTGGCCTCTGACACTGTCCTCCTTACGTTGTGTCGCGCCACCTTGTGGTCATTCATGTTGCCTGCCACTAGGCCGTCATTGTATGCTTTGGTGCGCTCTCTCAGAGCTTCACGGACGGATTTGTCTACCCAGGGTTTTTGATTTGGGTAAACAAGTAAAGTGATGAAATCACTGCGCCCAGGCAGCAGTGGTTCGGCACAAAAGATTTCCGAGTATATATCTGCTTAGAAAACGAAAACGTCGAATTTATTTAATAAAAAAAAAGATTACGTGGTAAATACACAGGTCACAACATGTTTACAGGAACATTTTGGAGTTGTATTTGGAGTGTATTGGGATTTGGGGGTGACTGTTGGGAACTAGGCTACAATGGCACACCTACTTCCAGTGAATGATGGTAAGCTAGGCTAATGGTGTGGCTGTTCCCTAAGCCTAATGCATGCACAGAGAAGAAATGGTATGTATCTGCTTGTCAAACTCCAGGGTAGATGGCAAATAAGCTGATTTCCCAAAAAGTTGGCGTGTTCCTTTAACTCATTCCCGGCCATTGGAATTCCCGGGCCTGTTTAGCAACGGCCAGCTTTTCATTACACACGTTCACTGTGCGTCACGTTGTTTGTAGAGCTAAATCTATATTTTATATTATAGCTATGGATACAATAGCATGGTCATTTGACAGTAAGAACCTTCCGTTCAAGATGCAAAAAAGAAATAATTTTTCCATCCATACGTTCCCGTTTTATACCGTGGTGAATATGAGTGTTATTTTGGAATGATCGGGGCTAATTCCTGGGAGGCTATTTATAAGCTGCAACGTGTATTATACCAAATCCATTGGCGTATTGTCCCTACACACGCTACATTAAAAAAATCAAATGCATATGATAGGTATTATATGAATTTCATCATGAATGCATGAAAGGGGGGGGGGGTCGTTTCTGATTAATTGATTGCCAATAACGGCATTCGTTATTACCACAACATACGCTGATCAGGGGAATGGCTATGAAAACAATGCACGATCAAGCTGAAATTGACGTCAAATTGTTCTTACCTGTGGCCGGTGGGATTCCAAAAAGAATATTCCAATTATTTGATCTGGTAGATCATTATGTCCATTTGGCCCACGACATAACCCACCACAGCATAATGGTTCGGGGGTCCCAAAAACTATTCAATGCGATCCGGTGAATCCCTAGGTTCAGGTTAGTAGAAAAGAGCGCCCGGAGCGTTTACAGCGTGGCACCCGGTCTGGGACAGGGGTTACTGCATTCTCGATACAGCTCTACTAGCAGGATCTGGCCGGTACTGCACCTTCAGAGTCCCAGTATGCATTTTACAGGCAACACACAGCTCCCTGACATTGAATAGGTTATTAAAATCGAATAAAAGGGAAAACGATTGGCCGTTAACCGCTGGCTCCCAATAACGTATATATATGTGGTTGGCCGCGAAAGTGTTAAGGTGTGTGTGAGGTCCAATGAGGTTAAGGTTAGGGTTAAGGTGTGCATGAGATCCAATGAGGTTAAGGTTAGAGTTAAGGTAAGGGGTGGACTTAACATGAGATGCCTGGCTTTTAGGGAATCTCTATTGACATTAGCAAATACTGCAACTGGAAATAAACGTGGGTCCATTTAGAATGTTTATGTTGTCAAATTAGCCAAAACATTTGGCTACAGGAAGATGTCTGGCCTCGCTACAGTACATATTACATTAGGCTACAGGAAGATGTCTGGCCTCGCTACAGTACATATTACATTAGACTACAGGAAGATGTCTGGCCATTGTAACTGCAGTGATAATGTGGGAGCAAGCATAGAGGACAAACACAGAGAGGACCAAATCTGACCAGCAGATTGAAGTTTCATCTGCTATGTGTTGTAATGAGAGGGGGAGGAAACCCGGCCGTGGAAATAAAGGCCTTGTGCAACATGCATTTCCCTTGACCATGCTGATTCCTGTCTTGGTCCATCTGTCAACTGGCAAAGGATGGGTAGAGGAGAGCACGGGGGAGATGAAGATGCAGATAGATAAATAGGTTGGTGGATCGATCAAGACGGATAGATAAATAGATGTAGATAGCAGACAGATAGACAGGCGGACAGATAGACAGACAGACAGACAGACAGACAGACAGACAGACAGACAGACAGACAGACAGACAGACAGACAGACAGACAGACAGACAGACAGACAGACAGACAGACAGACAGACAGACAGACAGACAGACAGACAGACAGACAGACAGACAGACAGACAGACAGACAGACAGACAGACAGACAGACAGACAGACAGACAGACAGACAGACAGACAGACAGACAGACAGACAGACAGACAGACAGACAGACAGACAGACAGACAGACAGACAGACAGACAGACAGACAGACAGACAGACAGACAGACAGACAGACAGACAGACAGACAGACAGACAGACAGACAGACAGACAGACAGACAGACAGACAGACAGACAGACAGACAGACAGACAGACAGACAGACAGACAGACAGACAGACAGACAGACAGACAGACAGACAGACAGACAGACAGACAGACAGACAGACAGACAGACAGACAGACAGACAGACAGACAGACAGATAGATAGATAGATAGATAGATAGATAGATAGATAGATAGATAGATAGATAGATAGATAGATAGATAGATAGATAGATAGATAGATAGATAGATAGATAGATAGATAGATAGATAGATAGATAGATAGATAGATAGATAGATAGATAGATAGATAGATAGATAGATAGATAGATAGATAGATAGATAGATAGATAGATAGATAGATAGATAGATAGATAGATAGATAGATAGATAGATAGATAAAACAGAGTGGCCCTGGGGTCCATTTCACAGAGAGCAGAAAGCTAAACATTGTCTGTTTACTCTCTCCGTCTGTTTGTTGTAGCACTAACAAAACCCAGATTGATCACACAATGCTCTTATTTTAGCAATTCCTGATGAGGCAACAAAGGAAGAGGGAGTCTGTGGTTCCTGTTTCAGTTCAGGGGCCATATTTCGGACACGGGCGCGATTCTCCATTCTGGAACAGAGGCAGACAGGCCTCACCCACACAGTCACAAATAGCTGTCGGGCTTACGTGCGATCATCAGCCTGCGGCCGCCGCACTGCGGCCCGGGGAGAAAACAATACGTGCGATCATCAGCCTGCGGCCGCCGCACTGCGGCCCGGGGAGAAAACAAAGTGAAACGAGATAAGTTGACTTCCTTCCCACACAGACACAACTGCTCTTTTGACAGCTGACAGGACAGGGCGTAGGGACGGATACCCTTTGACTAAGTGTTATAAAATGCCTGGGTACTTGTCCAACAGAGAGAGAGAAGCATTAGTACAGACACTGCTAAGCGCACAACAACATGTTAATGCAATTTTTCACAAAAAGGGCTTATAATTCAATGAAGAGCAATTTCTTTGTTAGTCCTCGAGAGGCTAAAGTGCTGTAACTTAAAGGAACACGCCAACTTTTGGGAAAATCTGCTTATTTGCCATCTACCCTGGAGTTAGACAAGCAGAAACATACCCTTTTCTTCTCTGTGCATGCATTAGGCTTAGGGAACAGCCGCACCATTAGCCTAGCTTACCATCATTCCAGTGTGCCAGTGTAGCCTGCCAGTGTAGCCTAGTTCCCAACAGTCACGAAATACACTCCAAAAATACAACTCCAAAACTTTCCTGTAAACATGTTGTGACCTGTGTATTTACCACGTGAAAAAAAAAGAAAAAAGAAAAATGATTAGACATTTTCGTTTTCTAAGCAGATATATACTCTGAACATTTCTTTGCCGAACCACTGCTGCCTGGGCGCAGTGATTTAATCACCTCAAAAGCCCTGCTTTTCAAAAAGCAACAGGTAAATACACAGGTCACAACATGTTTACAGGAAAGTTTTTGAGTTGTATTTGGAGTGTATTTCGTGACTGTTGGGAACTAGGTTACACTGGCACACCTACTTCCAGTGAATGACGCTAAGCTAGGCTAATGGTGTGGCTGTTCTCTAAGCCTAATGCATGCACAGAGAAGAAAAGGATATGTGTATGCTTGTCTAACTCCAGGGTAGATGGCAAATAAGCAAATTTCCCCAAAAGTTGGCGTGTTCCTTTAAGAAAAAAAAACGTTCACTGTCTCAGTCAGCGAAAACAACCCACGACAGCACAACTGCAAAACCAGAATCCAGTTCTACAAGAGTGTCGTTCCGACAAAGAACAGTGAAAGCCATAATCACGACAGATGGGAGGTTTCACAATTGTCTGGGTCACATGCGTAATCCGAAAACAAGACCTCGGAGTAGAGGCGCGTCAGATACATTCCTGCCTAGACTATCGCTCCCCGTGAGATGGGCAGGCACACCTGAAACCCCATACATTGTAATGGCCGTCGGAGCTATAGGACACCGGTTAGAGAGCTGAAAGAGAGCCCGGGGCTGAAACACAGGATGTACTGACGGAGCTCTCCCAGGGGGGGAGTGTTCGGCTTGTAAAAGAGATTAGGCTACGACGCCAGCCAACGGTGCATGCACAGAGAACATGGCTGCCCCGCCAAGGTTCAATGTCACTGGTGTCTCCAGAGGACAGAGATCCATACACCTTACACCGTTGCAGTGTGCAGTCAAGCTGGTGTCTGACTGGGTCAGAACAGGAGAGCTATACTGACACTGTATATCCTCGTTAGCGTCAGCATAGTCTTTCCTCAGACAGACAGCGTGTCATAATAGAGTGAAATGGCTACATTTTTCATGAAGTAATTACTCCTGCCGTGAAACTGCATTGAAATCGCCCTCCGCGGTAACCCAGTCCAATGGTTTAGTTGTTACGAAGCTCTTCACAAACAGGAAATAAGGCCCGTTGTCACTTGAGCGATGAGAAGATAATTAAACCGATTAAACTATTATGTGTTCACGCAGCGCTGCTGTGGTTGCAATTGAAGCTTTTATTACGCAGATAAAGAGCGACTAACGGACAAAGATCACGCTAAGCCGGCGACCATCGCGAAGATGCCGAGATCCTTTTCACCGAAGGGAGTTGCCCTCCTCCACCCCTCAGAATCTGTTTACTTAGTCGGACGGGGCATTTGCTTTCCTAATGAGCCGTCCTTCCTCCTGCGTGCAGTATAGATAAATGCCCTTTATTTGCCCTGCATCGTTATGGGGTAACAGTGGCGATCTGCTCAGGAAATCCTGGCTTATCACACAGCACTGCATAGCATGTCACTCACTGCTGGTCCAGTCCAGGTTCTCTGGGACACAGAGGGGGGGGGGGGCTTCTAAGAATTGAGTTTTAAGAACAGTGAGTTCTAAGAATTCTGTTTTTCATTTAAACTTTGGATTTAAAAAAAGGTGCACCGGGTAGTTTTGGGGGGGGGGGGGGGGGGGGGTAGAAATTATCCTCCTATCCTGCATACATAAAGTGTTACAAGATAAAAAAAAACTGGATCCCTGGAGCATTGTGTGAAACTAGAGGGCGGCGCGGTGGCGCAGTGGTTAACGATGTTGCCTCGCAGCGAGAAGGTTGTGGGTTCAAACCCCAGCATGGGGGCTTTTCTGTGTGGAGAGTCTGTTTGTGTGGGTTTTGTCCGGGTACTCCGGTTTCCTACCACACCAAAAGACCCGCATGTTAGGTTTCCTGCCACTGCCCTTGACCAAGGCACTGACATTACAACTCCTACATAAGTTAGGACGGGTCAAATGCAGAGGACGAACCCCCCCCCCCTCAAAGGCTCGACTCAACTGATCTGTTTGGCTGTGGTGTTCATACCCTCCCACCACTGTTACCATACAAAGAAGCATCCTCTTCAGTGCAATGTTGGGTCACTTTGTTTCAAAGGGGCGATTTTGGGGGGATTTGTGTAGAGACCAAAGCCGGTGCGGCTGTTAATGGTGATTTTATGACAACCGATGAGGTCTGTTGAGGGAAAACAATACGTAAGGCCCCTTGATTAAGAAGCAAAAGAAACCCTCCCTCCCAACAGCCTTCATACACACTGTCCTAGCTGTTTTTCTTCTTGAGAAATGTATTCCACAATCCCTTCCCCACCGACTTGGACGGTAACAAAACAGGTGGTTCAACATGCTATCACGCCACATACCTTTAGCCTGTGTATACGGTACATCACACTGTACTTCACATTCCGGCAGTTTAACTGGGAGCTGAGGACTCTTTCTCAAGTTTAACTAACTTATTCACATGTACCGACCATCCGGTGATGGCTGTCTGTTGATGTTCTTGTGTGTGTGTGTGTGTGTGTGTGTGTGTGTGTGTGTGTGTGTGTGTGTCTTTCCAGCCCAGCTGATGAGGTGTGTGCTAACCACCGCACTTACGCACTTATGGGCCTAGGTTTGATTTGAGCTTTGGTAGCACAAGCAGACATTTTCTTTGCACTAATTCGAGCGTAAATACAGTTTTTTGAGCTACAAAGAGCATCAGATGATCTTGATGACAGTTTCTTTAATGAACCTCCTGGACTGATGCATTTGGCCTACATGTGCACTTGTTGCATACAAATTGATAGCAAATTGGTTCCAAAAAACCTCACCAAAAGAAAAACAAAATGTCAGAGATGAAATACCATACTTCTTGATGCAGCTGTCAACCAACACTTTCGCAACAGATAAAAAGGCTCCGTTTTGCAATTCGCTTTCTGTGGCTTTGGTAAGGACATGTCCCTAGCGTCCCTATTATAAAACGACGCCCTATCACAAGTACTTCACACGGGATGCTAATATAGGCCAGTCAGTTCACAGTATACGTAATGAGGAGAAAAGAACATACAGCTCCAAGAAGTCAATATATCAGCGGTAATTGGATCTGGAGTGACGGTGTCTCTGCACTAGGCTTCAAGTTTCACCAGCAATCTAGTAAATGTTTGTTTTTCTCAGTGGGGGAAACAGTGCGACCCAGCCGCCTACAGAGAGACACTGGAACGGAGGCTAATCTGGTCAGTGATCACAAAGCTACTGACCCCCGAACGAGGGTCACTTCCTGTTGCGTCGCAAGCACTGGCCATAGCGAGACGGGGTCCCGAACCAGGGTGGGGTTCCAGCCAGCTCTAGCTCAGAGCGTGTCCCACCGGAGGCCTGGTCCTCTCTCTGGAGAGGCTTTACTCAGAGGTCTGTCCCACTCGGAAAACGTTGGCCACAGGGAGAGGTTTACAAAGTAAACCGCTTTTGAAGACGGTCTGGTTCTGTGGGAGAATGTTTGCCGTGCGCTCTCTGCCAGAGCCCGACAGGGATCCAGTTTGAGGGCAGAACTTCCTCTAACCCCACAGCACCGACTCAAACAGAACTTCCTCTAAACCCACAGCACCGACTCAAACAGAACTTCCTCTAACCCCACAGCACCGACTCCAACAGAACTTCCTCTAACTCCACGGCACCGACTCCAAGAGAACTTCCTCTAACTCCACGGCACCGACTCCAACAGAACTTCCTCTAACCCCACAGCACCGACTCCAACAGAACTTCCTCTAACCCCACGGCACCGACTCCAACAGAACTTCCTCTAACTCCACGGCACAGACTCCAACAGAACTTCCTCTAACTCCACGGCACCGACTCCAACAGAACTTCCTCTAACTCCACGGCACAGACTCCAACAGAACTTCCTCTAACTCCACGGCACCGACTCCAACAGAACTTCCTCTAACCCCAGGGCACCGACTCCAACAGAACTTCCTCTAACCCCACAGCACCGACTCCAACAGAACTTCCTCTAACCCCACGGCACAGACTCCAACAGAACTTCCTCTAACCCCACAGCACCGACTCCAACAGAGATAACAACAATGATGGCTGTGACTGGATTAGTGACTAACAAAGTTACAGGAACGTCAAAAGAAACTTCAAATCAATCGTGCCGACATCTGACACGTTGCTGGAATTACTGCAATGTCCATCAAGGAATTACTGCAATGTCCATCAAGAAATCGCACCTTTTATTAATGGAGGAAGAAAACAGACGTTGAAATGTCCAGGAATAGTTAGAAATGTCACGTGTTCTGCATCCTAAAATCATAAACTAGAAACTCAACATCTTTAATCATGAATCACAAGAGATAGTTATTTATTCTCATAAAGGAAACCAGCATGTAGGACAACAGGTCAAGATACTAATCCTTAACTGCAATATAACTGATTTACAAAATGGTAAAAAAAAAAAAAAGTGCAAGTAGGACAGTGTGATGGTTCCTTTCATGGGGCTTCAAAGCCAAACTGGTCTCTGTGTGACTGCTGTGCCAACGCAGTGCCTCGAAGATAAGAGGCCGGAGACAAAGACCAGGAGGCCAGTCTTTATACTGTAGCGGTCCAGAGTGTAGTCAGTGACCTGTATAAATGTATATATGTATATATAATGCAAGTTAACCCTAACCCTGTGTTTTTCTGGTGGCTGTGTGACTGTCAATCATTCTTTGGTGTGTCTGTCAATCATTCTTTGGTGTGTCTGTCAATCAGGTAGTGTGAGCAGGTGTCGTCTGTTTGGTTAATTTGAGTTCTTTTGTTGTAGAAGCCCCTCCCCTTCCCTTTAAAAGCAGGGAGGAAGTGACTGGTAAACTGATCTAATTATCCCTCACCTGTGAGGACCTTGTGGCCACATCTCTGAGAGCATGTTAGCTTTAATTAAAAGACTCTACAAGGTGGCAACCATTGTGCCTGAATAGCCACTCCAGCTGACCATAGTGACCACACACTGGTGTTTTGTGTGTTTGGAATTCTTTCCCACACCCCTAATGTTTCCTTGCTGTGGCCTTAGCCCCAGTAGCACCACAATTAAAGCACTAACAACTTAAAGGGGCAGTTCACTGAAGAAAAAAATACCCCCCCCCCCTTATCCGGAGTGTTATCTACTGTATCTACCCTGATCGTTTTGGTTTGGAGATATCTGCTGTAGAGATGTCTGCAGTCACGCCAATACAATGGAGCTGAATGGCACTTGGTTTGGGTACATAAAAAAAAAAAAAAAAAAAAAAAAAAAAAAAGCAATGTCTCTTTCCAGAAATCATGACTACCGGTAGGTTACTCAAGATAACCCACAGACCTTATTGTGAGCAGTTTCATGTAGGAATTATTTTCTATTAAGGGGGGGGGGGGGTAGTTCGGTACAAAATAGTACCTCAATATTTGTGAACATGATCTACTCTCCCAAAGCCAGAAATCAAACTTTTGATAAAGTCTGGAGCTGCTCCATTTACAATGAATGGGAGACCCACAGGATGTTTGAGCTTTGATACCTAAATGAGCTTAATTTAGTTCTGTTCCCAGTTCTGAAAAGAAAACTTTACCCATCCACTAAGAACATTCCCCTCTGTGCTCCCAGCGTCATCATAACCATCTCTCCAAATTCAGTGTCTATATGGAGCAGCTTTGGACTTTATACCCAATAACAAAAAACATAACTGTATATTTGTATATTATTGTATATAGTACTCATTACCTTTATTTCTTAAGCTTAGCATTGTATTTTATTCTTATTACTTTTTATCATGTCTATTCTATTTTATTATTCCATTTTATTATTTTAATTTTTGCACAATCGAGGCGGGCATGGCCACCTTCATTTCACTACATGTGTTGTGTATGTATGTGACAAATAAAACTCTTGAATCTTGAATCCCACGAGTGAAGCAGAGCTCTTTTTGGATTTAGGATAGAGTTGCTCATGTTAAAAATTTTTACATTTTATTTAGATCATCTGAATAACGTGTATGAATTCTAATATTAGGTGGTAAAAAAAATTAGGTGGTAAAAAAAAACAGGTACAGAGCAACGACTACAATCGAACACACAGCTGCAATGGGGCTGGAGGAGAGCTCAGTGAAATCAAGACACTCAGTTGATCAACATCAGCAGCAGTCAGATCTGCAAACTGCTAGTCTCATTTCCAAGTAATTTTTCAGTGGAGGAGAGCCCCCCCCTCCTGTGCATGCAAACCTGTTCTACATTAAAAGAGCAAAGGGTTCCTCTGCGTCTCCCACGGGAACGACGCTTAGACTGGCTCGTTATTTCAGAAACAGGGAAAGTTGACTGCTAGCAGAACAATCTCAATTGGCGTACAGGGCTACGCCCACCCATTAGGAGGCGTCCTCCGCACGCAGTGCCTGAACATACCACTCTGCCCTGCCTTCCTCTGAGGGACTCTTATCATCGCTGTGACTCTGCAGGGACATGGCATGTACAGCTCTCTGTACGTCAAGGTGGGAACAGGGTGGAAAGGAACCCAACCAGAGACGGGAAGGAAACCGAGACGTGGAACTCCCTATAACTACTTCTGTCACCAGTTCTGGGGAAAATAAGCAGAAAAGGGACTCAACTAAATTAATGGAGTGAATCGTAAAATTGTTTATACCAGTAAATGTAGAGGCTTATTTGAGTGAGCAACATATGCCATATTTAGGGTATTAGAAACATATTTACATATTTTATATTAAAATTGTATACTTTTTTTTTAAGGGATTTCTGTAATATTTTGGGTACATAGTTTACTGATGATGTATTTCACCTTTTTGGTGATTTACTAAAAGAAAAGGGTAAACTAGGCTAACGATTTGGAAAGTTTGGACATCAAATTGAGAAAATATTAAATTTACAATATCGAACCCGGGACTGCCGTGTTGCATCGCAGCGCTGTACGTGGTGCGCCACCCTGGCGCCCCTATATTTATCTATTATTAAAGACATTTGCACTACATTCATACCTCATTTGCACCTGACCCTACCCTAAGTTTTGTACCTCACCGTTACAAATTTTACTCTGTATTGTATATTGTATATATGTATATTGACTGAACATTCCTTTACTTACTTCTTAATTACTTTTTTACTTAATTTTTTACTGTATGTAGCACACTCTCATACAGAAACAAGCATTTCATCATAAAGTATTCTGTATTTTGTTGTGACAAATAATAAACAAACTTGAAACTTGAGTTTTCAGTGAATACATTGCCTCCCATTCCAGTATTGACCCAACCTGAGCACGACATAAGAGCAAAATGGCCACCGTCTTGAATAATGGTCAATACGAATGATAAAGACAAAGATTGTGTTGTTTCAGTGAGCCCATTATTTTCAGAATAAATATTCTTATCACCCAAATACAGATTTGGCAGATTGTGTAGGCCAGTGGTTCTCAAACTTTTTACACCAAGTACCACCTGAGAACGTAGCTGGCTCTCCAAGTACCACCATATGGCTGATGTTAAAATACAGTCTATTCAGCTATGCACAGTTCACGCAGGAGGCAAATGTTTCAAGTTTCTCAAGTTTCTTTAATAGTTGTCATACAGAAGTACAGAATACTTTTATACAAAATGCTTCTTACTGTTACGCTCCAGAGACTGTGCTAGACAAGATAAGTATGAAATAAAATAGTATAGCATGTAAAATAGAAGTAAAAATAGAGGTCACAGTGTTCAGTATAGACATATGTACAATGTTCGATGCAGAATAGAAGTAACTGAGTTACCATACAATGCAATGTACTAATATACAATACTATATAGTGCAAAGCAGAAATGGGATGAGGTACAATTTAGGTACAATTTACAGTAAGGTGTACGAGTTGTAGTGCAAATCCTTTACCAATAAATATAAAGTGTGTTTAGGTGATCTAAAGTGTGGAGAGTGGGTGCTGCAGTGTGTTGTTTGTTTAAAGTGAGTGTGTGCGTGTGGGTGTGTGTGCTGTGTGCATTTGATGGTTGTTGTTGCATAGTGTTTATTGTTCGTTGAGCAGCCTGATGGCCTGGGGATAGAAGCTTCTTCCGAGTCTTTCTGTGCTCGCCTTAAGACTCCGGTATCGCTTGCCTGACCGCAGCAGTTCAAAGAGGCAGTTGTTCGGGTGGCTGGAGTCCTTGATGATTCTCTTAGCCTTACCCCTGCACCGCTTGTTGTAAATGTTCTGGAGGGTGGGAAGCCCCCCTCCAATTGTGCGTTCGGCTGAACGTGTCACTCTTTGTAGTCTGCTACGGTCTTGTGCAGTGCTATTCCCAAACCAGGAGGTGATGTTGCCAGTCAGGATGCTCTCTATTGTACATGAGTAGAAGTTCTTAAGGATCTTCTGACTGACTTGGAACTTCCTTAGGCGCCTGAGGAAGTAGAGGCGTTGTCGTGCCTTCTTCACAACACTGTCAATGTGTGTGGTCCATGTCAAGTCCTCTCTCAACCGGTGCCATGTATTCCTAATACCATTATTTATTGTTAACTTTTGTCAGACACAGCCACAATGTACAAAGGGGTAGCACTAGAACTAGCAAACGCTTCCACACAACTCATACAATGCAAGGGGCATTGAGAACATAATAACTAACATTCTCACATAGCAAGTGAGAAAATTAAGAACTGTATTTCAGCAAATGTACTTAATTCTCTCTCTCTCTCTCTCTCTCTCACACACACAGCAAGCAATTGTCCTTCATTCTCTCTCACACTCGCACGCACGCACACTCACACACACACACACACACACACACACACACACACACACACCCACAATTATTTTGTTACAAAAACTTAATTTCCTGCATTCTGGTGCAGGAATTTTTACCCTTTAAATGCCAGTGTTTGTGATGGGCATCACAAATTATTGTAAAAAAGAAAAGAAAACACATATTCAATAAATTGTTTAATTGTTACCCTTTAAATGCCAGTTTGCGTGATGGCATCACAAATTATTGTTAAAAAAAAAAAAAAAAAAAAAAAAAAAACACAAAAAGTAAAATATTTTCATTATATCAAATGCAAAGTAAATTTTTCTGGGGGGATTATTACAGGCTAGGCATGTGTCAATGATTAGCAACAACACAGATTTTGATGGATTTTTTGTAATGTCAGATTTAACCAACTCTTTTCAGAAAAGTGGGAGTATTTCATTTTTTATCTGACATTACAAAAAATCTAAAAAAATAAATGGTTATGATCAGGGCTGAAGTTGAATTAAAGATTAATGACTGTTTAGACTGCATTACTCTCTGTCACAGTGATCTCCTGGTTGTTCCCCACCTAGGTTATCTAACTATCGCGCCACCGCAACCAGAAACACTGGCCTGGCCTGCTTCTAATTTCAGTGGCCTGACTGCAAAAAAAAATAAAAAATAAAGATTGTAAATGTTTTCAAGTACCACCAGCAGTACCACCAAGTACCACTAGTGGTACGCGTACCACAGTTTGAGAACCACTGGTGTAGGCTAATAGGACAACAAAAAAGACTGTTTAATTACTGTTGAGGAGCCACGAAGTGACCCTTTTATTTTGACATCCTGTTCTCTCTGTCACTTGTATGATGTAAAAGATTAAGCATATGTTTATTGTATATATCTGTTTTAAATCTAAGCATATTATAACAGGACGAGTAGGCCTCTGATCTAAGCACCAAATGCGCACTGAAAGTCAGTGATTTATGACAAAAGTCTTTTTGTATTCTTCCTCCTACTTATGTAACCTGTATAACTATATAAACTATATATAGGCATTGCTAGTAAAGGAGACAATGATAATTTGATAATGCAGGGGGCTGCTCAGAGTCCGTTCTCTGTTAGAGTGGGTAGGAATGTGCTTCCTCTATATGCAGCCTTGAAAGATTCCACTCCAAGAAGCTAAGAGCAGGGTGGCACATTTTAACCCTTGCCTGCCCTGTCAAAAGAGAGAGCCATTATACACTTTAAAAAATTACATGTATGATGTGTAAACATATCAATCAGTGTTTAAGTATATGAGTACTGTAGTGTATAGGCTATTCATGCTAGAAGGACCATGTATTGTATATGACTTTTTCAGGGCAATTGTTTCATTCGCCTTTAGGAATGTGCCTATGACCTTGTGGGCCTCTGCTAGCCTACTAGATACAGATGAAGACATAGGGTTTTTCCCAACACAAAGTAATCTGTTACTTCTCCAGTTACTGTGACGACTAGAAGGGGAGGAGGTTTCATCCTTACTGAATTATGTGTTGATTGGCTGGTAAAATGACATGGCTGTATTTGTGGACCAATGGTAGGATGTCTTGGTATGATGCAGAACCTGGGTATATAAAGCCCGGCTCGCTTGCTCCGGGTTAGATTTTTTTATTTGAGATTTTTGATTGCCATTTTTATAGCAGCAGACACGGTTGAGCGATGTACTGGAACCGAGTCTGTTTATTTTTCAGAGTGGAGTCCCTATGCCAATACTCTGTAGATGCAAAGAGCTATGCTATGCTATGCTTGAGAGATGTTTTGTTTTTATATTATTATCACTGGATTGGACATTTCCAAGACAGACTCTTTGTAACTTACTTTTTCTAATTAAACCAACTTTGTTAAAATACTCTTACCAATTCGTGGACTGCTTTCATTGAGCTGCTTTATCACAATGTGTCACGACGCTGGCCGCGCCCTGCTCTCATCTGAGGTAACACGGTATATGTATATTCTGGAAGCCATGCAGATTAAATCAATTGCTGGTTACTGCTTTTAGCTAAAGTTATATAAAGGATATAATATATATATATATATATATATATATATATATATATATATCACTATTTGTTGCTTGCAAGCGCCAGCGTCTCTAGATGTGATGGGCCTATTGGGTTCGTGGGGATTTGAGAGTCTGGCCACTGCAGGGCCGGACGATCGCTCCACGGAGTTATGGGTCTATCAAACTGATCGGAGGTTCTGGAGCTTGCAAATGATTATTGCTTTTATTACGCTAATATTACACTATTAGTAGTAGTACTACTTATTAAAAGAGTAGTAATATCATCAGGCTTACAAATGATTAGCATTATAGGCTTTTACTAAAATGATGATGATGGTGATGATAATGATGATGATATAATAATAATTATTATAGGCAAGGAGTTCTCCCAGACATACATTCGGTTTATTACAAACAAAGAAGAGGTTAACAACTCTTCTACGCTTATATGTCATATGAACTGGATATAACTAACTAATGACTATGGAATAAGCGTGATTAGGATTAGTAATTGACCCGAGAACTTGGCGAGTTTAGCACCTCGCTGGGGGATATCGGGGCGGCCACAGGGTTCTATCTCGAGTAGGTGATTGAGATAGATAGAGACACCCGTAGGCTTTTATCAATTACCATCCTGCTTTTTTATTCAACATATTAAATATTCAATGTTTATAATATTCTAGAGAAAACTAGGGTTTTAATGAAGTAAATGTACACATGTAACTGAGCAGCTTAGCAAAACAATGTACATCTTTAAAGAATGAACTTGGGCCCAAACAAATGGGACATGTTTAAACCTCAACAGGTTTTCCTCAGGCTGTAGGCCCTGAAAACCTGTTGAGGTTGAAACGCCTCACATTCTTATGCCCAAGTTCATTCTTTGAAGGTGTACATAAGCTGTTCAGTTACACGTGTACATTTAATTACAATGACGATACAAACAATGACGAGTCTCACTACAGGGACGAGGTGAGCCAACTGATCACGTGGTGCGGGAACAACAACCTCATGAATGTATCCGTTTTTGTTTATTGCACTTTATTTCTTGCTATGTAGCTAAATGGCTCATGCGAGGTATAAAGATGGTGGCTTTTCTGAAACTTTGAGCAGGATGTGGAGTGACTCGTTCAACCTTTCTGATTGGTTGAAAATGGCCTTCATGTTTGAACTACATCGCCACCTACTGCTTTGGCATTGTACCAGTGGCGGCTGCTGACCAAATTTGTTGGTGAAGCTAAAATTATATTTTTAAAACATCCCCCACTCTGTGTATTGAATCTACCATCTCTCATTAAACACTGTGTACATTTAGATTGGTGTATTGAATCTACCATCTATAATTAAACACTGTGTAAAGTTAGCTTGGTGTATTGAATCTTCCATCTCTCATTAAACACTGTGTACAGTTAGCTTGATGTCAGGGACGTTAGCGTCCAGGTATCGTTATGTAAACAATTTGGCTGACTAACGTTAGCTAACGTTAGTGTCCAGGTATTGTTCTCTAAACAATTCGGCTGGCTAACGTTAGCGTCCAGGTATTGTTCTGGATACAATTCGGCTAGCTAACATTAGCTAACGTTAGCATCCAGGTATCGTTATGTAAACTATTTGGCTGGCTAACGCTGGCTAACGTTAGCTAACGTTAGTGTCCAGGTATTATTCTCTAAACAATTCGGCTGGCTAACGTTAGCTAACTTTAGCGTCCAGGCTTTAGTTTTACAAACACTACTACTTACTTTTTTTCTGATCCAGATGCATAAGTCCACTTCTTCATGTTGCTCAGTTTATGGTTTATACTTCGGTCCTAATGTTGGCGCAAAGTTTAATTTTGCCTACTGTGTTGTTACAGCTGTGCTGTATTGTACCCATTCTGCAATCTGTTAATAAAATGTTCAATCAATTAATCAATCAAACAGCCGGAGAACTTGATGACATCATCACAGTCACGCAGCTCTTCTCTGATTTGAGTGTCAGAACGTTGAGGGCTGTCAATCATTCAATCCCCGTTCGTGAATGGCACACGCAAAACTGCACGGGCCAGGCTTAGATGACGTTTTTGAGGCTCAAATAGCCTATTTTGATTGGATAATTATATTCCTAAGATCAACCCGTGCAGTTTATTTGCACTGAGTGATTGACAGCTCGCCATTACGGCAGCAGTTATGGGAGAAGGCCTGATCAGAGAGCTCAGAGCTGTCACTTGGCCATTTTTGAAAAAGAAATAATTCACTGGCATTTTTTTTTACAGAGGTAAAACATTTCTAATAAAAATAATAATAATAATAAAAAAAAAAAATATATATATATATATATATATATATATATATATATATATATATATATATATATATATATATATATATATATGTAAGTTAATAATTATGAGTGAAGTTCTGCCTCACGTGTTGTCATGGAATAACCTCCACTGCATTGTACTACATGTATATACATCACTCGGTGGTCAGGAGACAAAACGATGTCTAACTTGCCTGCCATTACGTAGCGTTCTGAAAAACGAAACTGAAAACGAAATCGGCCCTAGTGTAACCGCAGCCTCAATGTGGAGAAAACAAAGGAGGTTGTTGTCCACATTCCGGAGAGCACACGCCCAGCACCCTCCACTGACCATCAACGGTGCAGTGGTGGAGAGAGTGAGCAGCACCAAATTCCTGGGTGTGCACTGTGCACATCACAGAGGACCGCTCCTGGAACACCAACACTGCATCACTGGCGAAGAAAGCTCAACAGCGCCTCTACTTCCTCCGCAAACTGAGAAGAGCTGGAGCCTCAGTACCCATCCTGTGCTCCTTCTACTGGGGCACCATCGAGAGCCTCCTGACCAGCTGCATAACAGCGTGGTATGACGGCTGCGCAGCATCCTGCCGCAAGACCCTGCAGCACACGGTCAGAACAGCTGAGAGGATCATTGGTGCCCCCCTCCCCTCCCTCCAGGACATCTACAATACACGCCTGGCAATTTTTTTGCCACTGTTGATTTGATTTGATTTTTATTTAGTACATACAATTTATACAATAGTATAAAAACAAGGGGTACAAGGATAACATGTGAAAGTCTGTCGACTTGTTTCCAACATGGTCCCAAGAAAAATACAATAAATCACAAAGAAAGAGTTAAGATAAAATAGATACAACAAGTAGATAAAATAGACAACACAATTTTCTAAGAGCCTCATTACAGCATGTCATGTTCCTGTTCTTCAAGAGTGGTGGCCAAGCACCCTCTGCAACCTATTGTTGCAGATGTCGCTTCACACCCCTCTTGAAGACAGCAATAGTGGGGGAGTTTTGGATGGCCCTGGGCAGAGAGTTCCACAGCCGGCAGGCTGTAGACAGAAAGCCATTCTGTGAATAGGAACCCTTTCTAGGCTCATAAACTGAGAGCTGTCCAGACCGTAACTGTCGTCTGTACTGTATAGTGCTGTATAGTGCATGTACATCGTGTCCCATATGTTACTTATGTTTATAGTGTTCTATATGTTACTTTATGTTTATATTAGATATTTTTCTTTTTATATACACCGTGGGAAGGGGGAAACTAAATTTCACTTCTCTGTATGTCTTTCACATTATGAGAAGAGACAATAAAGCTGACTTTGACTTTGACTTTAAAACCCTTGTTCTAGACTAGAGCACCCAGGAACGAAAGATTATCCTATAACCTAGTTATATAAATACTGGCTGAGCGTCTCGCTCTTCGCCATAATGAGATATCTCTTATCTCCAGCACCTACTGTGCTCATGAACAAAACAATTGCACTCTCATGCACGTGACCAGGCCACGCCCCCACGTCCTACTATATGACGCCGGACATGGTCACACTCCCCCTTCCTCAGAAAAAGTTTCCAACACTGAAAAGCCAACCAAGGGACCTCAGGGCGCTAAGAGCGAGACGCTCAGCCAGTATTCATATAACTAGGTTATAGGATAACCTTTCGTTATATTATCATACTGGCCAATCGCGTCTCGCTCTTCGCCATAATGAGATATGGGGCAGAGCAGATGCGTGGCCCGACAAGTGTACCCCCTGAGGGCCCGCAAGCCCTACTACCAGGGGGGAGGGGAGTCCCGTCCACCCGCCCGTCCTAACGAAGGGGGGGAGGCAGTCAATTCCACCAAAGTGCGAAAAAGAGGGAACCAGAGACCCCTAAAAATGCACAGTACAGGCGGGACCACGTGTGACACATCACCCCGTGGCACACACCCACACACCCCTGCTAACCCACCGACAGGTGGGACGCAGGGGAGGTCCCAGACCTCAGAACTGCCTGGGAGACAGAACCCCCAGTCATGTCCATGAGGTAAAACTTAACGAAGGGACCTGGGGAGGACCAGGAGGCCACAGCACAGATGTCCAGCCAACGTGTAGCAAAGGGCAATGCCCTCGCATAACCAATGTGACAGCCGCTGCTTGGACAGTGCCTTACCAGCGTGAGGACCACCATAACAAACAAAAAGTTGATCAGCAGCCCTGAGATCCCGAGTCCGACTGAGGTAAACCCCCAAAGCACGGACAGGACACGACAGATGAAGGCTCGCCTCTAACCCACTAGCGTGAGGAGGCGGATGAAACGCCTGAATCACAATATCCCCGGAGCGAAAAGAGCTCTGGATATTAACCGGATAGCGTTAACCACAGAATAGTCAAGACGCATCCCCACCAGATTCACACTGTCAGCAGCCAAGCCTAGAGGCTGCCCCAGAACAGGAAGGCAGAACAGAGTTCCGCGTGCCTGAGAGGGCCCGCGGTGACCACGGAACAGGCCACGGCGGGACCACACAGAGCTGAATCAGGGCCGGGGACCACACAGCTGAGCCCCGGCCCGGCACGACCAGGACCAAGTCCCGCACTCCCGACGTACCCGCCCCAACAGCTGTAAGGGGGGGAAAGCGTACAGAATCCCGGACGGCCACGGAATCGGTCTCAGACCTGCCCGACTATGTCTGGACGTAATCCCCACTCGTCAGGGTGAGGACCGCCCCGCGACATCACACCTGCACCCACATTCACCCTGCCGGGGATGTGGAGAGCCCTCAGGCAGAGCAGATGGAGAACGCCCATAGCCAGACCGCCACCCGGTGCAGACGGGGGGAGCGCACTCCACCCTGTCTGACAATATACGACGCTGACGTCGTGTTGTCCGTCCTGACCAAAACATGCTTGCCCGCCACAAGGTGGTCGAGCCGTTTGAGGACCAGAAGGACTGCCTTCAATCCCAACACATTGAATGTAGCGCAGACCGGGCAGCATGGCAGCTGCCCCCTACTGCGTTGGTCTGACACGTCCCTGAGGGAGGCGTCGGTGAAGACCGTGACGTGTGACAGCCTGCTGCCCAAGGGGACCCCGCAGGTGAGGGCACCAGACCCTCCCCAGAAGACGAGGTCCCCCAGTACTGACATGGGAACCTTCAGCCGCTTCCATATGTCTCACACCGGGTCCATTTCCATACTGGAAAAAACCACCTCTGCATCCTCCCCATGAGGAGGAGGCCAAGAGGGACCCCAGCAGCAGGCGCATCACGGACAGCGCCGTAACCGTCCTAGGACGGAACCTCCAGAGCATGCCGAGAACCCAATTACTCGTCGGCGCTCCGAGAGGGATGCTCATATAGACCTTGAGCTTAGAAAAAGCCCAAGTACTCCACCCGTTGACTGGGAAGAGGAGAACTCTACTTCCAGTTTACAGCAAAACCCAGGCCGGTGAGACACCACCTGCCTGGTATGAGACCTGGCGATCTACCCTGACCGGCCAAGGACTAGAACGTCGTCCAGGGCAGAATACACTTCGTAACCCCCGACGACGCAAAGGCCCCAGTGCGGTCTACACGCACTTGGTGAAGATGCGGGGAGCCAGAGAATAGCCGAACGGCAGCCTCTGGTACTCGTACACTAAGCCCTGCAAAGGAAGCGTAGGTAAGCCCTAGGATGGAAGATCGGGAACACGCATCCTACAGGTCTATGGAGGAGAACCAGGCCCCCACCTGACAGCGTCTAACAGGTGGGAGACGGTCAAAATTCTGAACCTTCCATGGGACAGGTCCAGTATGGATCTGACACCCCCCCCCCTGATTTCTCGGGCACCAGAGAATACCGGGAGGAAACGCCACGCATCGTGTCCTCCTTTGGGACCACGACGATGGCTTGCTTCGCCCACAGAGATTGGATCTCGTCGGCCAGAGCGGTCACTGCTGTTGACCCCGACAATAGGGTCTGTACCAAACCTGAAAACGGGTGGGGTTGTGTAAACACAAGTCCCCGCCTCAGCGTTCTCTCCATCCACCTCGACATATGGCACTGCTGTAGCCATATGTGATGACAATCCCAAGCGCACCCGCCGCCACTTGGCGCTGGTCCGCCAGGAACCGTAGATAGGCGGCCCGGTCCCACCCGCTGTGCGTTACCAACCCTGGACCCGCCAACCGCGCAAGCAGGGTGTCTCGCGGAGTCGGGATATCGGACCCTGACACTACCAACGAGGCAATCGCACCCAAGGGGGGACCCCGACAGAAAGGGCCGATTTGATACGGGGGAAGCTGACATCACACTGGGTGACAAAAAGCTCCCCCACTGAACACCTCCCCAGCATGGATTGCTGAGGAACTGTTCTACAGCTGGACATGCAAGGCGTGAGGTCCCCACACTGCGTGATAGGGTGGGTTCCTACACACCGTAGCCCTGCAGTGATATTACTACCACCCAAATCATGCGCGCCTGCCAGACCACCGCCGGACTTCCGGCCGTGGGAGGCACTAACGTGATACCCGGCCTGGCGAGGGCGGGGCAGGGGGAACTCGCGCTGCGACCCCAAGGGCCTCGAGCTCCCCCGCTGACAACCTTTATTGTTGACAGACACAACACCAGGCTCACCAAACACAGACGCAGAACGTGTGGCGTGGGAGCCGCTTGACAGCACAACATTCTCACAGACAGACCCAGGCCTAGCCAGCAACTGGGTGTCAGCCCCTGTCCCCATGAGAAGCGAAACGTGGGGCCGCTTGCGCCTCATCGAAGGCACGCGGCCCGCAGCCAAAGGAAACAAATCAGAGCCCTTATCCCGCTGGTGTTGGGAGGGGGAGTGACCGGAGAGCGAGCTAGACACAGCTAGACGGCGAAGTTTTTTTAGGGCGTGCTCATCTAATGTAGCCGATCCCTCGGCCACCAAGGCTGCCGGCCTTGCGATCACCTGTTGTCTTTGTGTCCAGGGTACCTCAGGCGGGGGAAACATGGCCGCTGGTTGAGGGCCTCACCACAGCCCTCCCTGCGGTTATAGCTTGCGGCTAGGTCAAAGCTAATAACCTCAAAACCTCACGCGATGTTTCGACGTCGGCTGGCCCTAAGGCCCCGCCACAGACACCATTTTTGACAGAAAAAACAGCAATTCGAACAATGTTACTAGTCGCTGCTAATTCTATACCGTGGCGGTACCGTATAGGCTTAACAACCCACCAGCCACCTGCCGGGCCGACTCGCCTCATGGTGTTGGCCGGGCGGGACACCGTTCCACCATGTCAGAGGCAAAGGACTGATGCCACTTGCTTCATAAGCATGGAGCACCAGTGGTGGCCGCAACAAAAAACTACTACTAGTGAAGCACTGCCTCACTAGTAGGAATACAGCAACCTCCACTGTGGTGTGCACCCATGAAGGGGTAAATGAATGAAAACTCCACTAACACACTAGCCCATACACACAAATGTTAAGGGGATGCAGACCAGAGAAACACCAGTCCCGCACACAATTCATAGATTCACAAAAAGCACACCAGCCCTAGGCCTCAGCCCATACACCCATGAAATGGTAAACAAGCCCCCGTCAAAACTCCCAACAGTAGACACCGATTGACCGTCAGCATGAATGGTTAAGAGTAGGGGTGCACCGATGTATCGGTCGGGTATCGGTATCGGCCGATAAGTGCCTTGTTGACTGCAATCGGCCTATCGGCCGATAAGCTCGAATGTGCCGATGGCAGTAGCCGATAAATATCCATCAATTTGTGTAGCGTCAAGACAAAAAAAAGTTCACTCGCGACCTGCACAATGCCGTCCCCAGTCCCCCCCACACACACACACAAGCTACTGCATAAAAGTTACTACTTATGATTAACAAGGCATTCGTTTTGTGGCATTAACGTTATATAGTTAGTGTTACACGTTCAATAACATCAGCATATTATTTACCCGAACGTAGCAAGCGTTCATACTAGCTCAGTTCCTTCCGTTGCTCACAGAGCCCTGAGTTTTACCCATTCTGCAATCTGTTAATAACGTTTTCAATCAGACACATGTATAGAAAGGCTTTGTTTTATTATAACATTAGTTGCAGTAAAATCATTATGCCTCATTTAAGTCATCCTGCGGAGCTAAAAGCTAAACGTCAGCCGCGCCGTGTTGTTGTTCTAGAAAACCTCTCGTCAACTCAAAATCAATGGCGGACAAAAGCCGAAGTAAAAAATGTATACGGCTTGCCGATTGGTGGTAACAGCAGAGGCGTGTGCAAGCGGTGTGTGACGTAATTGGCAGAATCGACTGTCAATCAAAATTTCATTGGTTGAGAGTAGACAATAGTATCTCGCTGCAGCCCAGCAGGTAGACCATGCTGGGAGAACTAGTATCTAGATGCAGCCCTGCAGAACATACTATTTAAAAGAAATTTGTTGCCAAAAATATCAGAATCGGTATCGGTCGATTGTGTTAGTTGAACAATCGGTATCGGTATCGTTGGCAAATGTTCATATCGGTGCATCCCTAGTTAAGAGGAGGGAAGACCTTTTAGAAAAGACAGCCCTCGGCGGGGAACAAGAACGGAGACCCAGCATTGTAGCATTAGCATTAGCCGCGCGCACTAGGATAGCCGGGAAAACATCCAAAACAGAGTCATGACGACCATGTTTTCCCAAATATCCTGCCCCTCGCGCCAATACACAACTCGGCTGTCTCACGGGACAACGAGCAGTATCACAAATGCTAGCATTAATGCCTGGCAGCGCAGGCCCTACCTGTGCGCGACCTAGCCCAACAGCTAGCCGCCGCGCAACGTCCCTCGGTCCGCTGTCACGAGATGAGGAAACCCAGGACAGGCCCGATGCGCTGTTAGGATGTGCCGAGAAGATTCCAGGGGCTGGTGAATCTCCGGCGAAAAACCCAACATTGTGTCATTTTTTTTTTTTGTTTTTTTTATCCACTTTTTCTCCCATTTTCTATATTTTTCTCCCATCCCAATTTCGTAACATCCAATTCAACCCTCCCCTGTCACAAACGCTGTTTCTTGCCTCCCACAAGCCGGCTGCAATGTGGACTAAGTCATACATAGCACAAGTCCCCTCCGGTACTTGAGGTAACAGCAGTCGCATCTTTTCACCTGCGCAGCTAGATCTCTCAGTGGCGAGGAGTAACGCGTGGGAGGCTCACGCTGCCCCCGACACTTCCTGATTCTACTGCGCAGGCGCACCAACCGACCTGTAGGAGTCGCTGTCCTCAACGCCCGATCCCCACCCATCAGTTTCCCACCCCCTAATACGGCCAATGTGTATTAGTACGGACGACCAGCTAAACTGAAAGCAAATGTGGAGCGCTGGGCTCGAACAGGCAAGCCCAGCGTCTCCAGATTTCGTGGCGAGCGCCTTGCCCACTACGCCACGTAGCCGCCCGACATTGTGTAATTTCTCTCTGCATTTCATAACAACTAGTTCATGGAGTGCACTGCAGCGTCCATGTTGGAAACAAAAAAAGAAGAAGGGGGAGTGTGACCATGTCCGGTGTCATATAGTAGGACGCGGGGGCGTGGCCTGGTCACGTGCATGAGAGTGCAATTGTTTTGTTCATGAGCACAGTAGGTGCTGGAGATAAGAGATATCTCATTATGGCGAAGAGCGAGACGTGATTGGCCAGTATGATAATATAACCACCCTTTCTCTTTACCGTTTCCCGTTTCCTTTTGTCATGTTTTGGAATCCTTTACATATCTGTTACAATCAAGCATAACTGAATTGCCCTGGAAGGCGGACACGTTTTACCAAAAATAACTATATTTATTTAATAACTATCTAAAGGACAAAAAAGAATGGAGAGCTGGGTGCTCCAGCCTCCATGGTTCAGGATATATAACAAAGTACATGGACAAAAATATAACAAAGAGCAAGGATGGTCAAAGATAGTGAGCACAGGTGAGGGCACTTCTGGTGAGACTCTGGTAAGTGACAACTGCAGATTGCACTCTGGCCTGTTTAGTAGAGTGTGGAGCGGAGCCTCATCACCACACCTGTGATCAATTACATAAAAAGCAGCCATGTTAAATACAACAGAAAGAAAGCAGTGTGTCAATCACACCTCACCAATTAGTGACAACACACTTAAACCACAATGTGAATATACACCACAGACAGTAAGGATACCCCCCACCATGTGAAAGTACACATAACAATTTCCACCATTCACAGACGACTTCAGAGGGATAAAACACTTGCAGAGAATAATTTGGGGATCCATTTCAATAATAACATAATAAAATGTACAATATCCGAGGAGCCTAAATGGACGTCTATTGGAAGTCTATATGAGTTGGAACTAGGGATGCTCGATATTGGCTTTTTTACCGATACCGATATACCGATATTGTCCAACTCTTAATTTCCGATACCTATATCAACCGATACCGATATATGCAGGGTTCCCCCCCCCCCCCCCCCAAAAACGGAATAATTTCAGGTAATTAACATTACATATCTCTTGTTGTGGAATTAACACAACATTATGCATACTTTTGACAATAAATAAAATCAGAATTTGTTCTTACTTGCTTGCCTGGGTAAATAAAGGTTATAGAAATGTAAAAAAAAAATAATAATAAAAGAAATGTAAAAAAAAATATTCTTTTTTAAACCGATACCGATATTTTCCGATATCACATTTTAATGCCAATATCGGTAGGCCGATAATATCGGACATCCCTAGTTGGAACCCGACCCACACATGTGACTTCCAATAGACGTCCATTTAGGCTAGCCATACATCCTCGGATATTGTACATTTTATTATGTTATTATTTATAGATTTTTAAGGGCTGAGAGAGTGCCAGGGCAAAGTGCATCTCCTTGCATCGACTGTAAACTGTACTTTGAATGTATGTGACAAATAAACTTGAAACTACTTTTAAACTATAACGATAAATGATGTTACAACATGCAATCTAAAAAGGGGAAGGGACATTGCGTACCGTCTGACAATAAACCTGCTCACTTTTTTCTTCTAGAGAGCGTCGCACAATGAAAGCGTAGCCGCTATAGGTTGTGAAAGAAACCACACGATATAACAGCCTCGTCTGAACACTTCTGAAGTTTACGAGACCTGTCACAATATAGTGTCCCAATATACAAAAAGTGTGTGTGAAATTACCAATTATTTTTTGTGAGATTACAAGTTCTTTGAGACAGAGATTTATTGGTTTCCCCCCGAGAGAGTTTACTATGCAGATGGCAAGAGAGGAACCAGTGAGAATCATGTAAAAAAGAAAACAGTCTCTTGATCTGACTGGTCTAAAAAAAGCCTCCACTTCGCTACATGCTGCTTGCGTCCAACAGGTTCACACAGTCATGTGGCGACAGCATGACTAAGACTCCCCCCCCCCCCCCCCCAAATTGGCAAACAGAATTCCATGTGTAATATGGTATTCTTCACAAGGCGGCAGGGCTGTGAGCCTTTTAATACCATCTCATGTGATTAGAATTGTGATGTGATTTGTATCTCGACTCCCTCTCTCTCTCGTGTCATGTCCTCCCTCCCTTAGGCCTGGGTGGGTATTTGAAGCACCCCACAGAACTGGAGGCCTGCGCAGCATCTGGTTGACTTGGAAACAGCTGTGTTTTCACAGATCTGACTGAGGTTTATAACTGCTCCCAGCCCTGCCCCCACCCCCCCTCCCGGTTCACTGGGCCTGCTCAGCTAAACAATGTTTAAATCCCCCCCCACTCATATTCTCACACAAACACCGTTACTCTCATGTGTGTGTCTGCTTGCATACTCAGGAAATGTATATTATATGGGCCTTTTCAAGTGTGGTCGAGGAATATCGGCTGGTGTGGAAATTAAGAGTGAACTGATGACTGAAGCCGATTGGGTCACGTGAGATCACCGTTATTCAATATTCAAGAGTTTTATTCATCACATACATACCAGGGCATACAGTGAAATGCGGTTGGCCATGCCCGCTTCGATTGTGCAATAAAAACAATAGTAATAGTAATAATAATAATAATAAAAAGATAACTAGAATAGACATGGTAAATAGACATGTTAATAAATCGCTTAAAGGCACTGGATCCTATGTACATACCTATACAATGTGCAGTTTTTCCTCTATGTCCCTATGCTATACTTGCTGTTACTAACTATACTATACAACAATCACAACAAGTTATTTTCTTAAAGTGTCCTTTTCCTTCCTTTAAAGTGACCTTTTCTTGTGTGTTTAAAGTGACCTGTGGTGCGTTTGTGTGTGCGAGTGCAGAATGTTGTGTTGTGTGTGTGTATCTGTGTGTTCATGTGTGCTTGTGTGTGGAGAGATCAGTGTTCATTGTTCTGATGGCCTGAGGGAAGCTGAGCCTTAGCCTCTCTGTTCTTGTTGCATGTATACGGAGCCACTATGTGAGTTGACCAGTCAGGTCTTCTGTGATGTGGACTCCCAGGTACTTAAAACGTCTCACCCTGTCTACGATAGCCCCATTTATCCACAGTGGCTTGTGTGTCCCCTGCTGTATTCTCCTAAAATCCACAATCAGCTCTTTGGTTTTACCAATGTTCAGGAGTAGGCTGTTATCCCGGCACCAACGTGCCAGTACATCAACCTCCTCCCGGTAGGCCTTCTCGTCATTGTTAGAGATCAGCCCCACCACCACTGTGTCATCCGCAAACTTCACTATGGAGTTGGAGCTGAACCTGGCCACACAGTCATGTGTGTACAGTGAGTACAGCAGAGAACTGAGAACACAGCCCTGGGGGGACCCGATGCTCAGGGTGATTGAGTTGGAGGTGTGTCCACCCACCCAGATCGCCTGGGGCCTGTCGGTCAGAAAGTCCAGGATCCAGGCGCTCAGGGCGGTGTTCAGACCCAGATCAATCAGTTTGTCAACCAGTCTGGTGGGGACTATGGTGTTGAAAGCTGAACTATATTCAATGAACAGCAATCTCACATATCCCCCCTTCTGACTGTCAAGGTGAGAAAGGGTGTTGTGCAGTACCTGGGAGACCGCGTCGTCAGTGGACCTGTTATGCATCCTATATGCAAACTGCAAAGGGTCCATGTTACTGGGGAGGGAGGCACAGATGTGATCCTTGACCAGCCTCTCAAAGCATTTCATGACCGCAGAGGTGAGTGCCAAAGGTCTGTAGTCATTTAGGCCTGCTGGGGAGGAGTTTTTTGGCACAAGGATTATAGTGTACGTCATCGTACTGATGAAAGAACCCGAAGAAGTGAAACGTGTCGTTCACTCCACTGTTTCTAACTGTATTTTCTAATATGAATAAAAGATACAGTGAGTCTATGAGTTACAGCTCAGTCTACCAGTTATTATATTATAGATTAAAATGTATTGCCATTATACAGCACAGGTACAGTAAGTGTGCGGCTAACACTACTTGGTTTGTGGTCTATGCTAAAGGACATCGATGTTGACTAATGAAACTACCTCTTAATACAGGTAGCAAACGGAAACGTACAAGGGTGGAGGAAACAAATGCAAATGTTTCTTGAGAAATAATGTGCTTTTAGATACATGTATCTAAAAATCACAGAATGTGTGGTTGTAAAACTGTCCAAAGTGAGCAATCACTAAGTGTCCATATATTTAGCACATATAAATTAAGACTTCTAAAACATTTGTCGGTTTGATGATGTTTTAGTTAGCCATGGTGATGGCTGCTTGATCTTCTGATGGATATAGTTCAGTGATGGTGACAAGGGCATCCCAAAGTTAAAGAGTTTCTTTATACTCCTCTTTAAAAGCTTCTGTAAGTGCTATTTCTTTTGTTAAAATGTGTGTTAAGTAGCTCTACATTCCAACAGTCATCACTGATATAGTGTTTAGTCAGTAACACAGTACCGCTCTGCAGTAAACAGAAAATAAAAGTTCTGGTATCACGTTGCCACTTTATCCAATCAGGAGAGAGAAAAGTGGAGTGTGGGTAGCAGGAAAAACATGACATCTTGCTCGTGAAATGTATCTTTTTCCACCTGAGAAATATGATATGCAGTTGCTGGACCTTAATTCATATTTGATCTGCAAACGCCTAGTTTGACAGCTTGATCTGAATTCCGTGAGCCAGGCACGCATACTCCAGTGTGATATTATATGCTGGCTTATGCTCATAAATGTTATATTTTCCCACCTAAACAGTTCACTAAAATATGTTTCTAACTACATTCCACGGACCAGGTTGATCACCAAAGTTTCAATCTGTAGCGCCTAGACTCTGGAATGCCCTTCCTCGTGGCCTAAGAGCTGCAGCGTCTGTTGATATTTATTGTTATTTTTTTCTCTGTGATGCATTGTGTTTTTGTTCAGTTTCTTATCACTTGAAAGGTTATTGCTTTTTATTTTTATATTTTATTTCTGCTGTATGTAAAGCACTTTGTGCGTTATCTCTGTTAAAAGTGCTATACAAATAAACTTTACTTACATATTAGGTAAAAAATAGGATATGCAATTGTTGGATCTTAATTCATATTTGATCTGCAACTCCTAGTTTGACAGGAAATTTGCCAAAATTACCATATCATTTACAGCACCTTTAAATAGAGATGGTAAAATAATATTTTCGTGATCAGCGATATTAAAGGTTTTCCCCCAACCAGGGTGTGGGGAAAGACATGTTATTCAAAGCATTGGATGGGTTACATATTACTGCGATTCATGTTGGCTTAAACAGGCTGAGAAATGACATCTGCATAAGCGGCATCTAACATCTGGTCAAAGGTTCTTTGTTTTGGTGCAATTGAAAAGTTTGGTAATCTATTGCCATAAATACAAGATTTCACAATATATTCCAAGAGAAAAGTCAAGGGGGCGGCGAGTAAACGTTTGGCGACAGATGGAAAAAATTACAGTACATCATTCAAGTTCAACACCTTGAAAGAGCCGTCCAGCAATAACACTTATGTCTCTCTAAATGAAAACGCCAGAGTATTGACTTAAATGGAACCAACCAAGTAAGGGCTTGTGTCCACAGCGGACGTTTTATGAGTTGTCAGCTCCTTTCTGTCATTAATTTCTATGCTACAGACGCGACAGGCGCGCTCCTTTTCCCAGCGCCTCTGTTTTAGCGCTCTCTGTGGCAGCGTTTTTGGGCGGAGTGCTCCCAGCGCCTAAAGTTGAAACTAGTTCAACTTTTGGAGAGGAGCGCGCTCATCAAGGTAACTTTTTCCGACCGACCAATCAACATCGAGGAAGTGGCGGAGCCACGGCAGCCGCGAGACTCAGGAAAACGCTCTGAGCTTTTTTTCTTTTTTGGTCCGCCTTGAAAAAAACATCCGCTATGGACACAAGCCCTAATAGTAAAGATTTATGTGGTTACCTTTTCTGCATTGAGCTATATGCTATTAAATGGACAATACATACTGTGTGCATAAAGCCTACAGGGTGTGTGAGCGTGCGTGTGTGCTGCATTGTTCAAACTCTTCAGCAGTAACACAACACTATGTGTAGCACAATATTGATTTCACATTATGCTGTTATGTAAGATACCGCCCACCACACAATCCACCGCATTCCCACTCCTCCCAGTCGGTTCATGGGGGAGCTGTAATCACATGAATTGTGGTTTATCTTGTGTGTCAAGATGAGCATCTTAAAGGGATAGTTCAGATTTTTTTCTAACCCTAGCCCTATTCGCTACTCGCCGACGTTGCTGTTGAGAGTCAGTAAGAGTCCTTTCTCTCTAGCTCCGGTTAGTTAGCCACAAACCAACGCAAGGTCAATCCTATCTGTACAAGCTGACTGAGGACAACTGATATCTTCTTTGTGTGCAGTTTGTGAGCTTCAGTCAGCTTGTACGGACAGGAGCTCGAGTCCATTGAGTTTGCATTTGTTTGTGGCTAATTAGCCAGAGTTAGTACGAGGGCTCCTGAAAGGATTCTGTCAATCGACAACATCGTTGGTTAAGTAGCAAAGAGGGCTTCCAAAGATCTGAACTTTCCCTTTAAAACACGACTCGGGTCATTTACAGTAAACAGCGAGACAGACTGGGACTGAACTGAACCAGCAGGGGCCCGACGTCCTCTGAGCCGGGTCATGGGCTCGCGGCTCAGTCTCCACCAGAGGGGTCTCCCTCGCCCCAAGACATACACGTCTGCTCTTACCAAGACCCAACTCCTACGGGTTCATGCACAGACAGGCCAGAAGCACAAATCATGAACTGATGTAACCGGTCTCATTTGACATGCCCTGAGTGGGAGTTGAACCCCGGTCTCCCGCGCCGTGGGCGACATCGCCGACCGGGTAATGGGTCTGGATGCCTCTGGGGAGTGAGTTTACTTGCAGTACCGCTTAACGTCCACAGCCACTTCACTACACTGTCCATCGTGACTGTGGATAGACACGCGGTACCTCCGTTACACTGACACGGACACAAGACACACACACACGCACTATGTTTGCCAAAGACAGATGCATACAGATATACACACACACACACACACACACACACACACACACACATACAGATAAGACACACACACACACACACACAGATCCAGATACACACACACACTAGACATGCAAAGACAGACAGACAGACAGATACAAACACACGCACGCGTGCACACACACACACACACACATATATACAGATAAGACACACACACAGATCCAGATACACACACACACTAGACATGCAAAGACAGACAGACAGACAGATACAAACACACGCACACGCGCGCACACACACACACACACACACACACACACACACACACACACACACACACACGTGGGCTTGCAGAGTGTACAGTGGGTTAGTGTGCTCTCAGTGACAGGATTAGGGCTGAGTGATGCTCAGGAGGATTACTCAGCATTCTATGGTCACATGATCCATGTCTGAATGCCAGCTAGGCTAGTCAGTTATCCAACCTGCCAGCTAGGCTAGTCAGTTATCCAACCTGCCAGCTAGGCTAGTCAGTTATCCAACCTGCCAGCTAGGCTAGTCAGTTATCCAACCTGCCAGCTAGGCTAGTCAGTTATCCAACCTGCCAGCTAGGCTAGTCAGTTATCCAACCTGCCAGCTAGGCTAGTCAGTTATCCAACCTGCCAGCTAGGCTAGTCAGTTATCCAACCTGCCAGCTAGGCTAGTCAGTTATCCAACCTGCCAGCTAGGCTAGTCAGTTATCCAATATGCAACACTATCTAAACTAGGCCTGACCCACTGAATGGATCTGAATGCCAGCTAGATTAGTCAGTCATCCAACCTGCCAGCTATGTTAGTCAGTCATCCAACCTGCAACGCTATCTCAACTAGTCTAAATGCCAGCTAGGTTAGCCAATCATCCAACCTGCAACACTATCTCAACTAGTCTGAATGCCAGCTAGGTTAGTCAATCATCCAACCTGCCACGCTATCTCAACTAGTCTGAATGCCAGCTAGGTTAGTCAATCATCCAACCTGCCACGCTATCTCAACTAGTCTGAATGCCAGCTAGTTCAGTCATCCAACACTATCTCAACCAGGCCCAGCCAAATCAACTCAAGTGGCACAGTCAATACTATAGCTAGTGATACGGTGCTATAGGGGTGGGGGGGATTTATAAAAAATCTATAATCTAGACCAACTTGTTATGGATTTATACAAAATAATGGGAATTATAATCAATGTATAAATAATAAATTAGCAGCATCTCATTCTAGATCCTACCCCCCCCCCCCCCAAATAAAAAAAACAAATGCATAAATAAATTTATTTTGTTCTTGAATGGTATTGCATTTGGGTTTTATGTGTGGTAAAAGATTATTACAACTACTGCACTTACCATATAAATCCAAGCACTTTAATTAAGACACACTATTACAGGAATAAATTATACCATAATTGTTCCCTTAACAGCCACCCCTCACTCTCTCTGTCCCCTCCTCTCTTTTTACAGCCATACCCACAGTATATTTCTCCTTAAATAAGTGGCCATATGTTTTTGTAATTACACCATAAGAAGGGCACCTCCAGTAATCCTGTCAGCCAGGGACATAAATCCTTCTGTGACTCTGGCCTTGTGGGCGACGTGCGTTTCAACATGTGGATAACATTTGACTGTTTTCAGAGTATTCTTATTCAAATAAACCGGTAGACTGACTGAGGAATGAGGCAGCTAAGAATCACACAGCCAGTGTTGCTGGAGCAAAGTTTGATTCACAAGTCTGGTGGTGTTGGGGCGCCCTCTTGTGGTAACAACTGGTAGCTTTCCCCTCTTTTCGGCATGAGCAACTAATAAGAACTCCAAAAGGTTCTTTAGTACTTGACTATAAGTATACATGTTCCATGTGGTCCAATTTACTCCTGTCATCTATGTTTTGGTGTGTTGTACTTTTGCCCCTTGCTGTAATTTCTACCGTTATTACTTAGAATTTTGTGTCTTGTTTGAGAACAAGTCTCAGTGTCCATGTTAAAATAAACAATAATGCTCTAATAAAAAGGGAAAGCCACCCACTTAAAGAATGTATGTCTCATACAGTATGTTCTTCCTGGACAGTTCAGTCAATATTTGTGACTATTGCATCGCTCTCTCTTAAAGGAACACTCACACCAAGAAAATAAAGCTGATGAATTATGCTCATAATCTCACATTTGCCTTGTACAATTTAGTTTGAGAGTTAATTGAGTTAGAAATAGTTGGAAAGTGTGATGTCTTTATGAGGTATATTATTCCAGAAGTAATAAACAGTGAAATTATGAAATAAACTATGCTTTTCAGCACTGGGCGATAAAGCTACTACTTACAATGCTACTACTTGTCTCCCATTTAATGTTTTATAGCAATGTTTTATAGCAATAACAATAGGTTCAGTATGGCACGGTCATGTTGTAAAACATTTCAACTCTGTAAATCAATAGTTCAAATGAATTTGCACAGTGACATTTTATAGTTTGGGTATATGCATGAGATTATGGGCATAATAAATTAGCTTTACTTTTTTATTTGGTGGGGGTGTTCCTTTACGCTAGAAGAGACTCTATATACTGTATGTATGATGTTGCCTGGATGTAAAGTCTGTGGCTGCTATTTCAATAGATGATAAATTAGTTATTGATACAAGTGGAGCAATAAAATATTAACGTAATTTAAACCTCTTCTGGGTGTCAGACCTCACGCAAGAAAATCCTTTTGTCCCACAAAGTCAGTGACCCATTAGATGATTTGATTTGATTTGATTTTTATTTAGTACATACAATTTATACAATAGTATAAAAACAAGGGGTACAAGGATAACATGTGAAAGTCTGTCGACTTGTTTCCAACATGGTCCCAAGAAAAATACAATAAATCACAAAGAAAGAGTTAAGATAAAATAGATACAACAAGTAGAGCTGCCGCGATAACCGCATTACCGCGGTATCGCTGTTGCATCACGCTCACCGCAGAGTTAGGCTAAATACCGCGTCACCGCTGTTTTTTATCATAATAATAAAGTTGGCTTGCGGCTCTGCAGATATACCCTACTCGGTTCCAAGCGACCCTATTGGTCCAGCCTGGCTCTGCGGCTCTGCAGATACCCCCTACTCGACGCGTCACACTTTGTAGCCTCTGAACGAAAACAGAACGCCGCGCCGCCATCTTTACTGCCTCGCTAAGGATGCATTTCATTCAGGATTTGTTTGCGACAGAACCAAGTGCAATAAACAAAAAAGAATGGATTCACTGTGTATTCTGCCTTATTTATTGATGAAACAAAACCGACATCAACCCAATTTACCACCGAGCGGAGAGTTTAGTGTCACAACAAGATCGCTGATGTGTTAAGTTTGTTGTTGTTATTAGCCTAATGCTACCGTCAGCCGATATGTACACGAGAGGTAACGTTAAACCCGGGTTTGCTTGGTAGAATACACAATGAGAGGTAACGTTAGCTTTGGCAGAATAGACGCAACGAGAGTCTGGTTAATGTTGTTATTGATTGATTGATTGATTGATTGAAACTGTGTTAAACTCTGGCTTGCTGCAAGCCCTCGGACATCTATGCCCACGGAGCTTTCAGTGTACACAAGCGGCGCCGCCTGCGTCCCCACACGGAGACAAACGGAGTAGTATCTGGCTGCAGTGGAAAAGGAACGAAGTACCAGGTGCCTAAAGCGGGTCGAGTCGAGTAGGTACTATGCAGTGGAAAAGCGCCATTAGACTAGAGGCAGGCTATAAGAGTAGACTACTAAAAAAAAAAAGAAATGCATTCAAACGTTTTTTTTTTTTGTGCGCACTGTGCGGTAATACCGCGGCGGTAGAAAATATTTCGCAAATTCGTGCGGTAAGGAAAATATCAATACCGCGGCAGCTCTAACAACAAGTAGATAAAATAGACAACACAATTTTCTAAGAGCCTCATTACAGCATGTCATGTTCCTGTTCTTCAAGAGTGGTGGCCAAGCACCCTCTGCAACCTATTGTTGCAGATGTCGCTTCACACCCCTCTTGAAGACAGCAATAGTGGGGGAGTTTTGGATGGCCCTGGGCAGAGAGTTCCACAGCCGGCAGGCTGTAGACAGAAAGCCATTCTGTGAATAGGAACCCTTTCTAGGCTCATAAACTGAGAGCTGTCCAGACCGTAACTGTCGTCCGTGGACCTGGCCACGCAGGACAATACGAGAGCATAAATATCTGGGGGCAGATCCATTTAACATTTTATACATATGTCCCAGTTTCAGAAAGGAGACCCTCTGCTCCACAGGGAGCCATCCCACCTCATTGAAGTGACATGGCTCAATATGGGTTCGAGGTGGCAGATTTAGGACCAATCGTATGGTCTTATTTTGGCTGGTTTGTAGCCTGTATTTACATTCCACTGTAACACCACTATACCAGTACGTACTTGCATAGTCATATTGGCTGAGGATCATGCAGTTGGCAAGCAGTTTCATAGTTTCCAGTGATAAGAACCTCTTTTCTGTGCAAAAATTTCACCCTTGTGTTAACTTTTTTGATCACCTTCAGGGCCATTGTTTTCCCTGAGAGTGTTTGGTCGAGGTCTGCACCTAGGTATTTAACACAGTCTCTAGACTCGACACTGAAGCCATTACAGCTTATCTCAAGTCGGGAACATTCCTTTAATTTATGTTTTGAGCTGAATAGAATTGACGCAGTTTTTCCAAGGTGAATAGATAATCTGTTGTCAACTAACCATTTGTGAAGGCTTTCCAGCTCCCTACTGAGACCGGCTTGTATTTCTGCCGTGTCGTCTCCAGACACCAGAAGTGCTGAGTCGTCAGCATACAGTAGGAGTCTGCAGGATACTGCAGACACCATGTCATTAACATATAGTGAAAATAGCACTGGAGCAAGGATGCTGCCTTGCGGCACCCCACATGTTATTTCATTATATGAAGATGCGACACCATTTATGTTCACAACCTGGGTCCTTCCAGTCAAGTACGACCTGAACCATCTCACCGACCCATCGTCCATCCCACAGGCTTTGAGCTTCTCAAGCAGGATCTGATGGTCAACAGTATCAAACGCTTTCTGCAGGTCAATCAGAACCATGCCAGTTCGTTTGCCACAGTCCATCTGGGTTCGAATATGGTCAGTGAGATCAATCAGGCAAGCATCCGTAGAATACCCAGGGCGAAAGCCAGACTGGAATTGATAAAGGAGATCTGTCTGTTTAAGAAAATCTGATATTTGATTAAATATGACCTTCTCAAGATGTCTATTGTCCATATTCACACGACAGCCATGTTGCCCTTATGTCATGCTCAGGTTGGGATTCCTTTCCACCCGCAAAAATGAAGGGGTAAAAAAGCAAAATGGCCGTCAAGTGAATATGGCCAATGGAGTCTCTAGTCTCAAGACCCATCCCCACTCACCTGAACTTGCCGGTCCTCACTTGAACACCTTTCATTCCACAGCGCTGCGCTCCACCTACGTCGTTAACCAGGTCGTCCCCGATCATCAGAGCCTGTCAGGAGGGAAAGAAGGATGTTTTGCTCGCCTATAGAGAACGCGGAGCCGGCGCTGTGCGGGCGGAGAGTGAAGACAGTTGCTGAGAGGATTTACTATGGTCGACTGGGTGTGTGTTGACAGGTGGATTTTCTTTGATTAAAAGATGGTTTGGAAGTGTAGTTGTGTGAAGAGCCGCCACGGAAAATGTCACGACCGCCATGGAGGAACTTCAACTCTTCTTCTATTTCATCCCTTCCTCTTTATCCCTTGCAGTTTTAGCCATTTCCCAATGCAAATTGATGTTAACAGTCCTGCAAATCTTGCATAAAACGCCAGTCAATTGGATGCTAATCGGGAACCATTTGTAGCAGATGCACAAGTCTGGCCTCTTTTGAAAGGAATCACGCTGAGTGCTATTAGTCCGGTGGCTTAGCGCCAGATTTGAGAAGGATGTGGACGCACCGGACAAAAGCACCAAATTTTTCCCACGTGTTCCTCATCATCATAGCTTTCATTTTGGGGTAGGGGCCACGTCATCATGATGGATTTCAAGATGTCTGCCATGTAAAATCAAGGTTCTGCCCATTAATAAATATCTTGGTCCATAGCTCGCTCAATATTTGAGCGAATACAAAGGTATTGGTATCCCTATAAACTAGAGAAGCTAAGCTTTCCATTAGTGTTATTTTCATTAAGCCCAACTGTTGGGAAGGGGGTTTAATAGGCAATGATTCAAAATTATGTAAAGTTTTCGCCTAGAAAAAACTGCCATGCTCATCTTCCAAAAGGTCCCTTGGCTGTTCACATGAATATATCAGAGTGAACATTGGTTTTATAGGTACCCACAAGCCTCTTCTTTCCAGACATACCCACTTTGTCCAACTTGCATGCTATTTGGGGCAATAATCAAGCAGGTTTGTGCATGTGGTACAAATGTGTTGAACATTCTAACAACTGCCAAAAATGTGAATGTTGGGTTAGGGTTTGTTGTTAGAATGTTGAACATAGAAGATCAATTTTGGTGTCAAACTATACATTTTCTGGGTCAATAAATGTGTTAATGCTATGAAGAATGTCACCAGATGAATATTTGTACCATTCTAACAACATATTTACATCATTTTTACTTGTTTAACAGTCAGACATGCATGAATCGAATAGACATTTTTAGGGCTGTCTTAAATACTTCGAAGCTTCGAAGCTTCGTTCGATGGGCATGGGATTCGAATATGAAAATAAAATTCGATTATAAAAAAAATATATATATATATATGATTTATATATTTTTTTTGCTTTTTTTGTGTAAAATCAACTCTGCCTCTCTTTGTTAATTACAACAAGCAATGCTGTTTGTTATTTAACACATCCACCGCCAATCCCGTTGTACAGCGTGTTTGCCGGCCATGCGAATTCTGCCAAACCACGCTGTACAGCGATATTGAGATCATATTTAATTTTTTCGCCATGGCATTCATAATTCCGCCACCCAGCCTCTGGTGATACAGTGGGACCCTGCACAATAGTGCAACGCCTCAATACCGCTGCCTGGTGGATGATTGGGCGAGTTACAACCGGAAGTGGCCATCGGTGCATCTGGGAAATCCGTCCGGCAGTCACATATCGTTGCGGGATTACAGACAAACACTGGCGTGCATATGGATCGCTGCCATAACTCAATAATCGATATGATTTGGGCGTTTATTGCGCCATACAAACCGGAAATGGATCTAGTAGATCGACGTCAAATAAGTGGGATCTTTTTCCTCCAGTCTCATCGGCGAACGGTAAGAGGACAGTAACGTTACTTTCAGCTTGATTGTTTATTCTTTTCACTGCAAACCGATCTGATCAATATATCACCCATACTACATAAAGCATTTACTGACGATCACGGAATTATAAACGAACCCCCCCCCTTTCATCCGTGCATGATGAATCATAACGTATACGATCATGTACAGTTGCATTTTTTAATATAGCGTGTATCGGCAATAAACGGCAGTTGGTCATCTATATATGCGTTTATGCCTATAACTCACGTTCTATGAATTACTGCAGAAAATGATAAAAACATACTTATATTCTAGAAGGTATTTTTGGAAGAATATATGAATGAAAAAGTATAACGTTCCTACATCCTGAACAATAGATAATCGATGTTGAATGGGCCATAGTAATGTCAATTTAGCAATACAATTAAAAAAGTTATAGCCCTGCAAAGAAGGTGAACATCTCCATAGGCTTAGACTGGTGGCAGTGATCATACATTGATGGATAGAAGCATGGCAGGGAATGTGTTAAGATGAGGTCGGACTCGGCACTGACAGATTTGTGTTCATTGTGCTGCTTTTATAAAGCCTCAAATGACGGCTTACAATATTTCATGAAAGCAAAGTGTTTAGTTTGTCTAAGATTTAAAAAGGTTTAAACTTTACAGCACTGACAAAGTTGAACAAAGTGCTGTACAAGTCCCACAACATCGAATTCCAAAAGAAAAATCGAAGGTCAGCCCTAGACATTTTATTAGGATCACTCGTTACATGTATTATTATTATCATAACTCTTTAGCCCGTATAGGCGTATTTAACTGTTATGGAGATATAAAAACTGAGTTTTCGCAAAATAAGTCTGCCATATCTTGCTCCCCTTCATAGATTCGCTCGTACGTCAGGTTGTGGGGGTACTATAGACATGACCATGATCACGTTTTATGCACCCGAGTCTCCTGAACACAGAGATAAACCCAAAGTCGATCGGACCTTCCTACGCTTCCTATGGTAACTTTCGTGCACCTACCCCCTAGGACGGTGAATGCCTCATTGTTGTGGAGGTATTATGTGGTATGGGGTTTATCTCTACGCGAACAAACAAATCTATGAAGGGGAGCAAAATATGGCAGGAGACTTGTTTTGTGAAAACTATGTTTTCGTTAACCACTAATAAGCTACAAAACCAAACTGTCTATCATATCAAAACACAATCTAGGGATGTATAGGAATAAAAAAAAATCACATCTAGAATTTGTCCACCCAGTACCAAATCGTTTGTCATGTCATCCCAAAATAAATTTGTTTGAGCAGACCTGTCCATGGTGCTGAATCTTTCGGCCGAAGTTAGGCAATATGTACCAGTGAAAATAATTTCAGACTTAGAAATATTTTTAAAGTAAGAAATTAAGTTGTATTTAATGTTTAGTTAAGAGAATAGAACCCGCATTCTCATATACTCCAGAATAAATTTTTCATTGACCGTGTTTCTAGCATCTACTCCTCATGGACCTGACGAAACATTATAAATTAAAAGTTTATTCGGGAGCATATGAGTGCAGGTTCTATTCTCTTTTTTGCGATTATTACCTAACCCAACGGATAACCGGAGATGCTGGCCACTAATGCACTTAGTTACCACCAATTCTCTGAAGACGTAAATAGCGTCACTTTGACGCTTTGTGAATTGGAGTGTTTTTGCAATGAGGCTCATTTGCATAGAAAGGGGCAACTTTTCTGCCCATATTACCTAATTTAAATACCCGCAAATGGCACTGACGCACAGAGACGCAATGATGATGGCAACACAGTTAGCACAGTATTTTACCCTTTGTGAGTGCTTTGTGAATAGCAAGGTTTGTTTTGGGGCTATTTACACAGGCATTGCGTCAGAACAAGCAGCGCAATCCCTTTGTGAATTTGCCCCCAAGTGTACTAAAAAGCCTATCAAATAAAATTAAAATATCAAGCCTATAAATTACCGTATTATGGCCAAGTCATACATCTATGGATCAAGTCAAATCTCCTCTTTCCAATGGCAGTTAAATCTGGATTTAGTACCACCAGGCGCAGCAAAGACTGAAGAAAATCTACTGTAAGTACAGTTACTTTTGTATAATGTCCATAGCTCCGCCATCTTTCACCAGATGGCGCTGTGTTTTTTTTGTAGACGTTCACAGAAAGGTAAAGAAAAAATATACGTTGTACTTGTATTTTATGGCAATAATGTTCGGGTTTGTTCGACCCGTGAGATATAAATCACGAAGATAACATAAATATTATTTGCATAGAATATTTTCAGCAGCTATGACAGCGGCTGGTGTCAGCTGGGTAGTATAGTTTTATGAAATTTCGACATCCAATCGAAAGCCCTGGGTCTCCTCTTTCTTAGGACTACAACAATTTCATGACAGCGTAATTTCCTCGTGTCTAAATCATCCGGTTTCTGATGCAATGCGCCGAGATTTTTATAAACTCATATTTCGCTAATAACACTTAACCTCTTAACACATTGAGTGCCACGCCCCTTCCGGGAAGTGCATCTGGCCTTGCCGCCCATTAACCCCATGTAAGCGCTCACCTCAAAAATCTGCGATCGGATTAATTTGTCCCCTCCGCTGGCCTGAGATCCACCAGCAGGACCCACTGAGCTCTCTGGCGGTTCAGGAGCGCCATCTGGTGGCCGATCGGCGCAATCGCCAAACAGGATGTTGAATAGAGGTTGTCCTAGACGACCGTAGTACTTCCGGCGCTCGCTATAGGTCCCGCGACTCTGGCTCGTCACACTACACAGTGATCGATTGCCAATAACTCGATAAACAACATGATTTGGACGTATATACCATTATACAAGCTGGAGATGGACCGGGTAAATTTACATCCCATAATGATAAGATTTCAACTCGACGATGATCGCCCAACGGCGCGCGGAGACTGGGGTGAGTTTCAGCGTGTAACGTTACCGTCTTCGATACTAACTGCTATTATCAACATTTGACCCACATTAGATGATTGGTATAACGCTGCCCACGGAATTATAAACGCCCCCTAGCCCATCCGGTCAACATCAGATGACGTGTAGTAACTTCTAGAAGTACGTCTAGTTGGAATTTTTTATATCGCGCTGATTGCCATAAAACTGTATTGCATCATCAATATAATGCATTTGGGGCTATAGATCACGTTCTGGAGAAAGCTGCAGAAAGAGATGAAAACATACTTATACATTAGACCATACTTTACTATGAATATGTGAATGAAAAAGTTTAACGTTGCTACACAATGAACAATACATATAGGACTTTGAATGGGCCCTAATAATGGCAATGTAGCAATAGAATTTAAAAAGTTATAGCCATGCAAAGAAGGGGTACTTCTCCATAGACAAATAGAGCCGGCAACCTATGGTATATCATTAATTTAACCCAAGGCAACCAAAGTGTTAACACATTGAGTGCCACGCCCCTTCCGGGAAGTGCATCTGGCCTTGCCGCCCATTAACCCCATGTAAGCGCTCACCTTGTTTGTAGTGCTAAACCTATATTTTATATTATAGCTATGGATCTAATAACACCGTCGATTGTCAGTGAGTTGCTTCTGGTCAACATGCAAAAAACTTTATTAAAAATAATTTTTTCATCCGTACATTTCCATTTTATACCATTTTGAATATGAATATAGTTTGGGTGATTCTGAGCAGGGACCGAAACTAAAGCCCGCCGCCCGCCAGGGGCGGTCTGTTTTTACCTTTGGCGCATGACACTTAGAGGGCTGCCCGCCGTGTGGCGTGTAGACGTGTAGTTCATAAGCAGGCCCCTAAAAATATTTGTATGCGAACGGTAAAAATCAATTACGCGCACGCTGTGCGAATACAGATTATAGCCTCTCTCGTCTTTTTTTCCCTCCGCTGCGAGATCGTTAAAAAACTACAAGTCCCACATTGCACTCAAGCCAACGGTCCAATCACAGTAGAGTGAAGTGACTGGTTTCATGGGAAATAAAGCAAATGACCAATCGGAAGCTCTCATTTTTCTTGTTTACTTCCTGAAACTCCGCGATCAGGGCTCTCGTTTTCCGAGACACCAACTTATTATAGTCTCTCTTACCAATAGCAATAGATTTTAGAACACCTAGATTTATCGATAGCAATAGTAATATAACGTTAATGCAACAAAACGAATGCCTTGCTTTGTTAATCATAACGTTGATGCAGTAGCGTATGTCGGTGTGTTGGCTGTAACGGACATGACAATAACATAACGTGTACACATTAAAATTGCGATAATCTATTCTAACATTTTCAAATCGATGCAGTTGAATTTCCCCCTTAGGATCGATGCATTGTTACACCCCTACACCAAAGTCACTGGCCCACTGTGTATCTGTGTGTATAATAACTTGGCTAGCGTTATCAACAGCAGAGGTGGGCAATGGGTCCAGCTGCAGCACCGGAGTGCAAGCGATGTGATGTAATTGGCAGACTCGACTGTCAATCAATGGTCTACCTGACACACAAACTCAAACAATGTTTCTGTACTGGAGGTGTGATTGATTGATTGAAAACTTTATTAACAGATTGCAGAATGGGTACAATACAGTACAGCTCAATACACACAATTGTTAAGGGGATGCAGACCAGAGAAAGACTTTCGTCTTGTTTACATCAGGGTCCCCCATTTCAATTAATCAGGAAAGTGTACAGTAGGAAAGTGTACAGTATTTCAATAGGCAACCCTGAAAGGATTATTTTTCTAGAAGAGCAACACAGCCAAAACAGACAGTGGAGCTGTTTGCAGATAGCAAGCATTTTGACTTATTGCGTGGTGGCGATGTCTCGCAGATAATACAACTACAAGTATGATTATATAATATATATTTTATTTTAAAAAAAATTGTATATATAAAATATATATTGGCAGGTAAGAAATATGCTTGGCGGGTAGACTCTTCCCATCTACCCGCCACTGGCCGGTGAGTCAAAAAGTAAATTTCGCTCCCTGATTCTGAGTAATCCCAGGAAAAAGACGCGAAAATAGCTTTTTAGTGGAATCCAGTTATCATGTTGAAATTTTTCGCCTGATTATCAAATCATCCTGAATACAACGCTAGATTACCGTTATGTCTCCTCATGCACGCATGAAATGTGGCTTAGACCGGCGCAATCTCAGACACACTCAGAATAGCATGCACAAGGTGCCTCGATAAATTATGAATGGCAATAGCGAATAAAAGAAATACAGAGAGAAAAACGTAGATCTACATTAACGGCACTCAACCGTCGGGCCACAGAAACGTAGAACTATGTGAACGGCACAGGAAGTGTTAAGCCTGAGCGGTCCGGTACAGGACCGACAATGACATCACGCCATAAATCCATCTCTACTAGGGGTGTAACGATTCGACCTCACAACGATTCGATTACGATTCTTCAGGCAATGATTCAATGCATCATGAAATCTCTTAATTTGACCATGATTCGATTCGATTCGATAAATTTTCGATAAATTTTCGATCAGTTAATTTCCCAAAAAAAATTTAATACACAAATGTGGCTGGGGGAACTGATTCACTCAGCATGAATGGACTATAGGTCAATAAAAACAATACACACAAACATTTTTTTTAAATAAAATAAAATTTCTATTAATTTATCGATTCTAACATATTCAAATCGATGCATCGAATCGAACACATTAGAATCGATGCATTTCGATTAATCGATGCATCGTTACACCCCTAATCTCTACAGAATGTATGAATTAATGTTGCGTTTTTTTCTTCAAATGTGACCAAGAATAAAGACCCTAACCCTGTCAAAACAGCAGTCAGAGTGTATATTTTCAGCACTACGTTTGTTTACCAATGGTTTTAAGTGTTATTAGTGAAATATTAGTTATAGAAATCTAGTCGGAAAAAGACGAGGATTGACGCGAGGATTTGGTGCAACCTAACTTTGAGTGTAGTCTTTTGAGATAAGAGACCCAGGGCTTTCGATGGGCTTTCGAATAAAAAAAACTACACTTCCCAGCTCACACCAGCCCCTGCCAATCATCTGACTTCTATATTGACTTTTTTATCTATCTTATTTTATTTTTCATATCCCACAAACCTGAACGTTATTGCCATAAAACAGAACGCAGTTCGTTTATCTACCAGTCTGTGAACGTCTAGCAAAAAAACTTTACAATCTGATGAAAAATGGTGGAGAAATTTACATTATAAAAAAGTAACTGTACATACAGTAGATTTCATTCACGGTTTGTGAATCACGCCTGGTGATACTAAATCCAGATTGAACTCTGCCATTGGAAAGGGGAGATTTGGCCCAATCCATAGATTTGCAACTTGGCCATAATAAGGTAATTTATAGGCCTGATATTCTATATTCTATAATCATATTTCAAATTGCATGTGTCCGGATGGCAGAATTCAGTACTCTCTACAAAAATCTCCTGTTTAAGGGGTTAACTTGAACATTAGTTTTATTTGGATACTGTATCACACCATTACCATCCAGTCCAATTTGATGAACATCAATTGGATTATCCAACATGTAATTTTCATAAGCGGATATTGTGAAATATATCATTACTGGAAAAAGTTGCTCTGAATTTCATGATATTTAGTTTTTAACTAGCTGTGAGTCAGTGCTACAGATATATATCACACAGTGTTAAGTACCTCATGTGGTTGAAGCCCCATATCATTGAGAACACTCTGGAAGAACATAGGAGCTGGCTTGCCCACCACCTCAGCCTCTACGTCACAGGCATACTGGAGGGAGCACAAATCAAATGGATTGCAGTTAAAGGCAGAATGAGTAGTATTTTTCTAAAAAAGAAAAGATTGTCTTGTACAAAGATAATCCCTCTCAATCATCACTTATGACCCACTAGTAGTGTGTGGTGGTGTCTTTATGACCCACTAGAAGTGTGTGGTGGTGTTTATGACCCACTAGTAGTGTGTGATGGTGTCTTTATGAACCACTAGAAGTGTGTGGTGGTGTCTTTATGAACCACTAGAAGTGTGTGGTGGTGTCTTTATGAACCACTAGAAGTGTGTGGTGGTGTCTTTATGACCCACTAGTAGTGTGTGATGGTGTCTTTATGACCCACTAGTAGTGTGTGTGGTGGTGTCTTTATGAACCACTAGTAGTGTGTGGTGGTGTCTTTATGACCCACTAGAAGTGTGTGATGGTGTCTTTATGAACCACTAGTAGTGTGTGGTGGTGTCTTTATGACCCACTAGTAGTGTGTGGTGGTGTCTTTATGACCCACTAGTAGTGTGTGGTGGTGTCTTTATGACCCACTAGAAGTGTGTGGTGGTGTCTTTATGACTCACTAGTAGTGTGTGGTGTCTTTATGAACCACTAGTAGTGTGTGGTGGTGTCTTTATGACCACTAGAAGTGTGTGGTGGTGTCTTTATGAACCACTAGAAGTGTGTGGTTGTGTCTTTATGACCCACTAGTAGTGTGTGGTTTTTGATTGATTGATTGAAAATGTTATTAACAGATTGCAGAATGGGTACAATACAGTACAGCTCAATACACACAATTGTTAAGGGGATGCAGACCAGAGAAAGACTTTCATCTTGTTTACATCAGGGTCCCCCATTTTCAATTCATCATAACATACATGACATACAGATAGACAGTACTGCTACATCTATACATTTATGACATACCAGATTTACAAATACAGTACTGTTTGTGATACAAAGAGTTTAAAACAGAGAGTATATACATTTGACGAAGAAACTGTACATTGGATGAGGTGGGGTGGGGGGGGGAACTGTACATAGGAGGTGGTTGGGGTAGGTAACTGTACATTGGATTATCGACAAAACCTTACTTGGTTCCAAGAAGAGGGTCTTGTGTATGATTGGATTAGGACATTTACATTGGAGGGGGTTGAGTTAGGACATTTACAGGGACCAGTTTCAAATTGCAGTCTCCCGTAGGTGCTCCTTGAGAGTGGTTTTAAAAGTGGGTAGTGATTCACATTCCTTTACAGCTGTGGGTAGGGCGTTCCACATTGATGTGGCATAATTGCGAAACGTGTTTAGTCCCTTGTTGGAGCCGAATCTGGGTTTAACATGATTTGTGGAGCTCCCTCTGGTGTTGTGGTCGTGGTATTCACTGACCTTTGGGAAGTATTTTGACATGTACATGGGTACCTTAGTCGTGTAGTGTATCTTGTAGACCAGGCCCATTGCAAGTTGCTGTACTCTGTCGTCTACTCTAAGCCATCCTAGGTTGTCAAAGTGGTGGTGTCTTTATGACCCACTAGAAGTGTGTGGTGGTGTCTTTATGACCCACTAGTAGTGTGTGGTGGTGTCTTTATGACCCACTATTAGTGTAACTGAGGGGTACAATTCCCTGACTGTATTGTTAGATATGATACTTACTACCACTACCTCTTGTACTTTAGACTCTGGCCACCCAGTACTAGGTATAAATAATTATGATAAACACTACCACCTGATGAAACGGATCCAACACAAATGTACCAAGTCGAAAGTCTGCGTTTAATAATACATAGCAAAAGGTATGTACAACGATCACTTAATTACATTTATGATTTGAAATAGTATGCACTTTTATGGCAAATGAGTATTCGTAGGTAGATCAATATCGAATGTCCAATCTCTGATTGCGCAGGAAGCAAATATACAACCTGGAATATTTAGGGAACAATAGCAATGATACTTGAATGATTATATAGCTGGATACACTAGGGGAAGGTTCCGACTGCTTGTAGGACAGCTGGAGGGGGGGGGGTAGAGTCTGGCTGTATCCCGTCTGGCCGAGGGTATCCTGGGAGAGCCCACAGTCGTGCGACCCGGTGCCCAGCGATCCTCGATCCACAGATGAAAGCAGTTGGACTCTCTGTGGCCGGCGTCCTCCGGTCCACGATGGAGAGACGTGAGGCGACCTCGTCGTGTAGAGCGTCTTCTCACCTGTCGTCCTCTCCGGGGGGGGTATTTCCAACACACCGCAGTGTTGGCCTTTATCCATAGAATAATCAAAGTACTCAAAGCATAATCCAAGCCGGGGAAGGCTAGCCGTCGTCGGTAGAATAATCCAATATACAGGTCCACTCGCTCTTTGGCCTGGAGCTCCTCGGGTGCAGCTTCACGTGGGGTCAACCACCCTGGATAAGCGTCCAGCTGATGCCCGAAACGATGGGGGTGCTGATTACTATAGAACTCTTACCGCACAAGGCACTACATATGAATAGACTATTATTAGCTTAATAGAATACGTCCAACTCGACGATATAGTGCCAAATATGACTATTCAAATATTAATATACACGATGTCTCAATGCCGATACTGGGCCGAATTGGCCTTACTGCCCACACGTGGTTCGCGGGGAGGCTTTTGCGTCTGTCACTCTGTTGGAGGGTAAGGAACTGGACTAAAAGAAAGCTCTACTTTAATAGCGCAGTATATATACGCACTATGAACAAATAGTACCATTAGTGGTGCGGTAGACATATTCCTACGCGGAACTAGGACTTGTCCATACATGTTGAGCGGTACGATTGAACCTGGTCTGAGGGGTATGGCGACCTGGCACCAAGGTCTCGTCCAATGGTAGAATGGAGACTATTATGGGATGTTCAGTAGACTAGAAGGGATATTCAATGCATATTGTACAAGGAATATACAAGGGATATCAGGGGATATACAAATACAATTAAATATATATATATAAATAACTATATATATTCGGTTTAATCTGATCCTTCAGAACAGCCGCCCCCTAATTGGTCCCAACCCAATTAGTTAAGCAGAGACAGATTAACCGCACTGTCTACCACTCAAGGGTTCGCTGTAAGGGTCAGTCAACTCACAAAGTCATAGGGTCATGGTCATCATCGATTGTGTCTGGGAGTCGGGGCAGTTCTATGAGCCTCGCCACAGGACGGGTGTAAATGCGCCCCTGGACGAGTACTTCAGCTGCTCGGACCTTGCCATCGGCACCGGTGATCACTTTGCTTACGCGGCCAGCCGGCCACATAGCTCTGGGTAGTGACTGGTCAATAATCATGACGACTGTTCCTTCCGTCAAATTGTCTCTCTCTTTTACCCACTTCTGGCGGGTCTGTAGAGACGGTAGGTAGTGCAGTAGGAAACTGCTCCAAAACTTGTCGGCTAATACTTGGCTGTACCTCCACATTCGTCGGCCGTTCGCTTCTTCAGGCCGGTACGTTGTCTGGGGTAACGCGGGATCTAGCCGCCCCATCAGGAGGGTGTTGGGGGTGACTGGGTCAACATCTGCTACATCACTGGAGACGTAACCGAGGGGCTTTGAGTTCAATACTCCCTCAATCTCCGTGAGGACTGTCATTAGGACTTCTTCCGCCACAGTCTGGGCCCCAAGTACTGCGTACAGGGCTGTCTTTATAGAACGTACTTCTCGTTCCCAAGTTCCACCGAAGTGGGGTGCGTTTGGGGGGTTGAATTGGAAGTCAATCTGGGCTGGAGCGAGGTGGGTCTTAAGTTCTGGGCCCATAGCTTGGAAGCTCTCCCTCAGCTCTCTTTCTCCGCCTTTGAAGTTTGTCCCGTGATCTGACAATAATGTAGACGGTTTTCCTTTCCGTGATGTGAATCTTCGGAAGGCCATAAGGAATGAGTCTGCGCTCATGGTCGGAAGGAGCTCGATATGTATCGCTCTGGTGGTCATGCATTTGAATACAATACCCCACCGCTTCTCGGTGCCTCTTCCTTTCTTTATGTGCAGCGGGCCAAAACAGTCCATGCCTGTTGAGTGGAATGGCTTGTCGCCGAGTCGGAGGCGACATGGAGGTAGGTCAGCCATCCGTGGTATGCTGGGCTGCGCGCGCCACTTTCGGCAGTCTAGACAGGTTCGCTGGAAGCGTCGCACCGCCTCTCTTCCTTGAAGTATCCAGTAACGACGTCTGATTTCCGCGAAGACTCTCTCTGCTCCTGCGTGGTGTACATCCTCGTCGTATTTCTTTATAATCAGCTCTGTGACCTTGTGTCGGCTGTTCAATACGATCGGGTACTTAATGTCATCCGGTAAATTGGGGGCTCTCCGCAGGCGACCACCCACTCTGATGAGGGTATGTGTGTCACTCTCGGGGGCCAGATTAATCAATCTGCTGTCTGATGGGACGGGCTTTCCTCCCTGTAGACAGTCTAGTTCATCGGGGAACGAGTCTCTCTGGGCTCGTTGCAGTAGAAGCAGTTCTGCTTCCTCGTAGTCAGCTGCTGACATATCAGCGGGGGACTTAATCTCTGGGTGGTGCCGCAGGAATGTCCGTTGCTGCGCACTCTCTATGGTAATGCAATCGTCTATGTTGGGGTCTGCGGAGACAACAGTGCTCAATCCACAGAACATGGGTTTCTTATTCTCAGCCTCCTCGTCACTTGCTTCCCTCGGGGTGGGCGTGGGCCAATCTCCTTCCGGGAGCTTGAGGAATGCTGGTCCGTCACTGTAGATGTTATGACGGGTTAAGTCATCTAGGGACATTCCCCGGGTGATGACATCAGCTGGGTTGTGTTTTGTATCAACATAGCGCCAGTTTGCTTCTCCGGTTAACTCTCCGGTTAACTCTTGAATCTCAGTGACTCTGACTCCCACGAAGACTTTGTATTTGCATGAATCCGATTTGATCCAGGCGAGTACTGTCGTGGAATCTGACCACAGGATTGTTCTATGCACCGGAATGGTGAGCTCACGTTGGATGAGCGTGGCTAGATGCGCTCCTGCGAGGGCTGCGCAGAGCTCTAGACGTGGGATAGACTGTTGCTTGCGTGGGGCTATTCTCGAGCGGGCGAGGATGAATGCTGTGTAGATCTCTCCCCCCTCTTCTTGGGCCCGCAAGTAGGCTACTGATCCGTAGGCGACCTCGGAGGCGTCACTGAAGACGTGTAAATCCATTTTACATGTCTCTGGCCTCACCGTGGGTGGGAAGTAGCTTCGGCGTATATTAATGCCTGGGAGTGAGTGGAGTTCCATCTCCCACTCTCTCCAGGTGGATGCAAGGTGTGCGGGAATGGGGTCGTCCCAGCCCTGGTCCTTGTCCCACAATGCTCGTACAATCATCTTTGCCCTGGTGGTGTACGGTAGTATACATCCTAATGGGTCATATTGTCGGGCGAGTGTTCTGTACACACTCCGTCTGGTGGTCGGTATTGCCGTCGACCTTCCCTGCTCCGTGGTCAGGGGTTTGTGTCTATAGTGGAGCGAATCTGTTTTGAAGCGCCACACTAGTCCTAGTGTCATCTCTTGGGCTTCTCCTGGGATTGTGGCCATCCAGGTCTCGCTGCTCGCTGCCTTGTCCTCGGAGGAGAGGCTGCGCAGTACGTGCGGATCGCTGCTGGCCCACTGCCTGAGATCAAAGCCGCCTTTGATCAGAGAGGCGCGGAGTTTAAGTAGGAGAGCCTCGGCTTCTTCCTGGGTCGAAACGCTTTGTAGACAGTTATCTACGTAGAAGCTGTTCTTCACACTGTGTCGGACCTCTTCGTCCGCTGCTGGGTCCTCTGCGACATGTCTCTGTAGTGCAAATGTAGCACAGCATGGGCTGCATGTAGTTCCGAAAGGGAGGACTTCCCATTGGTAGATGGCTGGGTGCTCATCTCCTGGCCTCTCTCTCCATAGGAACCGCAACAGGGGCTTGTCCTCCTCTACTAATCTCACCTGCAGGAACATCCCTTTGATATCCCCGCTGATAGCCACCTTGTCCTGGCGGAAGCGGAGTAGTACGCCTAGTAGGGAGGGGCCGATTGTAGGACCGGGCAATAGCTCTTTATTCAGATTTTGGGATCCGATCTGGTACCTGCAGTTAAACACGATGCGGTCTTTGCCGTTGTGATGAACCTTGTGGTGGGGCACGTACCACGATTCAGTCGTCTGGTCGGCCTCTTTAATGTCAATCTTTGTGACATGTCCCGCTGTGATGAGCTTCTCAATCTCAGCGCGGTATACACTTTCTTGGGCGGGGTCCTTGGCTAAGCGCCGCTCTGTGTTTAGTAGGTACCGCTCTGTGGCGTCTTTCTTTGCGTGAAAGGTAGGCATCCCTTCCCGCCGCAGGAGTGGCGTGGCGTATCTCAACACGCCGCTGACTGGGACTCTCTTTGTTCCCGTCTCGAGGAGGTTAATGGCGTAGATGTCGTCTTTAGAACGAATGTCTTTCTTTTCGTTCTTAAAGGGCATTTGTTCTAAGGTCCATAGCCTCTCTACCTGCTGCAGGAGTGCGGTGTCTCCCTCTGTGACTCGGGAGTGGAGACAGCTAGTGGCTGTGGTTCGGTTGAGAGATTTGGCGAGTGGGCCTTGGAGAGTCCATCCTAGGCGGGTCTCGACTGCTGCAGGACAGCCTCTGGGTCCGGTATGAACCCGGTCTATCGGGACAATGAGGTCTGCATGGTCGGAGCCTATCAACAGTGTCGGGGTAGCACCGTCTATGAGTGGGATCGGTAGCTTGCGTAGATGTACATATTTCTCCATCAGCTTGGCTACGGGGTATGTGTACCGCAAGAGTCCTATTTCTTGGCTGGTGAAAGCGTCTGTAATCCTGTACCGTCGCTCGGGCTGGCCGCTTGCTGCGATAGAGAATGAGACATTCTCGCCCTTTATCGTTTTCAAATCTCTTCTTATTGTCCGAATTGTCATTTGGTTTTCGCTCCCCCGCAGCCCTAGCTGGGCCGCAGCGGACGCAAGCAGAAGGGTCTTCTCTGACCCGTCATCAAGGACGGCGTAAGTGTCCATGACTTTATTCTGGTAGCTCAATGTCACACGGACTACCTTTAAGAGCACTCTGGCTCCGCTGCTGCTGGCGGGGTCGATGTACATGACGCTTGCTTTGCTGCTTGATGGTGCGGGTGGAGGCCGCAGTCTGTTACTGTCGTGGAGTATGTCCAGATGGGCTCCATCGCACCGACTGCACTTTTTCTTTAAGCGGCATTCGGCTGCCATGTGTGATCGCGCACAGCGAAAACAGCGTCTGTTGGACTTTATCCATTGACTCGCTTCCTCCGCATTCATCTTGGGGAATGAGTCACATTGTGACAGCCAGTGTTCTTTCTCACAGTAGGGGCACACTATCTTCCACTTCTCCTTTCTTGAGGGGGTACTGTGGCTCCTACTGCTTGGCACTGACTCCGATTGGTGCATGACAGTCACCGATCTTCTTCCATCATTTAGTCTCCTGGTTCCTTCTCTGGAGCCAGGGGTGCTCCGTCCGAATGTATCTAGCCGTAAGCTGCTGACTTCTCTCGCCAGGAAGTCGGCTAGATCGAGGAGGTTCGGTTCGGGGCCATTAGGGTCTCGGTGGTCTCTCTGCCGCCTAAAGCGCTCCTGTCGGGCGGGCGGTAGCTTCTCCAAGATCCCCTCTACATTTGAGTTGGCGTATAGTTCATGCCTACCCTTTTCCCTCTGCGCTCCCAGCATCCCTACTAGGGACTGCACTCTGATGGACAGGTCGTCCAGTGCTCGATTGTCTGTTGCTGGGGGTAGGCGGTCGATGTGCCTGATCTCCTGGATCACGTAATCCCATATACGTCCATATCTCTGGTCCAACGCTACCAGCGCTGCGGTGTATGGGGTCGTGGAAGTGGCGTAGGCGAGCGCTATGTTGTGCGCGCGGGGTACCTTTAAATGCTTCAGTAGTATCGCGTATTTATGGCGTTCATCAATGACATCCACCAACATTGTCTCCAGACACATGCGGAGCTCCGTATACTGGGCCCGGTTCTCCTGGGTGAAGTCTGGTACCATAGGTGTGCCAATGTATGACGCGGATTGTTGATACATCGGCGAGCGTTGGGGGAGAGGCCTCCTAGGCGAGTCTCCTCCTGCTCCTTGGCGTGGGCTGGTACCGGCTGTGTACCATGGCCCGCTGGTCCAGGTGCTGTTCCTCGGTGCGGGTCGTGCGTCGTGCTCACCCGTGAATAGCGTCGGGGGTCTGTAGCGCAGCTCCGCGGGGGTATAGCCTGGGCTGTACTGGACCTCCTGGTCCGGTAGAGTACTGTGCTGTCGTCGGGCGTGGTTCTCCTCCTCTTCCTCTTCGTCTTGCGTTAGGTCATCCAGGGCTTGTAGTCTCTGATTTAGCCTCTCCGCAGTGTATGCTGCTCCTTCCCGGTGGCTGGGTCTCGCTTGGACCGGTTGGGGAAGGGGGTCTGCGGGGGGTATAAACCTCGTCTGTTGGTCAAGTTCAGGGTCGCTTACTCGGCTAGGGGATGCCGCCCTGGAGTGATGTCTAGACGAGTTCCTGGAGCCTCTGGTGGAGGGAGGGGGTGTTGTCCTTCTGATCAGCTGTTCTATTAGTTGTGCTTGTGCTCTGTCGCGCTCGGCTTTGCGCTTGGTGAGATCCGATTCTCTCTGGGCACCGGTGGCGGCGCGCTGGGCGTCGGCCCGGTCTCTTGCCATATTCTCTTCCATCTGAATGCGTCTTATTTCCAGGCGTATGTGCTCTTCTTCGCTCCGTTGCTGTATCTGCAATCGATCGCGTTCACCCTGGAGTCTATCGCGTTCAGTAGAGGCTTTCAGGCTGACGAGGAATGCCTGCTGTAGTGTCCTCTCTGCCTCGCTGGGAGAAGACGGTTGTATAGGGGAGCCGTCCCTTGGGGTACTCCGTGCGGAGTCATGGAGCTCTATCTCCACGGTGCTCTCCTCATCTTCTTCCGTGCCGAGTTCTCTCTCGGTAGTGTTGTCTTCCTCCCGGGACTCGTCGGGGACTACTTCTTCGGTATTGGCGGGGTGTAAAGTCATGTCTGGTTCCCCCTGGTCCCCACCGTGAGCTGGGTCAGTTACGTTAGAACCCATAGGGGCTTCTATGGTCGGGGTAGCCTGGTCGTTAGGGTTAGACATAATTTTACTTTCTAGTTTTACCGCGTTTACTGTTGGTAGAAGACTAGGTTGTTGACTGACAGCGTAAGCCTCTAGGTACTGAGGGAGCTGTCGTTTGCGCCGCGGGCGTTGTTGGTTAGGAGGATCGTTTCGTGGAGTGTTCATCATAGGCCATTTTAATATTAATAACACTATATTAATATTACACTGATTACCCTCCGGCTCGAAGGACCAATTGTAACTGAGGGGTACAATTCCCTGACTGTATTGTTAGATATGATACTTACTACCACTACCTCTTGTACTTTAGACTCTGGCCACCCAGTACTAGGTATAAATAATTATGATAAACACTACCACCTGATGAAACGGATCCAACACAAATGTACCAAGTCGAAAGTCTGCGTTTAATAATAATACATAGCAAAAGGTATGTACAACGATCACTTAATTACATTTATGATTTGAAATAGTATGCACTTTTATGGCAAATGAGTATTCGTAGGTAGATCAATATCGAATGTCCAATCTCTGATTGCGCAGGAAGCAAATATACAACCTGGAATATTTAGGGAACAATAGCAATGATACTTGAATGATTATATAGCTGGATACACTAGGGGAAGGTTCCGACTGCTTGTAGGACAGCTGGAGGGGGGGGGGGTAGAGTCTGGCTGTATCCCGTCTGGCCGAGGGTATCCTGGGAGAGCCCACAGTCGTGCGACCCGGTGCCCAGCGATCCTCGATCCACAGATGAAAGCAGTTGGACTCTCTGTGGCCGGCGTCCTCCGGTCCACGATGGAGAGACGTGAGGCGACCTCGTCGTGTAGAGCGTCTTCTCACCTGTCGTCCTCTCCGGGGGGGGTATTTCCAACACACCGCAGTGTTGGCCTTTATCCATAGAATAATCAAAGTACTCAAAGCATAATCCAAGCCGGGGAAGGCTAGCCGTCGTCGGTAGAATAATCCAATATACAGGTCCACTCGCTCTTTGGCCTGGAGCTCCTCGGGTGCAGCTTCACGTGGGGTCAACCACCCTGGATAAGCGTCCAGCTGATGCCCGAAACGATGGGGGTGCTGATTACTATAGAACTCTTACCGCACGAGGCACTACATATGAATAGACTATTATTAGCTTAATAGAATACGTCCAACTCGACGATATAGTGCCAAATATGACTATTCAAATATTAATATACACGATGTCTCAATGCCGATACTGGGCCGAATTGGCCTTACTGCCCACACGTGGTTCGCGGGGAGGCTTTTGCGTCTGTCACTCTGTTGGAGGGTAAGGAACTGGACTAAAAGAAAGCTCTACTTTAATAGCGCAGTATATATACGCACTATGAACAAATAGTACCATTAGTGGTGCGGTAGACATATTCCTACGCGGAACTAGGACTTGTCCATACATGTTGAGCGGTACGATTGAACCTGGTCTGAGGGGTATGGCGACCTGGCACCAAGGTCTCGTCCAATGGTAGAATGGAGACTATTATGGGATGTTCAGTAGACTAGAAGGGATATTCAATGCATATTGTACAAGGAATATACAAGGGATATCAGGGGATATACAAATACAATTAAATATATATATATAAATAAATATATATATTCGGTTTAATCTGATCCTTCAGAACAATTAGTGTGTGGTGGAGTCTTTATTGATTGATTGATTTTATTGTGGATTAGAGACATCATCCAAGGGATAAAAACATGTTAAAATGCAAGCACTTATTTCCATCATGGTCCCTGGTATTAAAAAACAGGACATTACATCAACATAAAACAACATCATAAAACATTAAGATACAATATGCATATACAGTTGAAGATAAAATAATAATAAATAATACATATGAGCGGCTGGGTGGCGTAGCAGAGATTGCGCTCGTCACCAATGCAAGAAACTCCGGTATCGAATCCCAGTCTCAGCATTGCCTTCGACTTGGGCCAGCCGTCATACTGGCTCATTTGGCAGAGTCAGCGGGTGGAAAGTCGATGGGTGGGGATTGGACGTTGAGGACAGCGACTCCTACAGGTCGGTTGGGTGACGCCTGCACAGCAGAGACAGGAAGTATCGGGGGCAGCGTGAGCCTTCCATGTGTTACTCCTCGCCACTGAGAATCCGCGCTGTCTGGTGAAAAGATGCCACAGGCTGCCTCCTCGTGTACTGGAGGGGACACGTGATGCAAGGTTTCTATCCTCACTACAACTGACCAGTGGGGGGCATAGTCTAGCAACGTTCAAGACAGGGGAGGGGAGAATTGGCAATACGAAATTGGGATGGGAGAAAAATAGAAAATGCGGAGAAAAAGTGGATAAAAAAAAATATATATACATATGCTACCCTCTCTTTCCTATGCCGATAACCATGATCGTACATGCTTTTTTTAAGATAAATTTTTTAGCGTTTATCGCTTTTTACTACTGGGCAGTCCAGTAGAGAGAGAGAGAGGAGGAACGGGAGACAGAGTGGGGGGAAGACATTCGGCAAATAACGACGGGTCCGGGAATCGAACCCGGGTCGGCCGTACCACGACTCAGCTCGTTATGTGGTTCGCCACTGGGGCGCCGTACATGCTTTTTGAAGCCAGTTAACCCGGGGGCCTGTTTAATGCTGCTGGGCAGGCTGTACCACAGTACTGCAGCTGAGTAAAGAAAGGTCTGCTGCCCGTACATGAGTTTGAATCTAACCGGAACTATGTTTGTGTCTCTACTGTACCTCTGGTTTCATGGCTATGGTTGTTTTTTACATATTGAAAGTAATTTTGAAGGTAGCTTGGCACCTCCCCTTTATAAATTCTATATACTAGGCATAGCTTTATCATGGATACTCTCTTTTCCACCCTGAGCCACCCCAGGCTGTTGAAGTGGGGCTGGTCTAAGTGAGTACGAGTGGGGAGCTGCAGAACTATCCTAACTAGCTTGTTCTGGGCAGTTTAAAGTCTATTTCTCAAGTTGCTGGGGGCACTGTCATACCATGACAAGCAAGCATAGTCAAAATGACACTGAACCAGTGCCCCTGCAAGTGCTCTAAGAGCTTTCCTGTCCAGGTATTTTGAGTTTCTAGCTAGGAATTTTATTCTGTTGTTGACCTTGGCTATTACTTTTTTCGCCATGCTTTCCCCTGAAAGTGTGTTTTCTAAAGTACACCCTAGATACACCACTGATTTGGTACTGGTGACCACTGAGCTACCTAACTGTATCTTGAAACCTTCCTGTTTTTTCTGTTTCCTTGTGGTAGAAAATTAAATGGATTCTGTTTTACCTAAATGGAGACAGCCTGTTTTCTGAAAGCGACTGACTGACATTCCCTAACTCCATGCTAAGTCTGCTTTCAATAACCGTTTTGCTTTTATTTGACACCATGAGAGCCGAATCATCCACGTAGAGCAGGAGATCACATGAGCAGGCTGACTGCATATCATTTATATAAAGGAGGAAGAACAAGGGCCCCAGCACACTTCCCTGAGGGACCCCGCAGTCCACCGTCCTCAGATCTGAAAGGACCCCTCCCACCTCTACACGTTGTTCCCTTCCCCTCAAGTATGAGCTGGCCCAGTTTGTGGCCATACCATTAAAACCCATCGCTGTTAACCTATATGCCTTTTGTAGGTCCAACATCACCATGCCACAGAGATTTCCTCTGTCTATCTCTTTCTTAATGTGATCGGTTAGAAACAGAAGACAGGTGTCTTATCTGCAGAGACTCTTCTCTCTGCCTGGATTTTCTTATTTTGCTGTGTTGGTGATGCTTCTGGCCGTCAACCTTTGGTCAGTGAGTGTGTAGTGAATGTGTTACAAAGGATCAGATTAAACCGAATATATATATTTATTTATTGATATATATTGCATAGTATTTGTATATCGTTTGATATCCCTTGTATATTCCTTGTACATATACACGGAATATCCCTTTAGCCCAGACCATAATATTTCATTCTCCTATTGGACAGCGGTCCACCGGCGCCAGGGACCGGCCTCCGGAGTCAGGTTCAAAGTCACCGTCAAGACGTGTCTGGACATGCCCGGCCTTGCCCAGGGATACGCGACAGAAATGAGATTGGCACTAGTTTGTTCACCGTGCGTATAAATACGGCGCAGGTGAATACAGAAGCTCCTTAGTATGTTACCCAATAAGTTGAAGCCTCACCCACGATACAACGTGCGGTGAAGTATGGCCTGTTTGGCCCCAGAATAGAGCATTGAGACCGCGTGCGAATTAATAACTGAATTGTCAGAGTTTGGCGCTATACCGTCGAGTGCGACATATTTCTATTAAGTCAATAATAGTCTATTTGTGTATAGTGTATCGTGCGGTTAAAGTTCTACAGTGACCAGCATCTCCAACGCTTCCTCGTATTAGCTAGAGTTCTTATCCAGGCTGGGCTGACCACATGGCGCTTTCACCCGAGGAGACCTAGACGAGAACCGTATGGACATGTACACTGGATTAATCTACCCGACGACTACATAGCCCTTTGCGGCTGGAATATATTTGCTTTGGTCCTGTGATTTATGGAGCGGATAATCGCCGACGCCTGCACGTGTTGGATTTACCCCGCGAGGAGTCAAGTCGAGTCGGCGCCTCAGAGAGCCTGAGGCCGACTAGCTTTCTTCACTGTGGAGCTACAGTCTACGGAGAACAGCTGTATTCGTCTGTGGATCAAGAGGCTACTGCACCGGCTCCTGTACCTGGAGTCTCCTTAGTCATCGTTGACCAGACTTTCTACTACCGACAGATCTTCTACCCCTGCTGGCTTACAACCAGGGGGACCCTTCCAGTATCTCCCGCTATATTACTAGTGTACCATAGATATAATTCCCTAAGATTCAGGTTGTATAATTACCTCCTGCGTAACCAGAGAATGGACATTCATTGTTGATTTGCCTACGCACATTCCTTTGCCTTACAAGTGCATTCAAAGAATAATGTAAAGTATATTATGTACCTTTTGCTCCATTAAATACTTGATTATACCTTTGTGTGGAACCGATTTCATTGTGGGAAGTGTTCATCATATTCATATATCGTGTACTGTATGGCCAGTAATTAAAGTACATAAAGCGGTAGTGGTTTAATGATACCATACTTATCAATACAGTCAGGGAATTGTACCCCTCAGTTACAGAATGCGTTTGTTCTTCTGCATAATGTATGTTCCTTGACTTGTCGTAAACATTTCCTTTTTGCACCCCAACGATTCCCTAAAATATGTTTCTGACTAACAACATTTTAGGTGATAAATAGGATATGCAATTGCTGGATCTTAATCCATATTTGATATGAAACGCCTAGTTTGACAGTCTGATCTGCATTTTATGAGCCAGGTGCACCGCAGCGCTAACTTTGAATGTTGTGTTTACTACAACAATGAAGGCTAACGCTACTCGTTGTGCCTTCAACAATAGGTTCAGTTGCACACACTTTGCCGCTATCCATTCTCTATACGCTGTTGAAAAGGGATGGAATGAACAGCGTGGACAGAGAGAGCACCCACCTCAAGAGCCTTCATGTAAACCCCGACATCCAATTTCAACCCATCCGTCTCTTTATAATACCTCCTGGAAAAGAGTATGATAGACTTTTTTAATTTCATGAATAGACTCTTCTAAATCTCTGCTGTAACATCTATGTACTAAAGTTGTGTTATAACTTGTATAACTATTGAGTGTTTGACTTGAAAAAGGAGAGAGGAATAGCCCTGTACCCTTTGCCTAGAGAAAACAGCACTGGCTTCTCCAGACCCATAAGGACCCTGAATGCATCATTCAGGTTCTGGTAGGAGAATTTATCTGCTGCGTCTCCGACGACCACACAGTTTGGGTTGGTCTTTTCAACACTGTCAAACTCAGGAATAACGCCTGCAACAAAATAAACATGCTGTTAATAAAAAGAAATACCAAGTACAAGTGTCATATCACACTTGGCTCCAAATTGTCTCTTCCATTTACAGTTTAGACATAAGATGAGATAAGATAAGACGATCCTTTATTAATGCCCTTGGGGAAATGCTGGTGCACAGGTGCGAGGTGAGGTATAGGCAGGGTAATAGAAATGACAATACAAATATATACAGTAAGAATAAGAAAAATATCAGAACAAGATCTTAATATGAAGAAGAAAAGACATCTGGGTCTGGTCTGTCAGACAGGTGAGACATGTATAATACTCTTATCGATAATAATAACACAATGACAGGTGAGACATAGGCTATGTACTCTATCGATAATAATAACACAATGCATGCATTTACAGGGGGGCCCTGGTATCATATACAGATTCTATATCTATGGTGCTAATAAATTAATGAGTGATGTGTGAGTCGTTGTGCAAGATGCAGGGTTCAGTAGTTGCTTTAATGGAGTTCAGGTCAATTCAGAGCCGTTCCAAACCGGAACGAACCAACGAAACACAACCCCAGTAAAAGGTGATTAGATGTTACCGTCATAGACCAGCAGGTGAGGCCTTAGGCCCCTCTCCTTCAGGACAGCTACGACAGCGGGCGCCGGGGAAAACACCTCAGACACAGAGATGTCAAAACCCATTTCATTGAGCTTGGCTACAAACTTCTCCCTGGTGGACTGGGTCTCGTTGGTGCAGAAACGCAGCTGCAGATCAGATGCCTTGAGCCTGGAAATCAGGTTATGATTATGGTGGTATACTGGAATTATGGTGATAGTAATGTTGCGAGAGGTGGCATAGATACAGTTGATAAACAGATATCTATTTCGACATTACCATAAGATGAATGAAAATGGGGGACCCTGATGTAAACAAGACGAAAGCCTTTCTCTGGTCTGCATCCCCTTAACAATTGTGTGTATTGAGCTGTACTGTATTGTACCATTCTGCAATCTGTTAATAAAGTTCTCTCTCTCTCTCTCTCTCGTCTCTCTCTCTCTCTCTCTTCTCTCTCTCTCTCTCTCTCTCTCTCTCTCTCTCTCTCTCTCTCTTCTCTCTCTCTCTCTCTCTCTCTCTCTCTCTCTCCTCTCTCTCTCTCTCTCTCTCTCTCTTCTCTCTCTCTCTCTCTCTCTCTCTCTCTCTCTCTCTCTCTCTCTCTCTCTCTCTCTCCTCTCTCTCTCTCTCTCTCTCTCTCTCTCTCTCTCTCTCTCTCGTCTCTCTCTCTCTCTCTCTCTCTCTCTCATCTCTCTCTCTCTCTCTCTCTCTCTCTCTCTCTCTCTCTCTCTCTCTCTCTCACTCTCTCTCTCTCTCGCATTGTTTACGCAATAAAACTCACCTTTCACAGCTTCCACTGAGCCGGGAATGGGAATTCCGCCACCTTCTCCACTGTCATATAAAACACCACACATGTCTAAAATGACACCTTTCAGACTTGTTGCAGAATCTGTCCAGCTGGTACCGGTGGCCGCATGGTAAAAATGCCGTCTCACTAGAGCGCGTGCGCATAACGTGGGTTATGGGAAATGAAGTACGATGTCTGTCACGCTGAATTAACCCCAATAAAATAGTGTCTTAGTGGGATTGGTTTTAAATTGTATTTCGATATCTCGGTTCTAGGTTAATGGAACTCGCAGTAGCCTACACGACTCACGTCGACTTTCAATCCAAGTTAATAAGAAATTAAAAAAAAATCAAATACACCTACTGGAGTAATAATGTACAGGAAAATCTGCCCAGTTGCTGAGATGTACAGTAGGTGGCGGTATGCGCCTTTTGTGGTTGCGACCCGCCATTAAACCCATTGAAGAAGAAGAAGAAGAAGAAGAAGAAGAAGAAGAAGAAGAAGAAGAAGAAGAAGAAGAAGAAGAAGAAGAAGAAGAAGAAGAAGAAGAAGAAGAAGAAGAAGAGGAAAATTGCAACATTGCCAGGGGTGTGTCTGTGTGACGTTGCATGACGCGTCACAACAGCGGAGCCCAGAGTCCGCACGCGCTCCCCCGTGTTCTGTGATCTAGTAGGAAGTGTCTCTCCAGAGGATCTCACCAAGAGCTGGTAATGTTGATGCTGTTCCATGTTAAACAGTAGTGTTGTTATATGTTAGTTGACTTTCTTCCTCGACGTTATTAGTTGAATGCCAGATGTTTTAGCTACCGTTAGCCGGCTTAAGGTAAGTGTTAACTAATGTTAGCCAGCTAGCTAACGTACTTAGCTTAACGCAAATGATGAAATAACCTGCACGACTAATCGTCTATGGGGTTTGCCGACTAAGTTAGAATTTTCTTTTATTAACAAAGCTGTGGGAAACACTTGTGGACAGTAACTGGCAAATGTTGGTCACTAACTCATCTGTCCAGGCAAGTGACGTTATTTCTCCAGGCATCATTATGTGCCAGTGCCACTGGGCTCATAATGGATCAGGTTATTCTTGGGAAACTTGAATAATGTTATGCTGCTTGGCATCCAGTGCATCCAGTGTTTGATTCATTTAGTTGTTACTTTGATCTCACTGGGAAGTTGGCTTGCTATCCTGAAAGTAACCATTAAAAACAGGTGACGTGTCAGCTCTTGCGGAGTGTATGCTCGTCCTGGACTTTCTTTTAAGTGAACAGTAGTCATAGACAAAGATGACATAATTAAAATAATGAAAACTGGCACCCGAATAATTGCATCGAAAAGTTTTCATCTGCGGCCATACAACACATTAAATTGCATACCACTGCATTCAAATTAAAATAATGTCTCGAGTTACAATTTGAATGATAATGTCTTAGAAAAATTATTCCATAAAGAGTGTTTGCTGTTTGGATCGTGTGTTAGCTTGGGTGATGTGAATTTGATCATTCATTGACTCAGGCTGACACATGTGTATACCAGTAACAGATGTCTGCGCAACGTGGGACGGTTCGTTTGGAGTGGATGGGTGTTTATTATAGAATGTATGCTGCTGGTGTCTGTAATACAGGTGGAGGACAATATGATTTAAATCCCACATTAGACCAAAAATGTGTAACAAATTAATTAGGTTAAACAATAGTCAACATGGTGATGATATCAGTAGCATGTGTTATGTCTTGGTAGCCCCTTCCTTCGCCACATGAATTAGATCATTTTCAAGTGATTGATTGGATAAGACATGGGTGCTGGTTGCTGGTGAGCGCCGGCTGTTGGGAGGACAGGTGCCGAGTACCACCTAGTACCTAGTGATGACCACCTTGCATGTGCTGTCAGCTGATGTTGACTCATGTAGCCTGTCTTATTTTAGCCCAGCTGTGATGCAAGGGGGGCAGCTCCACAGTAACCTATCATCTTCCATGACCAAGTTAGTTGGGGTCAAATCAGACTCTCCTCTGGGCCACTGCCCATGGTGTCGTCCAGACCAGATGCTGTCTGTTTGCAGTGCAGCACATTATCGATTAGCCTAGCAAGTGGCACTGAATATCTTGCCTTCACACCAACCATTCCACTGTTTTGTTCTAATGTTAGCAAGTACTTTCTTGTAAAGCTGGATTTTATGAGTTCTGCAAATAATGCACCCCCAACCCCCAGTTAAACGAGCTAAACTTAAAAAAAACATTTGACTACAGTATGTCAGTGAATAACCACTGAATAGCCTAACTTATGTGTAAGTTATAGTCAACTTATTGACTTATTAGTCAAATATGAGATTTGGGGAAAACTTGGCTGGAGTTACTAGCTTAGCTTAAAGTAGACTAGACAAACACTTTAACATCGCAACTGCTATACTGTAGCTTAATTGCACTGATCCTGGCATAGATAATAGACTTGAGTCATGAACCTCAGGAATTGTATCACTACAGTACTTGCCTTCCAGATAGGCTATATCAATCTAGTTGATACAAATTGTGAAGGATAATAGTAGACAGTTAGCCTAAACGTAATGGTAATTCAGTTAAATTGGAGGCTAACACAATGACAGTATAATGAATAATTATTGCAGGCTGTGTTACAGTTCGATGTGGCAGCAGCTCTATCTTAATCTTGAACAGTGATGATGATGCATCAGGCCAGTGACACCCACTTCTTGTGTTTTTGCCTCTGTGTTTTGAATGTTTAAAAATTCTTCTGGCAGGCCTACTTGGATAGGAATGTTGACTGGCATATAGAGAACAGGCAACCACGTGATGGCGTGTTGTTGTATTCTGGGTAGGTTGTGTGTAGGTCAAATCTATGAGTATCTATAAAGCACATTTTATAATTTTTTTTTTTTTAATTTTTTTTAAATGCATGATGAGTGCTGTACAGGCCGCGTCTATGCTTTTACCAACGCGTTCGTGTTTCCGGGTTCCCGTTTTGCGCTCTGATTGGCCACTGACCTACGCTATTACGCCCCCCTCGCAAATCCCCTGAAGACAGATTTAACTGGGTATAGGAAGGAAGTACCATACAAGCCGCAAATTGAACATGCAGTGAGTCTGCAACAACAACTCAATAATAAACACTCGAAACAGCTATTACCAGACAATTACAACAGCAGGGGTGCCTGCTTCAAATGTCACGTATTATAGGCCTGTGTAGATCTATTCGGAATAATAAACATATACGCCCCTCTAGCAAAACATGACACAATGTGATCCTATCTCCGATAGAGCGGCTGGTCGCAGAGACGCGAGTTGAACAAACACATCGGGAGGAGAATGAATGAATGAATGAAAACTTTATTTAACAGATTGCAGAATGGGTACAAATACAGTACGGCTCAATACACACAATTGTTAAGGGGATGCAGACCAGAGAGACTTTTTGCAACACAGAAAAGTGAGAAAACGTTTAGAAAGCCTGTAAAATGTTAACAGTCGGCACAAAGATATTTCTGCTTCCAGAATATAGCAACAATATGAAAAAAAAGTGTCTTATCTGTATGCAGTGCCAGCCAGAGATGCACTTGCACACCTAAACACACTAGCCTTATTATTTTATTCATTGTCTTCAAATAAAAACTAGGCTAAAGTGGGCTTATTGGCCACTATGTTACGAGATTAGACGACTATTGGTGAAATAAAAATAACACTTCTAATCGTCCTAATATAATAATAAAACCAGTTTGACGGTGATCAGAAAATTCCAGAACATCACAATTGAGTGGCCATAATGCTGTGGGATTAGTTTATGAACACCACGGGCCCCAACAAATGTCAGTCCCTCTCTCCTCTATTGTGTTGGGTGTGAAAGAGAAGTCTCGCTCAGCAGGCATGCTTAGAAAGCCTGCCCTGCACGCTGAGTAGATTCAATCTCACTCGCAGCAGTGCCACATCATAGGCCTCTCAACCTTTGCAAGTAAGGAGAGGCTGTTGTCACATCTAATCAAGCTATTTTGGAAATGATAAAATCACAAATATATTGCAGTGTACATTAAAGACCCAATGCCTCATCCGTAGCTAACAGTGTACTGCACTGCCACAGGACCTAGCATGTCCTACCATGCTCTGTAAATGCTCATGACATGTACAGATACCGATATGCCTACTTTGTTTACTTGTTTATTGCACTATGTCGCTCTATTGGTTGGACTCTTATTATTATTACTTGTACTATTGCACATCGTTGCAGGCGAGACCCCCCGCATTTCACTGTATACCTGTATGCCGTGACAAATAAAACTCTTGTATCTTGTATCTTGTGTTTATAGTCTAGCAGTACCCTATACTGAACCCCCAAGTATCTTGACATGTATCGTATTGCCGGATTCTTGCAAATACACAGCCAAACCCCATCTGCTTGGCCACGAGGACATCCGTATCATAGGACACATACCAGTCAGTAAATGTTGTCCAAAAACAAGACTAGGTAAAAACCTGACCGCTTACTCGGCGCTCGGCTCCAGCAGAGTGGCTTTGATCGGACCTTGTACTTTATCCTTCTGTACACATGCAGAGCTGATAGCTCTAAAGAGCTGATTCTCTCCAAAAACAGCTGTGTGCTTTAAAATGCTAGATGGGTCACCTCAGGTAACACTAGATTCACGTGACCTCAGCCTGAGAATGTTTGGTCACAGTTAGACTACGATGCTCTGATCATCTAGCTTGTCGATCTGCTGGAGCCAGCTAACGTTAGGTTGCTGAGGCTATTAGCACATCGACAAGCTGCTGGATCTCCCGATGCTGGTTGAAGTGGAGCTAGGTAGCCAGCAGGCTAAATGCTCCCGACGACATCAACAAGCTGCTGGAGCCAGCTAACGTTAGCTTGAATGGTTGCTGGCTAACTAATGAAGCTACTCGTCCCGGGAGACAACGGCGCTGCCTGGCTGGTTGTTGGCTAACTAATGTAGCTACTCGTCCCGTGAGATAACGGCGCTGCCTGGCTGGTTGTTGGCTAACTAATGTAGCTACTCATCCCGTGAGATAACGGCGCTGCCTGGCTGGTTGTTGGCTAACTAATGTAGCTACTCGTCCTGTGAGATAACGGCGCTGCCTGGCTGGTTGTTGGCTAACTAATGTAGCTACTCGTCCCGTGAGATAACGGCGCTGCCTGGCTGGTTGTTGGCTAACTAATGTAGCTAAATGTTGGCTAAATGCTCCGCGACGCTGAACTGCCTGGGCCGGTCTGTCTGTCGAATGCATCACAGTTAGACAGTAGCTACTGTTAGCTGCCCTTCCGGATTAGCTTTGAGCTAACTATCTTTCCCGACCCAAAGTATTGTTTATAGTGCATTTCTTGCCACCTTATAGCATTTGTACATTTGTATGACAGTCTATAATGCTCCCGTTAGGTTTTTCCGGACGTTTTGGTAATGATTTTCACTATAAAATCATATTTCTAAATGACATGAAGTTGATAAACTGGCCGGAATAGCATTGAGCTAACGGATCTTTGCCGATGCATTCCATTCTAAACGTAACGTTAGTTCAAAACATTACCCGTCTATATAATTTGTTCCTCAACGTTATATAGACGGGTCATGTTTTGTAAACTAACGTTATGTTTAGAATGGAATGAATACATGGGTCGGGAAAGATAGTTAGCTCAAAGCTAATCCGGAAGGGCAGCTAACAGTAGCTACTGTCTAACTGTGATGCATTTTCTGTTTGCAGTCCAATGTTCACCAAAACACACACCCACACACTTATAATTTGTTCCTCAACGTTATATAGACAGGTCATGTTTTGTAAACTAACGTTATGTTTAGAATGGAATGAATACATGGGTCGGGAAAGATAGTTAGCTCAAAGCTAATCCGGCCTGTTTAACCACTAGCTTCTGTTAGCTAATGCTGGCTGAGCAAGGAAACTAACAGTAAACATTTTTACATGAAATACAGCCCAAAAACCCTGCTGACAAACGTTTCCTTATTAAATACATTCTATACTATAATAATACAAACGTTTCATTGCCTCTCTGTGCCGACAAAGTTGTTTAAATAAGGGGAGAAAAGTAGCTAAAACCAATGTATTTGGATGGGACAGGAAGTACCATTGGCAACCGGAAGTCAGCCGGAAGTGCCTACTTTCAATTTGTGCAAGTGGTGGTGGATTACGTAATTCGGTGAGTTGGAACTATCTATCCGTTGGCGCCGGGTCCCCACGGACATTTTCGTGTCACGGACCGCCAGCTCAGGCAATGTTATCAACGCGCTCCGCCAACGTTAGGAGGTGATGGCATGCAGTGGGAAAGCGGCAATAGTCCCGGTTGGAGTTAGTAAAACACAGTTGTATGTTAGCCTTCTTGGATGTTGAATAAACGCCTATCATTGTCTTTAAACACTCCGCCTCTCAGACTCTCATTTCCTCCTCTGCTAGCTAGTAGCTACGGTAACATTTAGTTGACTATTACCTCGGCTCGCGGGCTGATTCTATAGTTAAAACGTGCGTTGTGTTGTACAAACTGCTAAAGCTATGGCAAGATGTGTGTAGGCCTATGTAATGTTAATGGCTATGTTTTTAAAGTCGTAATGAAGATTGATTTATATTGTGCTTGCCATTTCTACACAAACTGACTAGCACCTGGCTGCAGTGCTGCTGCTGCCTGCAGCCAGTGCTCACCTCTCCCGGCTCTGCCAAATATTTTTTTTTATTTGTGCATCATCTGAACCGTACGATACACAGATGCTCCATTACCGGATAAATATATATATATAATTAGTAAACTGTCGGGGGCATTTTGTGCCCCCCTTAACTGATTTTCGAGGGCATTTTGTCCATTTTCAAGGACATTAATGCCCCAAGCCCCTGTTAATTTCTAACCCTGCTCTCAGACATACCCCACACGAAGGTAAGGAAAAACTCACTAAAACCTAACAATAGGGAAAAAAATGCTCCACAGGCACTGTGGAGGAGAGAAACCTTAGAAGGGCCATTCAAGGGGGGTCTCCCTTCTTAGATGTCGGTGATAGTAGTGTTGCAGACTAACAGTTGGTAAGCATGCACTCATGTGTGTAGTGAAACACAGATGAGTGCATGCAATAGCAACTGAACATTTTGAAAAATTAAAGATAGAGCTCAGCTGATAGCGATAGCAACTGAACATTTTGAAAGATTAAAGATAGAGCTGATAGCGAATCTATTTGAGGCACAGGGGCGACGCAAAGAGGGTTGCGTCCTCCCCGTCTTAATCACGGGACGTTCAACACTCCGGTCATCGCTCCGAGACAGCCGGAGACAGGGAGATGGGGGGCGGTGCAGAGAGGGTCGCAACCTTCCCGACATCATCGCGGGACGTCCAGCACTCCGGTCACCACTACGAGACAGGGAGACAGGAGGGCATGCAGAGAGGGTCGCATCCTCCCGGCCTTCATCGCGGGACGTCCGACACTCCGGTCAACACTCCGGGACAGCAACTCACAGGGAGACAGGACAGGCGTTAGACAGCTTGTGTGATTGTAGTGGGCGGACATAGCAATAGATACAAGTGGTAAGCAATGTGTGTGAATAGAGTAGATATATGAAGTAAGCATATTATGTAGGGCTGCAACAATTAGTAGACATAATCGACGACGTCGATTATAAAAAATCGTCGATGAGGAATTGTTGCGTCGATTAGTCATCAAAAAAAATATTATATATATATTTTTTTATTTTTTTGCACTACCTATCTTTGTGAAAGTGGCTTCTCAGCTCTGGTCCAGCCAGCTGAAGACTTCTTAGCTTAACATAACAGACCGACAGTAAGTTTGGGGGAACTAATGGGATAACTGGGGAGCGTCTATGCCTTCTACAACGCCGCTCGGTTTCCGGGTTCCTCTGATTGGCCACGACGCCCATGTGACCCTACGCTAGCACGCCCCCTTATCGCGGCCAGTTCGCCTATTGCTTAATAACAGCGCAGCAGTGCTGCTTTTGCTTCCGCGTTTTCCCTGATTGGCTGTGCCATGCCCCGCGGCAGGCGCGGCAACCGCAGAGCGGAGCGGCAGAGCGAGCGGAGCGGCAGAGCTTGCGGAATTATGTAACCGCCCTAGTAATCCGCCATGATTTTCATTCGGCGCTTCAGCTCACCTGGCAGAGCAGCGGTCCCGCGGTCCGTTGTTGACGAGTTCGAATCCCATCAAATTTTTTTTTTTAACATGATTTTTTTTTTAACGTGTATTCTTTCGCCGGTTAAGGTTAGGCATGGTTAAGGTTAAGGTTAGGCATTGTTTCGGAGTTGGTTAAGGTTAGAACGGTTAAGTTTAGGCGCTGTTAAGGAGCTGGTTAAGGTTAGAGTTTGTCTTAGAGAATGGCAACATTCTTTCTATGGTTAAGGTTAGGCATGGTTAAGGTTAAGGTTAGGCATTGTTTCGGAGTTGGTTAAGGTTAGAACGGTTAAGTTTAGGCGCTGTTAAGGAGCTGGTTAAGGTTAGAGTTTGTCTTAGAGACAGCCTATTTCCGCACTGCCGCTCTCCCGCGTTGCCGCGGTCACATGGTCAAATTGTCACATTCTTGCACTGCTGCGCTGTTAAAAAGCAACACGCGGCCAGTTCTCGGTGCGGGCTCGCTCTGAGGGAAGAAGGCCGGTCATATTCATTTCTACATTTTATACATAATATCCCAGCGTTTCAACAAGCTGCACATTATACTCACATTATGTGCTCATTAGAAGAAAATAATTTACTCATATTGGTCAGGAAATGGCGAAATGCTAACGTTATAAAATACCCTGACATTGGGTAGAAATGTAGCGGGGTTAGGGTGACCTATTGACGGGTCTGGGAGAGAGATGCAGGGCCTCGCGCTGACGCTGCCCGCCTCGAGGTGCACACAAGCGGCAGCACGTCTCACATCACCAGCCACACCTGAACGAATCTATCCCCCCCAAATCGGCAGCCCCTCTCGGCTAGAGACATTCGCCCTATATTGTGCCATGCAGTGCATGTGTGCACTACCTACTATCTGTTGATACAATTATATATAAAACGATATATTGTATATAATATATTTTAGGCAGTTTCGTGGCATGAATTGCATTTCGCTGTATTTCGCTGTAGACCGCAGCAGCTGGTGATAGAAATATAGCCTATATTTCTATCACCAGCTGCTGCGGTTTACAGCGAAATGCAATTCATGCCATTTCCTGACCAATATGCGTCAATTCTTTTCTTCTAATGAGCACATAATGTGAGTATAATGTGCAGCTGGTTGAAACGCTGGGATATTATGTATAAAATGTAGAATGAATATGACCGGCCTTCTTCCCTCAGAGCGAGCCCGCACCGAGAACTGGCCGCGATAAGGGGGCGTGCTAGCGTAGGGTCACGTGGGCGTCGTGGCCAATCAGAGGAACCCGGAAACTGAGCGGCGTTGTAGAAGGCATAGACGCAACTGGGCATGTTGTTTGGTCCTGACAAGAGTCTCAAAGCAACTCTGAGGTCATGCTCAATGTCCAATCTGTTCCTCTGCTCTGTCTTCAGCTGGACCAGAGCTGAGAAGCCACTTTCACAAAGATAATTTTTTTTTAATTTTTTTTAATATAATTGTTTTTCGATTAGTCGACTAATCGAAGAAATAATCGACAGATTAGTCGACTACCAAAATAGTCATTAGTTGCAGCCCTATGTGAATAGAATAGAAGTACTTAACCCAGCAATGAAACCACGTTGACAGACCACGGACAGAAGACTGTAAGGAGCTGATCCGTGGCCTCGGTGGTGCACGTAGAGCAGTCTCTGCAATCTTGGCCAAGACCCCGAGACATCCATCACCTTGGACAGCAGGCACTCGGAGAGATGGGGGGGGGGGGGGGGGGGGGGCAGGGCAACCATTCTGATTGACAAGCTAAAAGCAATTGGTTTTGATAGTCTATCAGTGAGCTGGATACAATCCTACCTGGAGGGGAGAGAACAGATGGTGGAGGTAAATGGTACCCTACCCCCCCCTCCCAGTGAGCTGTGGTGTTCCACAAGGAAGCATACTAGGACCGCTACTGTTCCTAATTTATGCAAATGACATGTCGTCAGCTTGTGACTGCAACTTGTTCCTGTTTGCGGACGACTCAGCCCTGCTGGTCTCTGACAAGAACAAGTTACAGGCTGAAAAAACCCTCAGCTCGGAACTAGGCAAAATCTGCATATGGCTCGCCGATAACAAATCATTACACCTGGGTAAAACAGAGTCCATTATTTTCGGTTCAAATAACAAACTCAGCAAGACCGACGGCTTCTCAGTTACAGTGGGTGACAATATTGTCACAAGGAAAGATGAAATTACCTACCTGGGTTCCATCCTAGAGGCTAGTGATGCACCGATGTGAAAATTGTGGCCGATACCGATAACCGATATTAATATTGCTGTTCTGGCCGATACCGATATTTACCGATGTCGATATCTCTGTATAGAAAACACTTTTTTATGATAATCAAATAAAGAGCTATTTTCCAAAACGCATAATTTTTTTACTTTTGTAACTTATTTTCAGAAATGACTGATATTTTGAAACTATTTAAGGCCAAAACATAAACATTAAAATTTTTTTTTTTTTTTTTTTTTTAATATCGGCCCTATCTTGATATCGGTCCGATACCGATGTGTAAAAAAACGGCCATATCGGCCGATATTATATCGGCGGCCGATATATCGTGCATCACTACTAGAGGCTAATCTTTCCTGTGACAAAATGGCATCCAATGTAATAAAAAAAAGTCAACCAACGAACTCGATTCTTGTACTGGATCTCCTCTCTGGTAAACAAGAATACCCTGAAGACTCTGGTAGGAGCACTCATTCAAGGGTACTACGACTATGCTTGCACCTCATGGTACCAAAGCACCTCAAAGGCACTAAAAACAAAATTACAAACATCCCAAAACAAACTGGTCAGACTACTGCTTGACCTGACTCCTAGAACCCACCTCACCTCTGCCCACTTTGCCAACCTAGGATGGCTTAGAGTAGACGACAGAGTACAGCAACTTGCAATGGGCCTGGTCTACAAGATACACTACACGACCAAGGTACCCATGTACATGTCAAAATACTTCCCAAAGGTCAGTGAATACCACAATCACAACACCAGAGGGAGCTCCACAAATCATGTTAAACCCAGATTTGGCTCAAACAAGGGAGTAAGGGACTAAACACGTTTCGCAATTATGCCACATCCTATGTGGAACGCCCTACCCAAAGCTGTAAAGGAATGTGAATCACTACCCACTAGGGCTGTCTTAAATACTTCGAAGCTTCGAAGCTTCGTTCGATGGCACAAGCTTCGAACATTAAAAAAAAATCGAAGTTAAAAAAAAAAAAGAAAAAAAAATCTATTTTTTTTTTCAAATTTTTTTTATTTAATTTTTACTCCGGTGTGTGTGTGTGTGTGTGTGTGTGCATGGGGCCATTGGGTGGGGCCGGGGGACAAATACACTGGAGGAAAGTTACCCAGCTCAGCACTGCCCAAATTATATCATCACTATTGCCTGTTTGAAGGATATCATCCTCAAACACATATACACCACCTACACGCCTATTCTCAGTCCTTGCCCCACAATGGTGGAATGAACTACCCACCCCAGTTAGGACAGCCGAATCCCATCCAATCTTTCGCCGTCGACTAAAGACTCACTTCTTCAACCATTATCTGAAATAAAATTTAAAAAATAAAATAAAAAAAATCTAACCCTAACTAACCTTACTGTCATGCACTTGTCCTAATAAACTAACATACACTGTAACACGCAACACTTTGATGAATATTGTTACTCAGCTGATAGAGTTGTATCCTTCCTGATGACCCGTCGTACAGAACTTGTAAGTCGCTTTGGATAAAAGCATTCAGCTAAATGACTAAATGTAAATGTGAATGTAAATGCCTTGTAGAATTCCACACATAAGAAAGAAAGATACTGGGATGAATAAACAAAATGGGAAATAAAATGTAGAAATGCATGCAATACATAAATAAATATGAATCTCCATATATGAAATAGAACATTTAGATAAGGTGCTACTGAGATGTTTTGGTGAGTTCTTAGTTTTTTTGTGGAAGTAGCCCTTCTTAAAAATGCATGAACATTCACTGATAATTGGTCTGTAGTGGAGTCTACAAGGTCTACATTGCCGGACCATGTAGAATCCGGACCTTGTAGACTGACATAATTCTGTGCATAGTTTAGTCTACACAGGCCATATTTCAAATAATCAAAATCTTACTTCATTCATCTTAAACATTCTTGATTTGGGGGATTGGTAGTTCCCATGAAATGTGAAGTTGTTCAAACGACAACAGCGATCCACCTTGAATTAAATCACACTGTGTTGGCTGCGTCACAGTCACGAAAGGGGCTACTTAATTCATTAATCCAATCCACTTTATTTATAGAGCACATTTAAAAACAACAAAGTTTACCTAGTGCTGTACAAGTCCCACAACATAAGATAAAAAGAAAAGAAAAAATTATATATACAAAAAAAAATTTATAATTTTTTTTTTAATTCGAAGCTTCGAATTAAAATCAAAGCTCGGCCCCGAAGCTTCGATTGCCAAAAAGAAATTCGAAGGTCAGCCCTACTACCCACTTTCAAAAACACTCTCAAAGAACACCTACGGGAGACTGCAATCCGAAACTGGCCCCTGCAAATGTCCTAACCCAACCCCCTCCAATGTACAGTAAATGACCAAGTATGGCTTTGTCAATATTCCAGTGTACAAAGAATAGTTGAATAGTTCCCAGTGACTATCGAATAGCAATTTTGTGAGTTTTTCCACAACCCTAGCTTTCAAACCTTCACCTGTTGCCTCTCTTTGCCCTGCTGACCTTCTCTCTCTGCTGCCACACTCCCACCTTATCCCTGTATCTGTCTCACCTGGTTCATCCTCCCTGGCCACACTACCACCTTATTCCTGTATCTGTCTCACCTGGTTCATCCTCCCTGGCCACACTCTCACCTTATTCCTGTATCTGTCTCACCTGGTACACTCTCACCTTATTCCTGTATCTGTCTCACCTGGTTCATCCTCCCTGGCCACACTCACCTTATTCCTGTATCTGTCTCACCTGGTTCATCCTCCCTGGCCACACTCTCACCTTATTCCTGTATCTGTCTCACCTGGTTCATCCTCCCTGGCCACACTCACCTTATTCCTGTATCTGTCTCACCTGGTTCATCCTCCCTGGCCACACTCCCACCCTGGTCCTCTCTGTTCCTGCAACCCGAGGTCTGTCTCTCTTCTTGTTGATCATAATGCAGTGCTTTCCCAGTTTCCCTAAACAATGGTATAGGGTCGTAGCGCCACTATGACAACTTTTTGGGGTACATCCTAGTCAAGGTAACTGGGCTATATGATATCAATCTTGCGTTGATCCAAGCATGTCTTCAGCTCGATCCGAACGTGTGTCTCTAACGTTTGTCCACAACGTATGCCGTTGGTGGCGATCAAGGCATCAAAAAACTACCCCCCCCCCTTTCATGCATTAATGATGAAACATAATACCTATGATATAGATTTGATTTGAGAATAATAGCGGGTCCAGGCAAGAAACGACAACGGTTATAGTATAATACGGCTATAAGGCTATTCCTCAGCATTTCAGGAATTACCCCAGACCGATCTAAAAACATACTTATATTCACCACGGTATAACGCGTGAATGTATGCATTGAAAAATTATCTCTTTTTTGCATCTTGACCGGAAGAAAGTCACTGGCAAATTACCAGTATTGTATCCATAGCTATAATATAGAATATAGTTATAGCTCTACAAACAAGGTGACGGACTCCTATCGTTTATAGCGTGGCACTGAATAGATGGGCCCCGAAAACAGCGCAGCAGCCAAAGTGTTACAGTACAGTGAAAAATAACAATACCGGGACATCACCTATCCATATATATATATAACTATCACAATATACACTGTATACACAATCACATCCTGAATTTCCCCAAGGGGATTAATAAAGGCATGAGGCATCATTAATAATAATAATGGATTGGATTTATATAGCGCTCTTCATGACACCCCAGTGACCCCAGAGCGCTTACAGAGTCCATTATTCGTTCATACACAGTCATACCGGTGGTGGTAAGCTACAATTGCAGCCAGAGCTGCCCTGAGGCAGACTCACGGAAGCGTGGCGAATAATCATTGCCTACGGCTAGAGCTGCCGCGATTACCGCATTACCGCGGTATCGCTGTTACATCACGCCCACCGCAGAGTTAGGCTGAATACCGCATCACAGCTGTTTTTTATAATAATAATAAAGTACCCTGCTCTCGTTGGGCTTGCGGCTCTCCTCTGTCAAGGTTCCAAGCGACCCTATTGGGTACCAGAAAAGTCACGTGAAACACTGCAGACCACTGATTGGTCAGAAGAGAGACGCGTCACACGTTGGAGCGTCCTGCAGTGTGTTACCACCAATCGGCAATCGGCAAGCGCGTATTAGTTTTTTTACGTCCTGAATGTCAGCCATTGATCAGAGCTCACAACACGGCTAATACGTTAGCTCCCCGCCGGAGTGGATTACCATCGCTCCTCAGGAGTACTAAACGAGGCATAATGATTTTACTGCAACGAATGTTATAATAAAAGCCCTTCGTTCTATACACTTGTCTGATTGAAAACTTTATTAACAGACCGCAGAATGGGCACAACTCGGCACGCTCTGAGCAAAGAAAGGAACTGAGATATGAATTGAGTAATGCTTGCCTTGCTATGGTCCGGTAAATACGCTGATGTTATTGAACGTGTAACTATATAACGTTAATGCCACAAAACGAATGCCTTTGTTAATCATAAGTAGTAACTTTATAATAATAATAAGAAGAAGAAAGGGTCGGGGGGGGTAACCGCCGGGTGCTACCAAGTACCACCCCTGCCCGCGACACCGAGTGAACGGCTCACGACAAGAGGGGAGACTTCGAATCCGTGTTTCACTTTCAATAACGAATGCGTGCTTGCCGAATCCCAAACAATATTCATGCTGCAAAGTCATCCTCTAAAGATAGACATTTAGACTAGAGGCAGGCTATATGCTATAAAGAGTAGACTACTACTACTACTACTACTACTACTACTACTACTACTACTACTACTACTACTACTACTACTACTACTACTAAAAAAATAAATAAAATGCATTCAAACTTTTATTTAATTAAATTTTTTGTGTGTGCAGTAATAACCGCGGCGGTAGGAAATATTTCGCAAATTTGTGCGGTAAGGAAAACATCAATACCGCGGCAGCTCTACCTACGGCCCCTCCGACCACCACCAACATTCATTCACATGCATACACATTTATACGAGGCAAGTAGGTTAAGTGTCTTGCCCAAGGACACAACCGCCGTGGGATGGACATGGGCTTGAGCGGGATTCGAACCACCAACCCTTCGATCATTGGACGACCCGCTCTACCCCTGAGCCACGCCGTCCCACAAATTTATTTGCATACTATAGAAAAGCGGAGAAGACGGACATATTTTGTGATGTACTTGAGCCAGACACATTGACAGTTGCATTATGTGACGAGATGGCACTGTCTGAGAGGGACTGAAGTTTGTCCTAATGAAATGGTTCACATAAACCTACTGGCTACACGGACAGGGATGCCTTTGTTTTAGAGCAATAATAAGCTGTAACAGCCATAGTTTGGACCAGCCCCGATAATGATCACCTGTACCTTTTATAGGTCTACAAGGCGCTGTCCCTCTTGTTGATTAGTTTCCAGCCTCACTCATTTGACTCCACTGTGAGAATTGAGAACTCTAGTATGTAGCATGTTTCCTATTAAATCTGCTGTGAGCCTAGTGCTCACAGCAGATTGAGATCCCAGGGTAGGCGTGCAGATCTGGTGACCAGGAACACTTCCCACTTCTGTGCTATTTCGTACAAAGTGATCTTATTATTTTAAGAGAATTTGACCCCGTCTTGTCCTCCCTCGTCTAACTCTGAACTCTCTCTCTCTCTCTCTCTCTCTCTCTCTCTCTCTCTCTCTCTCTCTCTCTCTGTGTAGACATAGCACCATATCTCAATCTAAGGAATGATTTCCAAGCTGAGCCGCAGCCTGAGCCGCGCCGCCCCCCTCCTCGCTCGCAGCCTCCACTCCGGCTCACGCCCCGCCTCCTCCGCAGCCTCCAGGAGGGCAGAGCGCCCGCTCAACTCGGAGGAGGTCTACGCACGCGAGGACAAGTATGGAGCACACAACTACCACCCGCTCCCAGTCGCCTTGGAGAGAGGAGAGGGTGAGTGTGTTCAGCGAAAGAACCCTGTGACTGTGATGTCACCTGGATGGAAAAGCTGGGGTTCCTTTGTAGATAATTAATGGGACACTAACTTTGTGGGCCTATGAAATATTTATGTGAGCTCATATGCCCAAATGAGATTTAAACGCTCTCTCGAACCTGTTAGCGGTACTAGCATATAAATCTAATCTGGGTGTGAGAACTCGGTTAAAACATTTTATGATTCCACAAAGTCGCTGCTGATTTATTGTCTATGGCGCAGCCGAGGATTTTATGTCCAAGTAACATAACGCATGTGAAGTAGGGTTGGGTGCTGTTCACATTTGAACCGATACCGGTACCCAACGGTACCTTTTTTCCGGTACTTTAGTCTCTAAAAATGTAATATGCCTACCTCAGTTGTAAAAAAAAAAAGAAAAAGAAAAAATCCAAACTTCAAATGATTTATCATTATTATTTATTTAGAACAATTTGTTAATATTAGTGCTGTGAATCGATTAAAATATTTAATCTCGATTAATCGCATGATTGTCCATAGTTAACACATTGTCCGCCATGGGTTATATCCATCAATATAGCCAGTCTGCCACCGTTGAAAGCCTATGGAGATGTTTACCTTCTTTGCAGGGCTATAACTTTTTTAATTTTATTGCTATATTGACATTACTATGGCCCATTCAACATCGATTATCTATCGTTCCGGATATGGGAACGTTATATTTTTTTCATTCATACATTGTTGTGTTAATACTGTCTTGAATATAAGTATGTTTATAAGCTTTTCTGCTGTAATTCCAAAAACGCTAGTTATAGGCCCAAACGCATATTATAGATTATCGATTGCCGTTTCTTTCCTATACATGCTATATTAAAAAATTCAAATGTATATGATCGGTATACATTATGCTTCATCATGCGTGGAGGAAAGGGGGGGCGGGGGTCATCTATAATTCCTTTATCGTCAGTAACGGCTTTATGTAGTATGGGTTGATGTATTGATCAGACTGTTTGCAAACAAAGAAACGCACATCGGGCTGAAAATAACGTTACTGTCCTCTTACCGTTCGGCGATGAGACTGGAAGAAAAATATCCCAATTATTTGACGCGATCGCCTAGATCCATTTCCAGTTTGTATGGCGCAATAAACGCCGAAATCATATAGCTTATTGCTCGCCCGACCATCCACCAGGCGGCGGTATTAAGGCGTTGCAATCTTATTCAGGGTCCCGCTGCAGCACCGGAGGTTGGCTGGATGAATTATGAATGCCATGGCAAACATTTTTAATATTGATTTAAAAAACGGCTTACGACGTTCAACGCATGTCGGCCAAAAACCGCGTAACTCGTTTATGGCGACCAATGTGTTAACTCGCTATTAATCGCAAATTAATCGCATTTCTTTAATTTATTTTGTATCTACCTTAAACGGATCTTTTTCAAGTTCCAAGTTTTAATACTCTTATCAACATGAGAGTCAACAAATGCTTGCTTTATGCAGCCATTTAACACAAAAGGATGACCCTCATGCATTGTAAATTTGCATCAAATGAGTGATGCACAAAATAACTTAAAAGAAAATGATAATTTAAAACGATGAATAAAGTGTGCATGAAATAATAGGGGAAAGAAAACGTTAGGAACTTGTTATATTCACCCACACAAGGGCTGAGTAATCACTCAGTAAATTCTTTATTTATTTATTTTCTTAACACTTTGAGTGCCAGCAACGCGTTTTGTCGTTAGTTCATGCCGCCCTTTGAGTGCCGGCAACGCTATATAGCGTTTGTTTGTCGTATTTCTTTTTATTGGCGATTTGAATTCATATTTCATCAATCGAGCCTCACGCTAGTGTTGCAGAGTCTCTCTGAGCTCAATTGGGAAGATACCGCCCCCTATCGTCTCTCCCTGTGGTACTGCACCCCATTACTTTAGACCAGGGTTAGAAAAAAAAATAAAAAATCAAGGGCTTTTTTTGCCCCCCTTAATTGATTTTCGGGGGCACTGCATTTTTATGATAAACGGTTATTAAACATCCTTATCATTTAAAAAATACAATTCAGTGCGTGAACGGCAGCTCTTGTTTTGCTAGGTGGTAAGTTATGTCAAATAACTTGACCATTCTGCTGAACAGGTCAGCATTCATTTTCATAACGGACTGGACGATGGGTTCGTTGTGTTTCAGTTTGTTCTTCCACGCTTCTGTGAACAACATAAACACGGAAAACTATAATCAAAAACTGTATAAAAAAAACACACGTCAATGGAGCACAATTACGCCTGTCCAAAACGTGGTACAGCTAGCCTATTGCAATGACGTTACCTAAGTTAGCAAACTTGCTAACGTTAACGTCAGTGACACCAGTGGCGGGAAGCCCAGAACAATGGTTGTCAGCTGTCAGTGCGCACAGGGCTGAAATTGTGCTGGGAGCGTTGTGGTGTTTGCAATGGAGGAGAAGTTTGGTTCACTTGTAAATAAACTATTCACATAAATAGGCCTGCCACGATAACACATTTTGCTGGGCGATTAATTGCCCCCGAAAATATCGCGATAAGCGATATTATTGCGACCGGTTAGAGAATTTTTTTTGAGAAATGTATTTCCCAAATCTTTTATTTTGAAGCCCACCGCTCCGTCTTTTCCGGTGTTTTAGACTTTTATTTTGAAGCCCACCGACCGGACCGGAAGTATTGTTGTTATTATCCTAGCAGCCAACTTGTCTCGTCCGGTTCTGTTTTTGAGCTAATGATAAAACAAATTGTTGGTGAACAACTAACTTTAGGTTAGTTTTAACGTTAGCTACTAACGTTAGATGCAGCTACTACAGGCAATCAACGATGAGGAGGAAGCGTCAAAGCAGTATATAATAGAATAGCTGTGGTGCGTAAGCACTGCAGCACGACTCGAAACTACCGGAGTGTTATAATAAATTAATTCATGTTTAACTTGTCCCCGTGTTCAGTCCTTTGACTAGCCCCACCCGTTCATTGTAAACAATGATGCATGTAATTGTATTAACGTTATTCTGTGTTGTACTTGTAGCTATGCTATACGTTGTATTTTGTTTGTTAGCTATTTAGCTAATGTTGTTAGCATGGAATGAGAATCAAAGCTCTATCTTTCATCTTTATTTAGCAGTCCAGTTTCTCCGGGCAGTAGCGAGTAACTACTTGGGTCTAAAAATAGCTAACGTTACACTACAAATAATGCTACTTGGTTAAAAGGAGCAACACTATTGAGAAATGTAGTTAAGCTATGTGGCCCCACGGAGCTCCCGTGCTGTACTCTAGTAACGTCAGCGGCCCGCCTCCCAACACGGACAGTGACTGACAAGGGGCACTGGTTCCGCCTCATTAAAACAAACGCGCAAATAGCAATTAATCGCGCCCGTCAAAATCATTGCATTCATTTTAATTATCGCAGCAATTAATCGATTTATTGCTTATCGCGGCAGGCCTACACATAAATGAAACAAAACGGATCAGGCGTTCTTTGTGTGTAAATATGATATGATATGAACATGGATGTCGAAGGAACAGAAGCCTCTACATTGAACATGGCACGCGAAGGAACAGGACACTCTACATTAAACATGGCGCGCGAAGGAACAGGATTGGAAACTCTACAGCTAATATTACATTCAAGCTAATTAACATACAAATTATAAAACATTGTCGACACTTACCATATGCCATTTTGTGGCCGCGGCTGTCTTGGTGGCGCAAAGCGCTGTATTTTTTGACAGTCTTCGTCCCGCGGACAAAAAGATCCACACAAGCTCCTCGAACACTAGCCGTGTTTGCAGCCGGCGTCTCACGACAAGCTTTGCAATAAATGATATGTTGACCGGTAGGCAGCATCCTCCTCAACCCCTACCCAGTCTAATCCCCACGACTCCATCGTACTCCGCTTTACATTTTTTTATTTGAGGACCTGGGGAATCTGCTTCTCCGACTCTTTTTCCTTCGTGTTTTTATAGTTTGATAAAATTCCATCAAATGCTGGTGAGCTGCTCACCTGCTAATGTGAGAGGGTGGGGAGAGTGACGTCGACATCGGCGTCTGATCAAAACCGATTTAATAAAGCACGTCTTTCACTCGTCAGTTAAATAAATAGTAATATAAATTTTTATACTATGTTTGATAACGTAATGTTAATGACATTAACACTTTGATTGCCTAAGGCTAAATTCATGATATACCATAGGTTGCCGGCCAGCTCTATTTGTCTATGTAGAAGTTCCCCTTCTTTGCAGGGCTATAACTTTTTAAATTCTATTGCTAAATTGCCATTATTAGGGCCCATTCAATGTCCTATATATATTGTTCAGGGTGTATGAACGTTAAACTTTTTCATTCACATATTCATACTAAAATATGATCTAAAGTATAAGTATGTTTTCATCTCTTTCTGCAGCTTTCTCCAGAACGTGATTTATAGCCCCAAATGCATTATATTGATGATCAAATACAGTTTGATAGCAATCGGCGCGATATAAAAAAATCCAACTGGACGGACTTCTGGAAGTTACTACACGTAATCTGATGTTGACCGGATGGCCGAGGGGGCGTTTATAATTCCGTGGGCAGCGTTATACCATTCATCTAATGTGGGTCAAATGTTCATCATAGCAGTTAGTATCGTACACATTGAAAAATAACGCTGAATCTTACCGTATCTTCCTCGCGCCGTTGGGCGATGAGCGTGGAACAGACATTTTCCTATTATGGGATATAGAAATATCCGGTCCATTTCCAGGTTGTATAATAATATATACGTCCAAATCATGTTGTTTTTTCGAGTTATTTGCAGCGATCGATGTTCACTGTGTGAAGACTGAGTCTCTCTAACACTAGCGAGTGCCCGGACCCCATATGGAGTGAGTCCTACCGGGTTAAAGGTAACATCCGTTTTTTCGATCTGCCGATCGGCCACCAGATGGCGGTCTTGAACCGCTAGAGGATTGAGAGGAGATCACACTTGTGTCTCAGGGCCCCGGAAAGGAAATATTTTTTGAAATATTGATATCAAAGACGAGTTACGGCGTCTTCGGCAACTTGAGCATGGCGGGGAAGGACGCCTAAAAGCGTCTTCCGGCAGTTAAAGTGTTAATGTCTCCATATATATATATATCATTACATAGTAAACTGTCTGGGGCTTTTTGTCCCCCCCGGCCCCCCTTAACATGAGGGAAGCCGAGAACGCATAGCTGTCAGTGCGCACAGGGGTGAAATTGTGTGTCACAGCTGGGAGCGTTGCAGTGTTTGCAATGGAGGAGAAGTTTGGTTCACTTGTAAATAAACTATTCACATAAATGAAACAAAACGTAATGTTTCCGTTAGAAAATATTGGGGCCGGTCTCTGTGTCCTGGAAGATTTCAATCTCCCGGACAAATGTGAGAAATTCCGGTCAGTTTATTGAGCTTAAAAACAATTGATAGGCAGGCTATATAAAGAATGACATCCTCAAGGCATGTAGATTTATAATATTTTAACTTAAAACTAGGCTACTTTTGCGTATACAGTCATTAATATATTCCAAATAAAATAAGTCCCTCGAGACTCCGTGCTGCTGGTGACTTGAAATCAAATAGGTGTCTGTGGGCAGTCAGCCCGACATTAACAGCAGTCTGTTATAATCACATTTTTATGAGCTAACGAATTCCGTTATATTGGACATTTGTATTAATTATATCAAGCGAAGAACTGAGAAATTTGGCAGAGAGAGACGGCAACATTATCGTGGGGTTCACTGAAACGTTCAACGAAGCGATAAACTAATCCCAATAGTATGCAACTGCAGAGCCGCAGAGCCAGCGGCGCCATCAGGTCCGGTCTGGGGACCGCTCAGCAGCGCCACCCACCCAGTGGCTGAATTGCCAATGGCTGAATTGGAGTATTGCACTGTGCGGGCACAACTGTGAGCTCTGCGGCTCTGCAGTTGCATGCTTCTCGCTAATCCAGCACAGGTTGCAAGGGAATTATTTTCACAGGACATTATGACCGGAGATATTTAAATATGTCGGACTTCAACAGATTTCCCCGGTAAAAAAATGGTAATTGCCGGACAACGGAAACCCTCTCCATATATATATAATATATAATAATAATATAATAATATATATAATTAGTAAACTGTCGGGGGCATTTTGTGCCCCCCTTAACTGATTTTCGAGGGCATTTTGTCCATTTTCACGGGCATTTTGCCCCAAGCCCCCGTTAATTTCTAACCCTGCTTTAGACTGATGAAGGGGGGGGGGGGGCAGTTTCCTCATTTTACTTTTCCGTCAAGCCAACTGAAGAATCCATTGTGATCGCCGACCATCAGAACAGCGTGGATTATGTATTTCCAGCACCCAACGCTGAATCAATAAACGCGATCGATATTTGGAATGGCGATCAGGAATTGGAATAATCTTTTTGGATAACATCTGATCTGAGGTAAGGAATCTATTTTACCAGTCTTGGGATAGTCAGAGCTTTTTTCACAGATATCAGCGTGTCCCATATGTGTGTGTGTGTGCGATCAGGAAATGAGAGAATCGATATTTCAGCCCGCTTCTATAGCGTGCATAAGTACACATATACTATCGATAATCTAGCGTTTATTTGAAAACGATTCATAAATAGGCCGAAAAATGTCAGTTTTTGTGTATGCCAGAATATTCCAATAAATGCCGATTATCACGGAATCTTTATATTTTCCTTAAACGAGGGCTTTTCAAAATGCTATAAAACGGAAATTAAGCGATTTAAAAAAACAATCCGTTTCGACAATGTTGACTGCAAACAAGTCATTGATAAACGACGGGCAGATTACATTTACATTTACATTTACATTTAGTCATTTAGCTGACGCTTTTATCCAAAGCGACTTACAAGTTCTGTGCGACAAGACAGCAAGAAGGGTATAACTCTATCAGCTGAGTAACAATGTTCATCAAGGTGTTGCGTGTTACAGTGTAGGTTAGTTTATTAGGACAAGTGCATGACATTAAGGTTAGTCGGGCTTTTTTTTTTTTTTTTTTTTTTTTTTTTTTTTTTTTTTTTTTATCATTTCAGATAATGGTTGAAGAAGTGAGTCTTTAGTCGACGGCGAAAGATTGGACGGGATTCGGCTGTCCTAACTGGGATGGGTAGTTCATTCCACCATTGTGGGGCAAGGACTGAGAATAGGCGGCTTCTCTTTGATGACCCTCCGGGAGCTTGGATAGGAGTAGATCTGAGGCGGCCAGAAGACGCAGAGCGTAGGGGTCTTGAGGGTGTGTAGTTAGAGACCATTGACCGGAGGTAGGCGGGAGCGGTTCCCTTTGCCGCACGGTATGCTAGGTCGAGGGCCTTGAAGCGGATACGTGCAGCAATGGGGAGCCAGTGCAGGTCCCTAAGAAGTGGGGTGACATGGGCTGACTTCGGTAGGTTTGAGATCAGGCGGGCCGCTGCATTTTGAATGAGTTGAAGAGGCTTGGTGGCAGTGGCCGGGAGGCCAGCTAGCAGTGCGTTGCAGTAGTCGAGGCGGGAGATGACTGTTGATTGGACGAGGAGTTGGGTGGCTTCTTTTGTCAGGAAGGGGCGTATCCTTCTGACGTTGCTCAGGAGGAATCTGCAGGTTCTGGTTGTCGCTGCGATGTGAGCAGAGAAGTTCAACTGGTCGTCGAGGACAACACCAAGGTTCTTGGCGGTCGGCGACGCGGTCACAGCTGCATTCTCGACTGTAATGGAGAGGTCGGTCAGGGGGGAGGATTTGGCCGGCAGGTGGAGCAATTCTGTTTTGCTTAGGTTCAGTTTGAGGTGGTTGGTCGTCATCCAGGCGGAGATGTCGGACAGACAGGCCGAGATCCGCTCAGAGACGTGGATATCTGAGGGAGGGAAGGAGAGGAAGAGTTGAGTATCATCGGCATAACAATGATATGAGAAGCCATGAGATGTGATAATGTTACCCAGTGATTTAGTGTAGAGGGAGAAGAGAAGGGGTCCTAGGACCGAGCCCTGGGGGACACCCGTCCGGAGGGGGCGGGTGGCCGACAGAGTCCCTCTCCATGACACTTGGTAGGAGCGGTCATTGAGGTATGATGTCAGCCATGTCAGCGCAGATCCAGCCACTCTCATTCCTGCGAGGGCCGCGAGGAGGATCTGATGGTTGACTGTGTCGAAGGCTGCAGATAGATCTAGGAGAATCAGGACAGAGGAGAGGCCTTTCGCTTTTGCTAAGTGAAGTGCCTCTGTGACCGCAATGAGGGCCGTTTCTGTGGAGTGGCCAGTCCGGAAGCCAGACTGATTGGGGTCTAGGAGGTCATTCTGTAAGAGATAAGCAGTAAGTTGGTTGGATACAGCACGTTCAAGTGTTTTAGAAAGGAAGGAGAGAAGAGAGACAGGGCGATAGTTGGCTATGACGGTGGGGTTCAGGGTTGGTTTTTTTATGAGGGGCGTGACTCTGGCTTGTTTTAGGGAGGTGGGGACCACCCCCGAGTTGAGTGAGGAGTTGATGGTTGCAGTTAGGAATGGGAGGATGTCCGGTGCTATGGTCTGGAGGAGTGGGGAGGGTAGCTGGTCCAGCTGGCATGTAGTCGGACGGTTCGACGTTACCAGTGTCAGGGTCTCGGCTTCTGTAATGGGAGAGAAAGATGACAGAGTGAAGGATGAGGTTCTCGATTCAGCGTTTGGAATGGGTGGGGGTTGGGAGAAGGAGCTGCGGATGTTCTCCACTTTTTCCTCAAAGAAGATCGCAAAGTCTTCGGCAGAAAAAGATGAGGGAGGAGGAGGTGGGGGGGGGAGTGAGGAGGGAGGACATGGTAGCATGCAGTTTGCGAAGATTCTTGGCAGAGGCCTCGATCCTATGGTGAAAGAAAGAAGCTTTGGCATTAGTAATGGTTTTGGAGAATGTTAACAAGAGGTTGTGATATGTGTCGATGTCAGCAGTGAGGCGTGACTTTCTATACTTAGACACATAGCCATAATTTAAGACAGAGATTATGCGTTCACAACGCTATCATTGAAGTGGGTGCCGGCTAGGCCTGTCACGATAACACATTTTGCTGGGCGATTAATTGTCCCAGAAATTATTGCGATAAATGAGATTATTCCGGTTTTGAGATTTTTCTTTTGAGAAATGTATTTTCCAAAAGTTTTCAATTAACCTTTTTTTTTTTTTTTTTTTACTAATATAATGATAATAGCATAATAATGCAAGGAAACCGTTTCAAAGTGCAATAAACCTTTATTTAACATTGGAAGACATTTTAAATATCCTAAATTACTACCTAACCAATCAGATCTGCGATATGAGGTAGCGTCACAAGCAGAGTAACCTCGTTCCCAGTTTTATCTCCGTGAGAGCAATGATAAAACGAGCAGAGCAATGTGTGTGGACAAGAGGCTTTTTGTGTCATCCTTTTAACATGTACTTGTATTATTAATGTACCTTGCAGTACCATGTACAAAATGTTAAAGTATGAGGAAAAAACGGTGGAAACATAATAAATAAAAGGCAGTGAAACAATAATCAAATAAACACCAAAATATATACTATCTCTATTGAAATAGAGACTTTTCAGCACAGGATAAACTAGGGATGGGCAAAAATAATCCAGATCGATTGATCACATGATGTACTCGAGTACCTGTGGAGGAAAACGTTGTACAAAATAAACGTTTTTTATTTCTGGTGTTTTAGACTTTGCTCTTTTATTTTGAAACCCACCGACCGGAGCGGAGGTAATGTTGTTATTATCCTAGCAGAACCTATGAGCGGACAACTTGTCTCGTCCGGTTCTGTGTTTTTGAGCTAATGATAAAACAAATGTTGAGATTGTTGGTGAACAACTAACTTTAGGTTAGTTTTAACTAGGGATGACCCCCGGACCCCGGTTCTAAATGGGAACCGGTACTATATTAGAAAAGACCGGAGTATTTATAAGCTCCGACGTCATCGGTACTGCTATCGGTACTCGAGAAATGATGGAGTTTTTTTTTTAGGAATTTAAACGTCGCAAACTAATCTTGTTGGCCGTTTTCTATATCTCTCCTCCCTCGGTCTCTCTCTGCCTGCGCGAGGAGCGGGCTGTGCTGTGCTCACACACACTCACACACACACACACACACACACACACACACACACACACACACACACACACACACACACAGTGCTGTTGTAGGCTACAGAGTACAGACAGCTCTGCTCTCATCATGGCGGACAGAACGAAACGTTCAAAAGTCTGAGTCTATTTGACTAAAGTCGATGCGGACAACGCTTGTTGCCACAAGTGCAACAAGACATTTGCCAGTAATGTATAAGCGCTGGTACTTGTCAATGTGGCTGGCGGGGAGCTAACGTTATTAGCCTGAGGCGAGCTCCGAGTAGAATAATGGCTGACAATCCGGAAGTAAATAAACGAACGAGAGCTTCCGATTGGTGGTAAGAAGAAGAGGTGGGTGCAAGCGGTGTGACGTAATTGGCAGATCGACTGTCAATCAAAATAGTATTGTATGACTCCAACTTTTTTATCTTACATTTGTTGTTAATTATAAAAAGTCTATAATTCAGACACATTTAAAACATTGCTTCTGCTGTTGCTGCTGAAGAAATAATATTTATTTATATTTATATAGTTATATAAAAGAATAATAAAGCAATGTCGATTCTGTTCTTAATTAATTGTTTTTTTTCTTGCAAAATAATCAAAAAGAACCGATAAGAGTATCGATAAAGTACCGAACCGTTAAGCAGTATCGATAGTAGTAGTATCGATAAAATCCTAACGATACCCATCCCTAGTTTTAACGTTAGCTACTAACGTTAGATGCAGCTACTACAGGCAATCAACGATGCGTCAAAGCTGCATATAATAGAATAGCCCTGTAGGCACGACAGCGCAACTCGAAACGACCTGTTATAATAAATGTATTCATGTTTAACTTGTCCCTGTGTCCAGTCCTTTGACTAGCCCCACCCGTTCATTGTAATCGTTCAATGATGCATGTAATTAGGGCTGGGCGATATGGAAAAAAATCATATCGTGATAACGATATGATAATTTTATTTTATTTCTCGATATCGATAATTATCGAATTGTTATAAGTATATATATATATATATATTTTTTTTTTTTAACAACAGATGTATGTTTATTTTGCAGCAATTCTTTGTCGTTGCCGCCATCTTTAGTGTTACATCCCCTCACACTCCAGTTCTCAGGCTGCAGCTGGTTTAAAAGCTAAATTAAACCGGCTTCTCTGCTGGCTGTGGCTCCAGAGGAGTTGAACAGTTCTGGCTCTGTTAGTTTATTTTCGATCTTTTGGTGCTTTTTTGGTGGACAAACCACCGCACATGTGCACCGTGACTCGTGACTGGAGTCTAGTTCTGCTAGCACACATAGCCTACTGTGTACAGACGGTTTCAAAATGTATTTTAAATTAGAAAGCAAACAAAATAAATGGACAAGAGAAAAATAAATCTCAATTTGGTCAGTATTGTCATTTGGACAAGCAAAGCCATTACTTTAAGTTGCAGGCAAGAAAGACAAGTCTGTCCACTGCCCTGTTGCAGGTCACAAAAAAAGCAAAAAAAAATATAAAAAAAAAAAACAAAAAAAAAGATTAAAAAAAAAACTATTTTTCGATTTATTTATTTCGATATTCGATATCGATTATTAAAATATATCGTGATATTTATCGTTATCGTTATATCGCCCAGCCCTACATGTAATTGTATTAACGTTATTGTGTGTTGTAGCTATGTTATACATTGTATTTCGTTGGTTAGCTATTTAGCTAATGTTGATGGCATTGAATAGCATCAAAGCTAGATCTTTAATATTTATTTAGCAGTCCAGTTTCTCCGGGCAGTAGCGAGTAACTACTTGGGTCTAAAAATAGCTACACTACAAAGAACGCTACTTGGTTAACTCTTTCAGTGCCACTCACGAGATTTCTCGTGTTTTTTTATAGGTGGTTGCTAGCCACTCACGAGATTTCTCGGATTTTTTTTTTTTTTTTTTTTTTTGCGATCTGAAAAATTATTGCATCACCCGAGCCTACCCGAGTATTGCCGAGCTGCGCCGGTGATCACTGTGGAAAAAAGCGCCCCCTGTCGTCTCCCAGATGACATAAGTGATTTTGGAATGGACTCAATGAAAATGAATGGGGAAAAAAATCCGGTACTCCACATTTTCCAGTTCACTGATCCAGCCGGGGTTACTAGAGTTCATTCTGGAGCCTCAGATCTCCGCGGATCATGGAGAACCACTGTGTCGCGTTGGATCCATACACGTATCGATTTTTTCGAATGGTGATCAGGAATTGGAATATACCAGTTGGATACCATCTGATGTCAGGTAAGGACTCTATGTTATCAGTGGTAGGATAATCAGAGTAATTTTGATGAAGTTATAAGCTGTTTTGTGAAATCTCTTCTTTCGTTTTCACTGTAAAAGTCCGAGAGGAAATCAACAAGGCGATTGTCCGCGCGCGGCCGTAATGTGCGTCCGTGCACGTATAATATTGATCATCTAGCGTTTATTTGAAAACGATTCATAAAAAGGCCGACGAATATCAACGTTGTGGAATATTCCACTAAAAGACGATTTTCATAGAATGCTCCAGAATGAGTTGTTTTTTATATCAAAACGGGGGCTTTTCTAACTGCTCTGAAACGGCAACGACGCGATAAAAAAACAATCTGCCTTCACAGCACTGTCTGGAACATAGTCTTTGATAATGCGATGGGCAGATTAGACACATAGCCATAATTTAAAACATAGATTAGGCGATATTAACGTTAACATTGGCGCGGATGGTGGCATTCAAGCGGTAAAATGGAAAACCAGGCATGGCATTTAAAGAGTTAAAAGGAGCAACGCTGTTGAGAAATGTAGTTAAGCTAGGGGTGGGCGATATGACTATATTAAATAAATATCGGGTACAGTTCATAAACGATACACTTTTTAAACGTATCGTGGACATCGTGATGTTCCTCACAATCCCTCACATCAGTTTATAAGCCGCCGCGGTTGAGATGATTTACTTTGGCGCAGCACTTGCTTTTACTCTCTCGTGTCTCCCTCTCAAAGAAAAAAAGTACACACAGACTCGCCCCAACTTACGTCATGTACACGCCCATACACGCAAGCGTGCACACACACACACACACCCAGAGAGGCGGTCCTACAGGTTTGTTATGAGGAAACCGGGAACGGGTATACGAGAGCGTGCGAGAAGTGGAGAGAGCTTCGCGAGTTTAAACGTTAGCCCCGGTGTTTTATTCAGAAAAGGCAATGGAATATGGAGGCACCGAGGTGGATGAACTGATAGTAGCCTCGCGTTCTAACCGTTAGCATTGCAGCTAGCGTAAATGAGCTAATAAGGCACTGGATTCTAGCTTGATAGCTAGCGCCGAAATCCTCTGTGTGTCGCGTTGAAGATGACGTCACGCCACCCCAGCTACACTGACGGGGGGTACCATCTTTAGATATATATATGGGGGGGTACTACCGAGTCGCGTAGGTACCGTGCAGACGTGGAAAAGCGGCATAAGAGAATACTTCATAATGTGTCATGCAATTCAAAAGTAAATATATATATGATGCACACACACCTTTACAGTGTTTTGTTTACCAGTAGGATGTTATAACATTGCTGATAATAAAAATCATAAGTCTAAGCTATCAAGTCTCCCGTGATTTTATATATTAAAAGTATAGGCGGACCATTCCTCGGTTACAAGATTATTATTTTCTCACAATAGTGTGTGTGTGTTTTTATCTAAAGTGGATAGAAAACAGTACTGTGCAAAAGTCGAGAGTATTTATAAAAATTGTCTTAGATGTTAATAAACATTTTTCTGTATTAGTGTGTCAGTAGACTACTCTTTTAGATTTTTAGAAACGTTTAATTAAATTATTTTTGAAAGCATCTTCATGGTGCAGGGACTATTTTAATCGTCATGTTGGCATGACTGTATGCTTCAAAGGGTTAAATCAAGCATTTTTAAGGGCTTTAGAGGAAATGTCAAAATATCGTGATGTACATTGTGTATCGTGACATAGCCAAAAAATATCGTGATATCATTTAGAGGCCATATCGCCCAGCCCTAAGTTAAGCTATGTAGCGTTGCTACTGCCCAACATACACATGGTGCTAACAGGAGCTCCCGTGCTGTACTCTAGTAACGCCAGTGACGGAGAGTGACTGACTAGAGGTACTGGTTCCGCCTCATTAAAACACACACACAAATAGCAATTAATTGCGCCCGTCAAAATCATTGCATTCATTTGAATTATCGGGCGATAAATTGATTTATTGATTATCTCCGGCATTTAACCACGTTTTACCATGTTAATGGCCGGCACTGAAAGTGTTAAAAGTTAATCGTGAGTAAAAAAAAATAAAAATGGCGTTAATAGAATCGAGCGATAACACGTTAATACCGCGTTAACTTTGACAGCCTTAGTTAATATATATTATCACATGGCGTTTTAACATTCGCCAAAATGCTTGATTGTGATTGGTCAATAGCGCTCCGTTGCCCCTAGCAGCGGTCAATTATTTCTCGATAATTCACCGCTGCTATGGGCAACGCGCAATAATGACCGCTGTTAGGGGCAACAGAGCGCTATTGACCAATCACAATCAAGCATTTTGATCGCAGTCACGAAAGCTAAGCTTTACCATATGCACAGCTGCACTACATCAGGTGCAATCAAGTCCACACACCTGCCGATGACAGAGGAGCAACAGAACTGCATCTGCATTGATTTTATCTCGTCTTGTCGATGGTGTAAAATAAATTACGTATATTGTTAGTAAGTTAGCCCTGTAATAAGCGGGATAATGTATAGCTATACTCGGTCATTGTCGCAAAATAATTGACCTTCACTGCGTTTAGAACGCAGTGTCTGTCAATTATTTTGCGACAATGACCTTGTAGCTATACATTATCCCTTACATATTGCAGCGAGTGTTGTCTGCATCTAGCTTTGTAAAGTGTAACAACACTTGTGACCGTATTCAGCTTGCCATTGCCCCGACTGCTTTTTTATTATTATAATTTTTTTAACCTTTATTTAACCAGGAAGTCCCATTGAGATACAAGATCTCTTTTGCAATGGAGACCTGGCCAAGATGACAGCAATAACATTTGCAAATACAGTAATACAGTAATTTTGCAGTTGGGAGTTGGGACCCAACTAGAGAATGCAGCGACATTCTTCTTGTAGGAAGTTATGTAATACAGATTTAAATTCGCAGAGGGAGACCAGGGTATCTAAGTGGATATGGTCCTGTAGCCCATTCCATGCCCAAGGTGCGAAGCTTGAAAAAGCTGTTCTTCCCAGTTCAGTGTTTATTCACGTTTTTTTTAAAGTAGCCATCTTGTGGACCTGGTATGGTAGCTGCTAGAGCCAAAGCTAATTAGGTTGAAAATATATAGGGGAAGCTTTTTTAGCATTGAAGAGGCAGAATGCATATATATTATGTCACCATAGTCAATTACAGACATGAATGTGGCTTGAACAAGTTTCTTTCTGGCCTCAAAAGAAAAGCATTGTTTGTTGCGAAAGAAAAAAACAAGTTTTAGTTTAAGTTTCTTTGTGAGGTTTCCAATATGCGCTTTAAAAGATAGCTTTTCATCCAGCCATAGCCCAAGATACTTGTAGGATGAAACATTTTCTATGGTTGCTCCCTTTAGCGTAACGATATGAACATGATTCACTGGCTGTGAGCGAGCCCTTGTGAACATCATGGATTTAGTTTTCTTTGCATTTAAAACTAGTTTAAGATCAAAAAGGGAGGTTTGAAAACAAGTAAACGCAGCCTGGAGGTTCTCAATCACCGGAGTAAGGGAGGGAGCACTTGTATACAGGACTGTATCGTCCGCATAAAGATGCATCTTGGCTGTCTGGATTTTATTTCCCAGGTCATTTATAAAAATGGAGAATAAAACCGGAGCCAAAATAGACCCTTGGGGAACACCTTTGTTGATTTCTAAAAAACTTGATTTGTATTTCTCTGCAAATATACATTGTGTTCTGTCTGAGAGGTAATTTCTGAACCAATTTACAGCTTCCTGTCCAATGCCAATGTTGTCCAGTCTATCCAGTAATAGTTTGTGGTCTACGGAGTCAAATGCTTATTTTATATTTTAATTTTTTTATTGATCTTTTCCCCCCTCCTTTTCCCTCCGATTTTCTCCCATCCCAATGTTAGTCGTTATGCCAATTCCCAATCCCCTTCCTGGTCGCTGCGCACTTACCCCCCACAGTCAGTCTGGTAGAGTGGAGGCTATCACGTGCTTCCTCTGACACACGTCTAGCCAATCAACCGCTTCTTTTCACCTGGCAGCACGGACTCTCACTGAGAGGGTGTAACGTGTGGAAGGATCACACTACCCCCCTTAGATCCTATCCGCTCTGAGCAGGCGCCCCGACCGAACTGTAGGAGTCGCTGTTTACAACGACCCGGACCCACCCCGCCAGCTTTCCCACCCTCTAATACTGCCAATTGTATTAGTGTGAACGGCCAGCCAAGCTGGTGACACGCCGGGAGCTGGATTCGAACAGGCGAATCCAGCGTCTCCGGCGTTGGTGATGAACGCAATCTCCGCTACGCCACCTGACCGCCCTGAGTCAAATGCTTTTGATAAATCAACAAACAATGCTGCACAATGTTGTTTATTGTCAAGTGTGTTGATTATGTCATTAGCCACTAATACACTTTTTTGTATTACCGAAAATGTGGCACCGGCGGATCTCACGTGATTCGGTCGGTACCCTTAAAAGTACCTGATTCGGTACCCATCCCTAGCGTCTACATTATACTGTTTCTATATCCTCTGTTTGTTTCCAGGGCTCTACGTGTGGGATGTGGAGGGCAACAGATACTACGACTTCCTCAGTGCTTACAGTGCAGTGAACCAAGGCCACTGCCACCCCAAGATCATCGCTGCACTCAACGCCCAGGCGTCTAGACTCACCCTGACCTCCAGAGCCTTCTACAACGACGTGCTGGGGGCCTACGAGGAATACATCACCACCATGTTTGGTTATGACAAAGTGCTGCCCATGAACACAGGTTAGGGAAACATGGGGGGATATTTGTTTAGTATTTTGTGTGCGTTTGGTTAATATGTAACGTGTTTTGTGGTGGCCCGGGAGGGGGCTTGAGAGAATAAGATGCACGTCTCGAACTTCGCCCTCTTTTCTTGATCCTCCAATCACAACTGTCGCTTCCCTTGGACAAACAATGTTGCAATTGGAGGATTGGATCAAGACGAGAGGGCGATGTTTGAGCTGTTTAAATACCACACACAAACCACTGTATCACTTTGGGACAAATAAAACTCTTGAATCTTGAATCTTGGAATTATGTTTGTGGTGAGTCTGTCTGATATTGTGGTGGGCCGCCACAATAAATAAATGTGTATTCGAAACGCATCCAGGTCACGGGTAGCCTGCTGCAAAACCATATCGCAATGTTCGAGTCACGATATTGCGATTTATTACCTTTTTTTAACTTCAAATTATGTATTGCAGCTCATATTGATACTTCTCCTATCCTTATATAATTTATTTCCCCCAATGCCTTCTAGCCACTGCCCTTCTGTCTTCATTCATGTTCGTCCATAGGGTTTCTGTTACTCAGTTTTAGGGGTGCACGATATTGATTTTTTGATATCGATAACTTTCTGCTCCTCAAGGTCGATACCGATAACCGATGATATATATATATTTATTGTATTATAATAAATAAAATAAAAAATGTATATTCCTGTAGTTTTGACCTAACCAGATTTATCATGACATGAGCGTTACTACTATGAACAAAACAAAGCCAAGAGAACAGTTTTGACTCTTCAAATAAAGTGACTATTTATTTTTCCAAATAAATATAATTTGAGTCGATCACAAAATTCACAATCCGTCAATGTCATTAACAATGTGTTTCCCTGAACAATGAGTGAACTAAAAACAAACGGGTATTGTGCTTTGTCAGCAGATTTGACATTTGACGCTATAGGAGAGGAGACTGTTGTGGTCTTGGTCCATGAAACAACTATTACTTGGCATTTATAGGACAGCACGCCTCAAAAAGAATTAAATAAACCAAACAAACATCACAGGATATGTCCGTGGTGAAACTTACGTGCTGTGATTGCTGGCTGCTTTGTCACGTGTCTGGTGTGCCCAGCAATCACAGCGCTCCTACTGTAAAATGCGGAAGCAGCCATTTTAGCGAAGGCTAGCTCAGTGATTTTTTTTACTCGTTTATAAAAATGATTTAAAATGTTTATTAGCAACGCCGAGCTTTCAAACCCTGCTGCGTGTGTGTGTGAAACCCTAATGGAACGCTGGGTACCTTTTTTGAAATTTATATCTGATATATTTTGGACCCACCGCTAGCTTTTAAGCAGTGCTTGGTGGTGCAAATTAACCTGGATACTACGGAGCAATAAGTGACTGCGTATTCAACCAAGGGTTGCATCACAGTCACGAAAGGGGCTAGATTTGCAGCAGCTTTAGCTGCTCGCACGTCGTCGTAGGTTTTTACACACCATCGTAGCGGTGGTGATGTTGTAGGTGACTTATTATGTTGGATGTGTTATAGCTTGTTGCCCTTTTCCCTCCTCGTGGAACTTCTGCATTGCATTTGTTACAAATAGCAAGCGAACTGTTTTCCTCTGAAACTTTGAAAAAGTCCCACACTACTGACGCATCTTTGTTTACTATCCGCGCTGCTTCTGAAAGTTACGTGACTACGTCACAGCCAGGCATGAGAAAGGGAGCGCTGGATTTGTTAAAAACTCCCTCTTCCTAAACCACACGCTATCAGTCGTACCACAGTACTGGCAAAACGGGAGGAGCCTACAGTAAAAACAAACGCCCTTCATCCCAATCCACCCACACCGCATATTATATATTATCGGAGCTATCAATCATTTTGATGATATCGGCCCGATAATTATCGTGCATCCCTACTCAGTTTCACTCTGAACAGTCAGCACCTTTTTTCTTTTGTAGAGCAGTGTGTGAGTTGAGCTGCTGAGTCATGCCGCGTCTTTTTAAATGTCATCACGAATCATGTTTTTTCTGTCGTTTCAACAAGGTGTGGAAGGCGGTGAGACGGCCTGCAAGTTGGCCCGTAAGTGGGCTTACGAGGTCAAGGGCGTTCCCAAGAACCAGGCCAAAATAATTTTTGCAAGTAAGCAGCCATCCTAAATCCTTTTAACATCTAATACGTCACAATTGATTGTTTTTAAATCTACTGATTAAAACTTGATGTATTGTAATCAACACGTGTTTTTTCACCCTGGTTAGATGGGAACTTCTGGGGCCGAACTATGGCTGCCATCTCCAGCTCCACTGACCCCAGTAGTTATGAAGGGTTCGGGCCCTTTATGCCTGGCTTCGAGCTTGTTCCATACAACGACATTCCTGCACTGGAGGTGTGTGTGTTTCATGAGCCTAGACCTCCCCCACGCCTCAGCTAAGCTGTCGGTTTAGAACATTTGAGCCAGTGGCAATGTGCTCTGTAGAGATACCAATGTACCCGTGTGATCTTCTCAGGGTTTCTACAAGGTCCTTGAAGTGCTTAAAGTGCTTGATTTTTTACCCAAATTCTTTTTAAGCGGCCCATTTTTTAACACTATGACGACCGGCGCGGCCCGGCGATTTAGGCCTCAGAGGACAGAAAGTAAACAAACCGATGTACTTTCTAAGAGCTTTATATATAATTTATAGTATTGCTATATGTCCATTCTCATTGTCACTTGAGTGCATAAACCGTGCCTTCATAATGGCTTAAAGAAAATAAAAGTCCATCGGTTGGTTGTCATTTTATAGCGTTGTGAATATAAGGTATAACGCACTTTTCGTCTAGGCTTTTCTGCAGGAAGCTAGATAATAGGCTAAACGTTGGCGCCGTTATATCAAACGCCATTTCTGCTGTATATATACGAATGAAATAAAACGAACTGCGTAGCATCCAGACTATTACAGAGCATCTATGGATGAAATGGGGGCGGCGGGGAACGCCGATTACTATTATTGATCCGCAATACAGTGTGCGTTCAATATAGCATTTTCATTGACCGATCACGTTATGTTATAAAACGATGTCCAATCCAGCTGTAATTTGGGGTAATATTATCCTACCGTCAGGCCATGTGATCGCCGGCAGCATTTCCTCACCAGTCATCGGATTCTGGTAGATCGATATGCACATTGGCTAATCATAAATTCCATTATTCCACGCTGAAAAAACCGCTCGCCAAGCTGATCCAAGATGGAGGATGTTCGGCTGGGATCAAGGAACTATGATCCGCCCACAGAACTGTACTTTTTTATTTTTATTTAAAATTCACATGATACTGCAGTGGAGCGATGGCGCCCCTAAGCGGGTTTGGCCGGTACTGCATGTTTCGAAAATCAAATATCTGAAAAGATGCTGGTAGTGGATCGGGTACCTAATAAGCGTTATAAATATGGAATAAAACAATAACAACTCGTCACGTATATACTCGTGGCTCTGGTCCACAACGCTCTTTTTCGAAACACGTATACTCGTTCTCGGACGCATAGTGTTAACAAGGTGCTTAAAAAGTCCTTGAAATTCAAATCAACCATTCGCATCGAACGTTTTGTTCATCCATGATAAAATTGTTCTGAATCAAGAAATTGAATTTTCTAATCTAAAGTGTAACTGTTGGAAATTGGTTTTAACACTATCAGTGCCGGCCTTGTTTTCCTTTTTACCCCCTCGAATGCCATCATCCACTTCAATGTTAGCGTTAAAAACGCATAATCTATGTTTTTAATTATGGCTATGTGTCTAATCTGCCCGTCGCTTATCAATGACTTGTTTGCAGTCAACATTGTCGAAACGGATTGTTTTTTAATCGGTTCATATCCTTTTTATAGCATTTCGAAAAGCTATTCTCTCGAACATTTCCGGAAAATTGAAAGATTCCCCCATAAACGGCATTTATTGGAATATTCTCGAATACACTAGACACGTTGTCATTTGTCTGCCTATTTATGAATCGTTTTCAAATAAACGCTAGATTATCGATAGTATATGTGTACTTATGCACGCTATAGAAGCGGGCTGAAAAATCTATTCTCATTTCCTCAACATCACACACACACACACACACACACACATGCACACACACGGCACATGCTGATATCTCAGTGAATACAGCTCTGATTATCCTAAAACTGGTAACATAGACTCCTTACCTTAGATCAGATGTTCTCCCAAAAGATTATTCCAATTCCTGATCGCCATTCCAAATATCGATCACGTTTATGGATTGATTATTGGCTGCTGTAAATATATATTCCACGCTGCTTTCCATCTCGCGATCACTTCCATGTTCATCAGACGGCTTGCCAGCACAGTGGAGCCACCTCCACAGATCCAGCAGTATAATCGAATGGCCTGCAGTTACACAGGGATAGACGATAGGGGGCGGTATTTTCCCATCTGAGCTCCTAGAGGGTCTGCTGTACCAACGTGAGACTCGGTTGATGAAATATGAATTCAGATCGCTAATAAAAAAATCAAACGACAATACACGTTGTCGGCACTCAACGGGGGGCATGATAAGACGACAATACACGTCATCGGCATTCAAAGTGTTAAGCCATAAATATTTGGTCCGATTTATTTTCTATAAAAAACAAGATTTGAAATGCCCTTTTAAAATAAAAAAATTGTGCTTAGGAAAGTACTTGCATTTCATTTAGCATTGTCTGTGGGAACTCTGTCTTCCTCAGAAAGCCCTCCAAGACCCCAATGTTGCGGCTTTCATGGTGGAGCCCATCCAGGGTGAGGCCGGGGTGGTGGTGCCTGAACCAGGGTACCTGACCACGGTCAGAGATCTTTGCACCAAACACAACGTAAGTCTCCACAAATCAAACAAACCTATCTCAGTCAACTGTGTCTTTGGTTTGAAGAATATCAACAGTGTGGTCTTTATAAGAGAAAATGTAATTTATTTATGAGTAAAACCCCTCACGCACAAACGTGCCTGATACTGAGGACTCGGCTAAAAACATAATGGTATATAGACCAGGCTACAAAATTAACCGAAACCCAGGTGGAAATAGCCTCTGAAACCCTCCTGAAAAGGAAGTATAAGCACAAATATATATATATATATATTTTTTTAAGTTCAGTTTACTGTACACCAATAATAATTTTACAGACTTTGTCTCTTTTTATAAACATGGTTTATGGTGAAACTGCATCATACTCTAAATGTTGAAGGACCTTTCCCCAAAACCCTTGCGTACACACACACACGCACCTCTGATACTGTTTTCTCCTGATAAACATCAATAACATAAATTATATTTTCTCTTGTTTGTGAGATGGCCACCATGTCACTGATCACTCCGCTTATCCTTCAGGTGTTGTGGATCGCTGACGAGGTGCAGACGGGCCTGGCCCGTACCGGCAGGCGGCTGGCAGTGGACTACGAGGAAGTACGTCCAGACATGGTGATTCTCGGCAAGGCGCTTTCTGGAGGAGTCTACCCTGTAAGTGTCTCATCAACCTCTGCCCTAATCCATCACACTTATCCACAAGTAGACAATATGATATAGATCCTAGCAGGGAGGATGGATTTGGGATCAACCACCCTGTTGGGTAATGAATATTGATCCTACTTAGAGAAATTCATATCTGTTGTTTTAAAGTCCATCTGAGATTAGATACCAGAAAATGGACTATGGAAATGTTTGTTTGTTTTCATGTTTCCGACACTTGTGTTAAAGGAACATGCCAACTTTTTGGGAAATTAGCTTATTTGCCATCTACCCTGGAATTAGACAAGCCAGATACATACCCTTTTCTTCTCTGTGCATGCATTAGGCTTAGGGAACAGTCACACTGTTAGCCTAGCTTAGCACCATTCATAGGTGTGCCAGTGTAGCCTAGTTCCCAACAGTCACGAAATACACTCCAAATACAACTCCAGAACGTTCCTGTAAACATGTTCTATTCACTACTAGGGGTGGGACGATACATCGATCCAGATCGATATATCGATCTATTATCAATAATCAAATAGGATCGATGCAACGTAAAAAGATCGATTCATATTGCGATACTCTTATTTTGAAAATCCCCTCGTGAGCATTTCCGCCCGGCCGGAACAACAAGCTCAGCGCAGCTCCGTGTGTAGACGTTAGATAGTATTGCTACAATACATCAGAGTCCGCCTATTTTGCCCGAAATAAGTGCCTGTTGTTTTTTCCCCACAAGGGGTTAAATGCATCTAACATGCTTTCCATCCTCTCCATTCCTTTATGCCCAATATGTCGTGTTAAATACCGAAATGAACGTTGCGTTAGCGTGAGCTAATTATGCTAAGCACTGCAGCTAACCATGAGAGGAGAGGAGAGGGGACTTGGGAAAGAGCAAGGGTGGGGGCACTGGGCAGTCTACCTTTCTGTGGGGGACTGGGTTGCGTGAGGGGCATTCTGTGTGTGTGTGTGTGTGTGTGTGTTACTGAGGATGGACAGATAATGTTGATATTTAATATTCATGATCATCATGCAACATAAAACAATTGTAGGAAGTTTGGGAGAGGAAAGGGTTTTAGCTTGCGTGTTGTGAGTTCCAAAACATTTTACTTAAAGTTTAAAGCTCAATATATAAAAAGTTAACAGGAGGTCTATTTGTATTAAAAACAATAGATTGTTTTTCATTTAAATGTCTGGAAGAGCTCAAAAATAAAAACACCAATTGATATTTCCGTAGCCTTTTTTTAGTTGATCTAAATGTGACTGATTGTGTTAAATGGGCACATAATATCGCCTCATATCGATCGCAGGCACCTGAATCGAATCGTATCGTATCGTGGCAGACTTTGTGATATCGGCAAATATCGTATCGTTGTCCAAAGAATCGATATCGTATCGTATCGTGATGAAACTGGTGATTCCCACCCCTATTTACTACGTGGAGAAATAATAAAAAAGACCAGAGAAAGACGTTTGTCTTGTTTACATCAGGGTCCCCCATTTTCAATTCATAGTGACATTTATGACATACATAACATACATGACATCATGACTGTTACGTACCCCAGTAAGGAGACGCAACACAAGGCCACAGACAGGGTAGGTGAGGGTGCAGTGACACAAAACCAGGGAAACAATTAGCAAAATAGTATTTATTTTTACAAACACAGCAACACAGAGATCAAGGAGGACTACCAGTGGCACCAAATGAAATATAAAAGGAAATTAAATCCCACCCCCCATTACAGGCGCTGATGCCCAAAAGTACAGGTGGCGGTGCTCACTCTAAAGGTGCTCCCATAGTCGAGCAGACTGTACTCGGACTGGACTCCACGGAGGTCTGCTGGACTCTTTGAGCTTTCATAGTCGAGCGGACCTCCGCGGACCAATTTCCTACATGTCTCGCGCCAGTTTACACAATTTTCCCCACGCTGTTCAACTTCTGTCATGTCGTCGTCATCCGATGTCAAAATAAAGAGTGTTATCTCCGTTTCCAATATTTCGATAATAAAACGGGCAGTTTTACACACTTCATTTAGAAAAGCCATTCAAACATCTCAAGCCCTACTCTCTCTTGGCACGGAGCGAGTGGTCAGAGTAAAATGCAGATCGGCGTCACATTAAATGCAGTTCGATGTCAACCAAAACCACTTGGACTCTGCTTTGGGTACCCTTTGGGTCCGCTTTGAGCCCGCGGGAGTCTGCTCCGTGTACGGTGCGCTCGACTATGGGAAGGGCTTAAGGCTGGTGTCTTTAACATCAGGTCACCTACGTGACGCAAAAATGTAGACCCCAGGGTATCTTCCTGTCCTCAATTGTCCCTGTGTGCGAAACAAAAGATGAATACAAAGGAAAGACAATCACCATAGGCTGGGTGACACAAAAAAGAGAAACAAGTATACACAGGTTAGGGTTAACAGAAATGTACACAAACTATAAAGACTCCTAAACACAATGCAATGAACCAGAGCTTCAGGTACCAGCTCTACACCAAATACATAACAGTATTTCCTATGCTAACAATAATGAACCAGAGCTTTCACCAGCTCTTGTACCAAAAAGATACCTAAGAACTCAAACAGAGCTTTAACCAGATCTGGTAAAAAAAAAAGCACCCTAAAGAGCCACCGCTCTAATTACAAACGGATACAAAGAGCTCTCCCACAAAGACAGAGAATAGTTACCACAACCAATGAACCAGGGAGCTAACGAACACTGCACACAATGGGCATTTTGGACATTTACGGTGGCCAGTTTTGAATGGCAGTAGGTGCTCTTTGAGAGCGGTTTTGAATGTGTGTAGGGAATAGGATTCACATTTTTTTATGGCTGTGGGTAGGGCGTTCCACATTGTTGTGGCATAATTGTTAAACGTGTTTAGTCCCTTGTTTGTATGATAACAAGCCTTTTAGTTCATGGTTCAAAGTAATGGGAAAAGGGTGCTAGCTCGCCATCAATCAGAAGCAGAAGAAACGTGGGGTACCATTGGAAAGCCATACTCATTGGTTACAACTATGTCCAATAATTCTCGATCGCCAAATGATTGACGGAGGTAGAGGCTCGGGAGTCAGGAGTGGTATTTGAAAAAATTGAAAGTCTGCCGTGTACTCACCTGAAACGGCAATCGACGGGCAACAGATGGGGCTTTAATCCGATCCTTATTGTATTAAAAAATGTAATATACACACCCGAGCTGCTAGAGGTCGCCAAATTGTGGCCAAATCGTCCTCAAGAGGGGCCTGGCCGGGCCGTTGCACGTTAAGAGGTTTTAACTCAAATGAGTATACTAGTTTTTATGTTTTTTTTTTTTATTATGATGCTAAACAGTCCCCCTGACCTTGTGTGTGATACTGGTAACCCTGAGATAATTACAATTGAAATAAATGACGATCGAATCCCGATAGGTGGCAGTCTCGCCTACCTTTTGAGCACATGTTTGAGCTAGGAGGGAGGCGCTTGATCAAGCAGCGGCTCTTTGTCTCGTCAAATCAACTATTATTTGCATGTCATGTTCAGTATTCGCTGCGTATATTTGCGCTGATCCTTTGTACACAAGACAAGAGCTACTGGACATTGGTTCACATGTCGGATTACTGGATATTTCCATATTTCTCGATGGGCCGAACGACATCGTCAGACCTCTGGGCACACTGAGTCTGTTTACATAGCCTCCCGGGAAAAGAAGGCTTTGTACGTGGCGAGGGATCGAAAGCAGAAGCGGGGCGGCAGAGCTGCCGACTAGCGACTAGTTTCCTGTTGGGGATTTGCACTCGGGCCAAAACTGACTGCAATGGCAATCGTGTGTAGCGAACTATTGGAGATTATTATTATGAAGGAAAAAAGGTGATGATCCATCCATAAGGTGCGTTTTCACCAGACTCAGCATTTCTGGTAAATCATAAAAATACTAAAGTCAAACCGGCAGAGGATGTAACATTATCTGTTCACCTCATCCCACCGTCGCCAGAGCACTCCAGAGCCAGAATATTTAACTGAAATATTCAGCGATAATGACACAGACAGCGAGATTACCAGAGAGCCAGAATGGATGCCAAGTCGAGAAGCAGGATGAGGCATTGGCCCTTGACCTGGAAATATATTTGTGTCGAGCAACAAGCACGAACTGCGCATGCTGCGCACAAAATACACAATATCTCTCTTTCTAGAAAATTACCATGGATCTTTCTTAAACGTGGCACTTTTTAGCCAGGGGTTGTGCACGAACGGATGTATGTAGACACAAGCGGTTTGTTCCCTGTTGGGAGTATAAATATAAGCATTTCAAATTAGCCATAGTATGTCTCCATAGCTATAATATAGAATATACGATGGGTCTACAAACATTGTTAAAACGGTCTGAAACGCTGGTGCCAGATATTAAAGATGGGAAAACAGCGTGGCAGTCAATGAGTTAATACCGGTAATTATTGATTGCCTTTTGAATACAAGCGTGTTGTCATTGTCTACATTCAACATGGTTGTGTTTGTTTTTGTGTGGCTCTCAGGTCTCTGCGGTTCTGTGCGACAACGAGGTAATGCTGACCATCAAACCCGGGGAGCACGGCTCCACGTACGGAGGCAACCCACTGGCCTGCCGCGTGGCCATCGCCGCCCTGGAGGTCAGTGGCGGGACTGTCCCTATCCTCTCCTCTTCCCCCTCCTTTTCTGTCCCTCTAGAAGAATTCAAGCTGTCGATACTTTTGCCCTGCTGGAGCTTGAATAGGCATCCAGTTCTGTGACGAAATTTGCTATTGAATTCCAATCTATTTTATTGCCTTTTTACTTAGAAAGCTGGTGAACACTTTACACAGTAGTTCCTGCGGGGTCTTAAAAAGTCTTACATTTAATAATCAGAATCGGATCGTTTTTGATGGGTCTTGAAGATTTATTTTATTAGGAAGTTACTTCTCTGTATGGGAGAAATGTCCGGGCTGCAAATTAAGTGGTATGGAATTACTTCTCTCATAGTCATTTTCCTTCATACTTTATTGCCAGTATGGCAATGAAATAGGTATTAAATTATATTCAAAGTGGTCTTAAAAGTTCTTAAATTGAACTTGTTGAAACCGGCAGGAACCCTGGGGGGACTATATTGAGTAATGCTGCCCCCATGTTTGATGTCATTCAGTCCTAAATGGTGCATTTATATAGCAGCTTTTATCCAAAGCGCTTTACAATTTGTTCCTCACATTTGACCCATTCACTCACGCATTCACACACCGACGGCGGAGGCAACCATGCAAGGTGCCAACCTGCTCATCTGGAGCAGTTAGGGGTTAAGTCGGGGAACAAAATAAGTACCAGCCAACCGCCAATGGCTGGTAAAAAAATCTGCCTGGCTGGTAGTTTTTAAAATCTACCAGCCAAATGGCTGGTAAGTCAAAAAGTTAAGTTTGTTCCCTGAGAGCAGAGCTACACAGCAGTGCGCCTATTTTGCGAGCCGAAATAAGTCTGTGGTTTTTTTCTTCTTCTCACAACGGGTCAAATGCATCTAACATGCATTGCATCGTCGCCATTCCTTTATGCCCACATCGCCCGAAATGAACGTTATGTTAGCGTAAGCCAACAAGCTAATCCTGATCAGCGGCAGAGCCATAGAGAACAGCAGACAGTGTGGACTGGGGAAAGGGAAATGGGGGGGGGGCACTCTCCCTTTCTCTGTGTGTGTGCGTGCGTTTGGAAAGACGATGAAGTCACTAGTCAGGACTCGGGAGAGGAGTATATTGTAGTGAACTGAGGATTACTGAGGATGCACAGATAATGTTGATATTCAAATATAAAAAGGTTTCGAGAGGAGTGGAAGTTTGAAGACAGACTAGACTACAATATGATGCGGGGGTGGTGAGTTGAAACAGTGTGTGTGTCCCCGACCCCACTTCTATGTTTCAATAAATTATTTGCATTTAAAACTATTAACGCTGACTCATTCCTTCAGTCCACTCAAAATTATGCTAATATTCCTTATGTTGTTTATGATATTAATTGAAAATAGCATATGAGAGTATTATATAGTAATAATAACACATGGCGATATACTAAAAAGCTATTTTTTATTTTTGGCTGGTAAAAAATCTGCCTGGCTGGTAGTTTTTAAAATCTACCAGCCAAATGGCTGGTAAGTCAAAAAGTTAATTTTGTTCCCTGGAAGTGTCTTGCTCAAGGACACTTCGACACGCTGTGTGGGAATCAAAAACCAAAAACCGCTCTACCTCCCGAGCCACTGTCGCCCCAGCCCTCCTAATCTACCCCCACAATGCAAAGCGTCTTAACACATCCTCTTTTGCCATTAGAGGATGTGCTAATGCTTGCTAACGGCAAAAGAGAACGTTAGACACTTTGCATTGTGGGTTAGATTCGGAGGACTGAACAACATCAAGCATGGGGGCAGAAGCCATACTTAGCCAAATTTTATTGATTGATTAAATACTTTAATTACTATTATAAAATCCTCATTTAATAAAAAGCTCATCTGGCTGCTCCAACCTTTTCTCATGATTGTGGGGGTGCAGTCAGATCACGCTTTATAGCTTAAATGTTTTGCTATAAACTACCAAATCTATCAAACTGGCCCTACTTGGTTAGAAAGCTTGACTAACTAGCAAACTAGGTTAGCCCATCCAAATCTGTGTTTTGAATGAACTGTACCTCCCAGAGTATGGCAACTAGTTTCAAGTTTCAAGTTTCTTTAATAGTTGTCAACTATTTTCTAACATAGTATATATATGTAATGTGTTTATAAACAAATCTCTAACTCGGTACGTCTTTGTCCTCTAGGTCATGGAGGAGGAGAAGCTGGCGGAGAACGCTGACAGGATGGGCGAGCTGCTGCGGTCAGAGCTGAGGAAGCTGCCCGGCGGCATCATCACCACAGTCAGGGGGAAGGGCCTGCTTAACGCCATCGTCATCAAGGAGACTAAAGGTACGGCAGCACCACTTGTACTACTGAAACATCAGTAACTTGTACTACTGAAACATCAGTAACTTGTACTACTGAAACATCAGTAACTTGTACTACTGAAACATGCAGTAACTTGTACTACTGAAACATCAGTAACTTGTACTACTGAAACATCAGTAACTTGTACTACTGAAACATGCAGTAACTTGTACTACTGAAACGGCAGTAACTTGTATTACTGAAACGGCAGTAACTTGTACTACTGAAACATGCAGTAACTTGTACTACTGAAACATGCAGTAACTTGTACTACTGAAACATGCAGTAACTTGTACTACTGAAACATCAGTAACTTGTACTACTGAAACATGCAGTAACTTGTACTACTGAAACCACAGTAACTTGTACTACTGAAACATGCAGTAACTTGTACTACTGAAACCACAGTAACTTGTACTACTGAAACCACAGTAACTGCTGTGAGTGTGAAACTGAGGGGGAAAACCCGTTCAGTCAGTGTCCGTCACACTGTGTCCATGTGAGAAGTAATCTTCTATACACTTGACTGAAAGTCTTGAAGGGCAGGTGCGTTTGGTGCCAAAGATCCTGCACACTATCAAACTTGCGACCCGATCTTTTTAAATTATAATTATAGACAGCATTTCGAGCCCAATGGATATTCCTCGGATGTCCACCAAAGCTGGTTTCACACATGAATTGGACTCCTGAACTTAACTACACATTACCCGGAGGGCTTGCATGTGCGAACACAAATGTCTGAATTACTCCGGGTAAACTACGCGTCTGACAGCCCCCTGACGTCCTAAATCTGTGTAATGACCAACTGAAACCCATTTGAGAATATCTCATTAAGGTTGTCATCTGAAAACTGGAGGAATAAATACATCCGAGGGTGAAGACGGATCATTTACAAAGACGGAAATGTCTTAACTGCTAGGTCAGCGGTGCCGTATATAATGCAGATAGTGAAATTATTTCTTTGTTTTTTTTTTACTATGCCCTTTGCATTCTGTTATGTCCAAATGTGTTATTAAAACATTCCAAACATTCTAACTGCACTGCTTGATTTAGACCCTTATTTATTTCATCCCTTACAAGTATTTTCTTCAGCTGATGTTCCAGACGCTAACGTTACTGAATGCTTAGCCACATGTACTACAGTAGCTTATCGGGAGTAATTTGTTTAGCATTCGCCTTCCCCTCCTGTTCCTCACATTCATAATGTGAAGAGTACGATGTGAATCACTAGTTCGAGTGACGGGTGCAACGACACCAGATTAGCAGCTAAATGGAAGCGCAGCACAAGAACGGGTTAGTAGTATTTTAAACAACAAAACACTACCCTTTGCATCATGCCCTGCCTCCTGCTCACTCTACCTCATCGCCAACCCTCGCCTAAACCAAGAGTACATTTATATGCAAGAACAAGTCCGTCACCAAGAATCACCTGCTGTGTGCTACATGTGTGAAAGGGCATCGCCAGGCAACGACTGATTCTCTGGTCCATTGTCCAGAGTTCATGTGCGAAAGATGCTCAAATAACATGCGGTAGACCAAATGTAAACAATGCAACAAAAAAATACTTTGGTTTGGACCTGCTAAGTGTGAAAGCACTCTAATTCTCAATGTGTTCATGCACACATGCAAGCAGTGACGTTTCTAGCTGTTCCTCTTCTTCAGACATTAATTGAAAATAAGGGGAGCTACAGTGTGCCTTCATCGATGTTTCACCCTGAATTCATAGCCTTTGACTTCTGATAATGACAATGTCCCCCCCCCCCCCCCCCCCTCTCCTCCAGAATATGACGCCTGGCAAGTGTGCTTGCGTCTCCGTGACAACGGACTGCTGGCCAAGCCCACCCATGGGGACATCATCCGCTTGGCCCCCCCCCTCATCATCAAAGAGCACGAGGTGCACGAGTGCGTTGACATCATCCGGAGAACCATCACGTCTTTCTAAACTTTCCCAAAAAAATATGTGGCCTCTCTAACATTTACCAGTAAGGAGCCTAGTCTCTGACATTTATTATTGTGTAAATGTATTAGGATTGTATGTGGAGATGCTTCTGAGAGGCTACACTGATACTGTTTTGCACAGTATTGTAATGTCATTTTGGAAATGGCACGCATCATACCATTTCAACAGAATCTCTTTTAAAAGCAAAAGGGCTCCATTAGATTGCCTTGGCTTAGAAAGACTGCAACATGAGATCGTTTTCAGCCCCTATACATATTTTTATTTTAATTGTGCTAAATGGGAAGTTGGATGGCACTTAATTTTTATTTTATAATTGATTCGTTCACAATTTTATCTAAATTATGATGCATTTGTGTACTGTCTGTACCAGGGAAGCATAGATCAAATGTTACAGTGGCATTATTGTAATGTGGTATATGCCGTTACATTTACTTGGTCTGTTGTTTACTGGGTACTGGGGGGGGGGGATAAAGAAAACGACCACTCTTGCACAACCTGTAACTGACGTTGAAGGGAATACCGTTCGCTACCACTTGCTTGCTAGTGAAATCTTGACTAAAAACCTTGACTGCTGTACTGTCAAACAACATACAATATTTATCCTACCCACTGTTGCCTACTGCATCTGAAACCAAACCCATAGTTTAACTTGACATATCTGGATGTAAAGGTATTGGATTGCAAGTTAACATTCTGCTGGCGTTCTCAATCTGAGCTTTAAAGCCTTAGGTAGGGTGTAGATATATCTCTGTTGCTCTTTTATACTGTAATTTGAGATATATTATATCTTCAAGGTAATTTGAGATATATTATATCTTCATGGTAATTTGAGATATATTATTTCTTCAAGGGACTTCAAGACTAGGAAAAAAAACTAGGAAAAAAACACTTCTGCTAGCTAGACTTGTTTCTGGCTTCACTATTTAAATGTACAGTGTTTGTTTGAACTTGCAAAAGAATGTTAAACAAATCTGTTAAAAAAAAGTTTTTAACTTTTGCTCATTGAATGTTTCTTCAAAGACGATATGTTTTAAGTTGTGAAATAATTGTTCATATAATAAATGCTTGAGTCTTATTACTGGCACTGTTTCTGTGTATACTTAAGGGGAATGTCGAGAATGCCTGTGCCCCAGGACAGTTCAGTCAGTGTTTGTGAACCCACACCGCTCTCCTGAAGTTAGAAGTCAGAATCCTCCATTCCGTGATGTAACTGGTGTGTAAAGTCACACTCTGCTGAGCTGCTACATCACAGCCTGCGAAACAGCTCTGCCCCAAGTGCCTTATTACTGTGACAAAGACATAATAATAACTTTGAATTAGGTGGATACAGAGTATATAAAAAATAACCAAAGCTTGTCTGAACATCTATTATTTATGCAGGTATGTATCAGAAAGGTACACTTAATATATTTTCTGTTTATCTTTTCTGAAACCACATTTTTAAGTGTTTATATTCTTCCCTGTCTGGCTACTCTGCACCCAAGGGTAAAATAAAACTTGTGCAAACTGGGCAGTACATTAGGCAGACAGTGTTTCTGGCTCCAAAAAGCACAGCTACTTATTAAACAAAGCTAAGTTAGTTCATCCCATTGTGACATCGTCAAAGAGAAGCAATTCTTGAACAGCTTGTTAATTTGAAGACTTCAAACCGTGGCCAAATGGCAAAGAGTACATATGCCATTTTCTTTATTTCAGAATGCCAAATCCAGACAAAGATTAGGCATATTTTCCACAATAAGTTTAAGTTTATTTGTCAAATACACAATACAGGGGCATTGCAGGTAATAAAATGTTTGTGTTTTGAGCTCGTACTCAACAGTGCACAATTAAGAAACAACAATGAATACAAGAATGGTAACAATTAGTAAGATAAAATATATAAAATGAGGCGTGTGTGTGTTCAAGAGTTTTTAAGAGGTGTGTGTGTGTTTATTATAGAGTTTTTAATAGGGCTATCTCCTGTTCTTGTTCAGGAGTCTTGTGGGGAAAAAGCTGTCCCTGAACCTGCTGGTTCTTGTGCGGATGCCCCGTTACCGTTTGCCAGACGGTAGTGGAGTGAAAGTTTGTGACTGTGGTCTCTGATAATGTTCTGGGTTTTCCTTCTGCACCTCTGTGTGTAGAGGTCCCCCATGGCTGGCAGCTCAGTCCTGGTGCTGTGTTGTGCTTACTTCACCCTTTGCAGAGCCTTGCGGTCGATTTGCTGAGCAGGTGCCATACCAGGCAGTGATGCAGCCAGTCAGGATACTCTATAGTGCACTGGTAAAAGTTGTAGAGTATCCTGGAGTCCATGCTGAATCTCCTCAGCCACGGAGGAAGAAGAGCCATTGTCTCGCTGTCTTGACAACGATGCTAGTGTGATGAAACCAGGACACGTCCTCACTGATGTTGACCCAGAGGAACCTGAAACTGCTGTCTCTCTTCATCACTGACCTGCGGATGTGAATGGGGGCGCGCTCTCCCCCCCAGGGACTTCCTGTAGTCCACGATGTGCTCCTACATTTTGCTGACGAGTTTGCTGAGTTTGGAGGGCACAATGCTGTTGAATGCTGAGCTGTCAATGAACAGCATTCTCACATATGTGTGTCCCTCTGGTCCAGGTGGAGAGGGCGGTGTGGAGGGTCAGGGCGATGGCGTCGTCTGTAGACCTGTTTGCTCTGTAGGTGAACTGTAGTGGGTCCAATGTGTCCGGTAGTGAGGAGGTGATGTGGGTTTTAAGAAGAAGTCTTTATTTGTCATCAGATTAACACAACCACATGCGATGGGCGACCCACAGGAACACGCACACATGTGTAACGGATGGTACCGTGAAGGTACCGTCACCGCAGACCGCAGGTTCGAAACTCCCCCGGGGCATCTAAGTTTAAGGTGACCCGGATACCTTGGGTGGAGTGAGTTTAGGGGGGGTGAGTGTAACGCATGGTACTGCGAAGCGCAGTCACGATGAAGTGACTGGGGCGAGTAGCGGTACTATGGGTTAAACTCACTCTCACCCTTAAAAGACACATGGACACGTTGCAAAGCAGTGAATTCACCTCTTGGTATGGTGGTCTGTGCTGTCGACCCGTGGTGCGGCAGACCACAGGTTCGAAACTACCTCTGGGCATCTAAGTTTATCACTTTGGACACCATACCCGATGATAGTCGGGTTAACTCGCCGAACGTTCAGCGCCAGACCACGAGTATAGTCGGGTTTTCATCGTTATTTCTTTTATTCGATATTTCCATTCATTACAGGCACACGGACGTCGGGGTTAACATGGGGGATCATCCTGGGATCACCAAAGTGCAATACTGGCCGCATCCTCCCAGGCGGCGGTATCGAGCACCCTTTGAAACCTTGTATCCTGGGCTGTGCATCGATCTAATGTGTCCGGTCTGATTTTTTCCTTGTCGGGCAAGGGAAGCGGTTATAACGATTGGATTGAGAAGCGTCAAATGCTCCAGATGGATTATGTGTGGCGGATTATGTTGGCGACACGATCGACACCAATACTGGGACTTGCAATCAGATAATTGGAATATTCTTTTTGGGGTACATCCTAGTCAAGGTAAGGGCTATATGATATCAATCTTGCGTTGATCAAAGCATGCCTTCAACCTGATCACAACATCTGTGTGTAACGTTAGTCCACAACGTATTCCGTTGGTGACGATCAAAGCATCAAAAAACTACCCCCCCCCCCCCACCCTTTCATGCATTCATGGAACATAATGCCTATCATATGCATTTGATTTTTTTATTGTAGCGTGTGTAGGGACGAAACGCCAATGGATTTAGTATAATACACGTTGCAGGCTATAACCAGCCTCCCAGGAATTACTCTAGACCGCTCTAAAACCATACTTATATTCACCACGGTATAAAACGGGAATGTATGGATGAAAAAAATCTTTCTTTTTCACATATTGAACGATAGATACTCGATGTCAAATGGGCCATAGTATTGTATCCATAGCTATAATTTATAGCCCTGCAAACACTGCCACGTATTCCTATACTTTAAAGCATTGGCCTTTTAACCAGCTCCGGCGCTGATTGAGTTAAGCCAAGGTGACGATATCACACATGCACTGAGTCACTGACGAAATGTTCTCTGTACCTCCCATCCCGTCGTCCTTCCCCCCCAAGGGCAGCCGGGAGAAGACAAGGGCTGCAGTGCTCCAAGTGCTCCTTGCATTAACATTAGCGATTAGCGATCTGTTAGGGAAAACCCTTGCAAGCACGGGGGGGGGGGGGGGGGGGGGGGGGGGGGGGGGTCGCCAGATGATTTGTGTGTGTTTCTAGTTGCACCAGCGCAATAGTTAGATAACCTAGGTGGGGAACAACCAGGAGATCACTGCAACTCACACAAGTTGGAGAACTATCTCTCTCTCTCTCTCTTGCTCTCACACACACACAAAGGGAGCCGCAATGCTAATCATTGACACATGCTAGCCTGTAATAATCCCCCCCAGAAAAATCTACTTTGCGTTTGATATATTGCAAATATATGCCATCACACACACTGGCATTTAAAGGGTTAGAATTATAAAATGAATATGTGGTGTTATGATCAGGGCTGAAGTTGAATAAAAGATTGTATTTTTTTTCAATTACAAAAAAACTGAAAATCCATAATCTGTGTTGTTGCTAATCATACATATGCTAGCCTGTTTTCTAACAATAATTTGTGATGCCATCACAAACACTGGCATTTAAAGGGTACAAATTAAAAAATGCCTGCACCAGAATGCAGGAAATGAAGTTTTTGTAACAAAAAATTTCCTGGTGGGGGAGCACCAGACCCCCTGCTTAAAAAGTGGCCTGACTGGGGCTATATTTTGCACTATATTTCCTGGCCTGAATGATTTCGCCAGTCTGGCCCTGGTTAATAGCCTCCAATGCTTATTAGTGTGTGTGCGTTTGAACGTTTGCATGTTTCAACCATACATTTCCATTTATAAAAAAATATATATATATATTATAATTATTTTTTTACCTCCTATAATAGTGGGGGTCGCGGCTCTCTGACACCGTTATTTGGGGGTCGCGGCCTGAAAAGTTTGGGAACCCCTGCGTAGACAAGTGTTCCCATGGTCACTGACCCCAGATCAGCACAACCATAGATATATATGTTCTATATATATCTATGAGCACAACTACTCTGCTAAACTCTGAATATGGGCCCCAGAAGCCGTGATGATGACAATCTCAGAAGCTGGCATTTTTATTCAGCTGGTCCAGATACCTACCACTAGATGGTGCTATGCACTTACCATACTTAGCTCGATCAGGATTCATGCTGTAACTGAAATCTGAAAGGTTATGTACCCTTTCTAATGCAATATGTTTCAGAACAGTCACATTTGTTTCTTTTGGAGATATTAAAATGAATTTCACAGATAATAGCCTTGTCTGTGTACAGATCATTTCAAAAGAGAACAACTGCTTGAAGTAGGCTTTTATCTTGTAAAATATGCAACTAGAAACTATTGATTGATTGATTGAAAACTTTATTAAGAGATTGCATAATGGGTACAATATAGCACGGCTCAATACACACAATTGTTAAGGGGATGCAGACCAGAGAAAGACTTTTGTTTTGTTTACATCAGGGTCCCCCATTTTCAATTCATCATAACATATGACATACTGTATGTCATTACAGATAGACAGTAGCCTACTGTTACATCTAGACATTTATGACATACCAGATCTACAAATATACAGTACTGTTTATGAGTACAAAAAGAGTCTAAGAAGAGAGTATATACATTTGAGGACGAAGAAACTGTACATTGGAGGAGGTTGGGGTGGGGTGGGGGGGGGGGGACTACATTGGAGGTGGGGGGGGGGGGGGGAGAAACTACATTGGAGGGGGTTGGGTTTGGACATTTACAGGGGCCAGTTTCGAATTGCAGTCTCCCGTAGGTGCTCTTTTGCATCAAGCTAGCAAACTAGCATCGGATGATATAGCATGTGTGGTGGTTTTCACCGGTCACCATGACTAGCAGTTATTAAAATAGAAGATGGTCAGAGAATGTTCTAGAATGATTCCATGAATATGACAGTAGAAGTGTTGCAATGGGGTGTTCCAAGAACTTTGTGACTGAGGTTATCAAGTCTAAATAAAGGAAGGTATGTGATATGGGTAATCTGTCTTGTTGCTTATAAAATAGGGATGGATGAGGGGAAGGGAGCCTTTTGGGAGCCTTGTGTGTAAGTGTAACCTGTTACTAAATAAACAGCCTCAAAAACATATGCCTCTCTCCTCTTCTTGTATGGTTTACAAAGTCAGATTTGATTACCACGCACTGAAAAAGTGCAGGTGGCACCTGCGCTGTCTGCAATCCAGGAGATGGGTTTCCAGAGAGGTTTGACTGTGGAGACATTCAGAACTGGCCTAAATAAAAGACATGCATGCTGTCATTGCCCTTGACCAAGGTACTGGCATTACAACTGGAATTGGTCCCCGGGCTTTGCACTTTGTGGCTGCCCACTGCTCCTAAATAGTTAGGATGGTCAAAATGCAGAGGATGAATTTCCCCCAAGGGGATTAATAAAAAGTTCAACTTATTTTTTTGTTTAAATGGATCGGATGATTTGTAAGGTACCGAGTTGCATTCGGTTTGATTAATGACGAGGAGGCATTTCAAGTGAACACATAGATATATTCTCTGGGAGATAAGGCTGAGGATGTATTAAATGTGTCAAGAGTTCTCGGAAGATGAAAAGCTACTCTACAAGAGAGCTAAAGACTTGTTTTGACAAACATTTAGTACGAAAGCATAATGTAATTTTTGAGAGCCAGGCTTAACATGTGTAAGCACGAGCCATGGGAAAGCACAGTGGTCCACAAACTGGCGGGACATTGCAAGTTCGGTTCTCTCAGAGACAAATTAATCCGTAATCGCATTGTGGTCGGCATGAGAGATGTTTCCCTTTCCGAAAAGCTACAGATATATGCATGTATATTGATATTATGCAAAGCTTTGCTAATGTAGACACCTGAAAATGTATGACTATTATTCAATGTGTCTAACGCTAATCCTTTGCATTCCCTGTGTTCACGAGGACGTTGTGTAACCGGCTGACCGCTCTTGATCATCCCTACCCTGACATTGACACTTAACTTGCTGCTCTCTTTGATTCTCCCTATCCTAACATTGACGCTTCATAGTGGGACAGGATACAGGTGCCGCCAGGGGCGCTGGTGGTCACGTTGGGCAGGGAGACACAGGTGAAGAAGAATGGGTTCAGAGCGCGGTGCCGAGGGAGGGGCTTCCTCTTCAGCGTTTTCCACAGAGGGAGGAGGACGCACGGAACGGGAGCTCCGGAGATTCAGCACGGGAGGGATAAACTCAGTTACAAAGCGGGTTATCCTAGAAGTATGCGGTAGCTTAGCGTTTGGTTAATGCGGAAGAGACATTGTGAATGAACCAGCAGGCGAGCGACTGCCGAAGACCAGGTGGTAGATATTGTCCACCTTGCGTTAGCTGTGTATAGGCGTTATGACAGGGGGTTCACCACGACTCACAGCTTAGCTTTGTTTAGGCTAGCACCACAGTTTAGCCCGCGTGTCGGCCCACCCCTTCAGCCCAGCAGCGGACGTCACTACACTGCACGCTCCTCCAGCCCCTCCAAGCCGTTACCCCAGCAGTCACCTGCCCAGCGTCTACCCCGCCCCGCTGCCTGTTATCGCGGGATCTCCCGACGGCCATCTTACCACCCGGACGGTTGGTGGTGAGAGCAGGCCCGCCATCTTGGATAAGTACAGCGGCGCTCCGAGTGCTGAAACTTTATCGGTAGACATTTCCACTGTGTGGCGCAGGCTCTCTAAGGGCGAAGATAAACGGTGCTTTGAACTAACGCTAAAATGGCCCCGACCATTTATTGTTTTGGGGGAAAAGCCGGCTTTAGATAGGACTTTTATTTGCTAACGTGGGCCCACTGTTAATTTCTTTTGAGTGTGATAATGATGTGTGGTTCCTTATAAAATTCCCATTGAACTCCTTTACTTCTTACCTTGTTCTCCACCTACCGCGAAGCGGAGCAGTAGATAACCCTTAAAGGGAAGAGGTTCTTACTGTGTCTATAATATAGAGTGAGAGCACTAGGTGCCCAGTGTGGAAGTAGCCTTGATAGGTATGCGATAATGTGTAACATGCTAAGCATTCAGTAAAGGAGACGTAAATGGGAGCACTGTGTGTGTGTCTTTAATGTGCATTCTGTCTAACCCTTTTCTCTCCGGGTAATGCTCATTATTGTTTAACCCTTTCTCCACCCCCTGCCTATAGTTCATTGTAACAGGTCTCCACTCGTCATTAAGGAAGAGTACTGCTTTGGGGAGCGAATATATCATCCATCTTACTGCCATCGGGTGTGGGAGGGCTCAGGAAGTATTGGGGGAAGTGTGGGTGTGTGGGGAGCTACTGCTGATCGCCCTGGAGGGCAAGAAGGACCAGCGTACCATTCCTAGGTCAGTGAATCCTAGGCCCCATCCACTCTTGCTGCCCGACCTCCACTTCAACATTCCTGGCCTACAGTCGGGAACCCAGCTGGACTCAGCTCTGCTGCGTTCTCGCTACCAGGTGGCCGTGTACAACCACTCCCATAAAGCAGGGATAATCCACCCTGCTACACTAAGGGCCCTTTCTCACTCACGTTGGAGATCGAATCACTGCTCCCGAGAACGGGGGGGGAGTGTTCTCACTCACCCCTTTTTCGATGCGAAACGGCGCTGATTCGTTTCACCCCCCGCTGAACGGGATCTGTTCGATGAGGTGGTCTCGGAATCGCGCCGTGCGGTGCGGGGGGCGTGACACACACAACGTCGTTACTGTCATGCTTGCTTGGATTTTGGGCAGATAACACCACACACAGCAACAACTGGAGAATACCCACAAAAACGATATTTATGGGCAATTTGAGAGTTCAGACCTCAGCCAAAAACAAGTGGATGAAAACATGAAGTTATTGTTATAAGGACCCCAGTCCAAGCTACAACAGTTTGCATTCCCTTAACAATTGTTTGTATTGAGCCGTATTGTATTGTACCCATATGCAATATGTTAAATAAAGTTTACATCCATTCATTCTGCTAGCATTACCGATTGGCACTGCCACTGGATAACATGAGCTAGTGTTAGCTATCAAACCCTGTTAGCTCAAAGCTCCTCTTTCAACTTAACAAGCATTAAACAAAATGGCCCAGTCATCTATTCACCTTTGTTTAATACACACAGCGTTGTCTCTAATGTTATCTAACTACTGATAGCTCTCGATATCATCAGTTTGGTGCTGGCTAAGTAGCGTGAGCTAACGTTAGCTTCTAGCCACAATGCTATACTGTTATAATGGCAAATTCCATTGACGTTAGCATGCAGCTAACAATGCTACCGATCTTTTTTGAGACTAAACTATCCGCTCTTGGTGGTCACTTGTGTTGATGTTAGTTTTGTTTCATCAACAAATGACAGGCAGAACACACAGTGAATGTATCCGTTTTGTTTATTGCACGTTCTTTGCTGAAAAGAAAATGCTACAGGCTATACTAGGCTAAGCTAACTAGCGTTAACCGTTAGCTTAGCGTTAGCCCTGGGAAACGCTCAAAAGCGAACTCTACAACACCATCCATTCGTGATAAAATGGGGTGGGTTATATTGACAAGGCTTGACAACAGAGGTTCAAATATAACTTCATATTTATTGCTTATTTATTCATTTTATATCAGTTCGATTCAGATCTCGGAACGGGCCAGAACAGAACGAAATAGAAACGAATAGGGTGAGTGAGAAAGGGCCCTAAGGTTGGGTGGATGGGCCACTTGTGTGAGATCATGCTGTGAGCTTTTTAACCCTCCCCAATCCTTCGTCTTCCGCTGTGATTGATTGGCCACCAACAGTATAGGAAGGGGTTGTTTTAAGGCAATTTTTCTTTAAACTGTCTCTGTTTGTTTGGGCAACCCCATGCGGTAACAACTGCCAGAGCCAAACGCAACTACCCACATCATTTTTTCCCCGCATTGCCTGATTAGATATGAATGCCCAGATTCGGCTCAAACAAGGGATTAAACACGTTTCGCAATTATGCCACATCAATGTGGAACGCCCTACCCACAGCTGTAAAGGAATGTGAATCACTACCCAGTACCCACTTTCAAAACCAGTCTCAAAGAGCACCTACAAGAGACTGCAATTCGAAACTGGCCCCTGTAAATGTCCAAACCCAACCCCCTCCAATGTACAGTTTCCCCCACCCCGCCTACCCAACCGGTTTTAACCATTGCGCATATAGACTGCCCTTCCAAATGAAAGATGTCAGGATATAATCTAAATATTAGGTAAAGAGAGAGAGATGCCCCATATTCCATAGCAGTTTGCACGGCCTCCTCAGTGTTCCTCTCCGCGGACCTATATATTTTATGCATATCATCATCATCTATAGAAAGCGCTGTGGCGCATACAGTTGAATGCTGGTATTACACTCACTGAGGGACACGAAGAAGTCAAGTCCGATGGGATTTGGGAATCTCAAACACAAATCGGGATTGGAATAAAAAATGCATTTATATTAAACAATACAGAATATACAGCACTTCTTGGGGTCTGTAGGGTAAGCACTTATGCCCTCCATCCTGAACATTTATGGAGATGTATGGGCCTTTTAAGTCGGTGATAAAAGTGTCTTTCAAGGATATGTGAGCTCCTGCATTGATTATTATAGTTCAATATTCAATATTTGATCACCAAAGAAAACCCAAAAGCATAAAAAGCCCCCCCCCCCCCAGCCCAAAAAGGCCCCCCAAAAATTGGGTTTGCGCGCTACGTGCGCTTGGTTCTAACACACAGGTATAGTGCCCTTTTCAGCCTTTGAGCACCTGCCTCTCTAAAGTCCTGTGCACGTCCGTGGATGGCCCATTTGTCTGACATCATGCTGTGGGCTTTTTAACCCCCCCCCCCCCCCATTCCGCTGTGATTGATTGGCCCTTTCAGAGTGGGGAGGGCTTGCGTCCAAGGTAACAACTGTCGGAGCCCAACGCAATTACCCCCATTCAAACGAAGACTTGTGCTTTTCCCCCACATTATGATTAGATCTGAATGAGCCTTTTCCTGGGTGAGGTGGAGGTAAACAATGCTGGCTGGTACTTTTTATCTCTTTATTCATTTTCTGTACATAAACTCATCACTCACTCAAAAATAAACTCATCATTGGACATAGAGTTTGTACAACTTTTATCCAATTTACCTGACCACCCACTTGGAGGTCATGAATCAGGATCAAGCTAGAAAACTAGCATTGGATGATACAGTATGTTGCATGTTCAAGGTCCTCCCGTTAACCCCATAAATCTGTTTTCCCACCTTACCAACATGTCACCCACCCATCCCTGCTACAGTCGTACCTCCCACTCATTTACATTTACATTTAGTCATTTAGCTGATGCTTTTATCCAAAGCGACTTACAAGTTCTGTACGACAAGCCATCAGGAAGGGCACAACTCTATCAGGTGAGCAACAAAGTTCATCACTCACCCTCCAATCACACTCCCCTCCAGTATCCCATCCAGTCAACCCTGCCTCCAATCATTCCCACCAACCAGACGTCGCCCTGAATCAAGTAAGGAACAAAGAGCAAACAGAGTTTACAGAGTACATGTAAACACATATACATATAAGCAATAACTTCAATTAATATTAAAGGGGAACTATTTTACTATTTCTTTCACTGTTTGGGCACTTTTACACAATTCCTGTGAGTTTATGGAACACTTCTGTAATTTAATTGTTTTGTATTTCTAATCAAGTCCTCAAAAACAGCATTTTTCTACCTCCAGATCTTAAGCCGTTTTGAGCTGACTGTGTGGAGTGGGTACGAGTCTCAGCACCCGCACGAGTTATCATGCAGCGGTGTCTCTCTGACATCACAAATCAGCACATTTTCAGATGACTCAGTTCAGTGAGGGTGAATATTGTGAGAGGAGAATTGGAAGAATGTGCCAATATGAGAATTAGAGACATAGATCATATTAATATAAGTCCACATAGCTAGGAAACAATGCTAAACACTGAAAAGGCCATTTATAAGATAGTTCCCCTTTAAGACATGAAGTAAATAAATGAGTAAGACGTTTTTAGGGAGCCATTTAGAGAGAATCGAATCTTCTTAAGTTTGATGTATATGTATATATATACGGTAAGATATATACAGCATTATTGTATACGCTATAATACAGAGTTATAGGGGTTATATGCAGGTGTATAAGTAGTTATACAGGAGGATTATATGCAGGTATATTCAGACAGAAATAATGTAGCTACCACAGAATAAGGGCTCTTTGTCCTTTTTGAGTAACAAGGTAATAGTTGCTCCTGATAGGATAGACTCTAGGCCCTGGCAGCTTACCCTAGAGTCTACTCTAGGGTAAGCTGCCATTTAAAAAAGCCTTGTTATTAAACAAGTGGTGTCTTTTAAACTTGACACAAGAGTTGACTGCAATAGGTTTATTAAAGCAGAGATGGCCCTTTACTTCACACACAGAAAAGACTGCATGGCCCCAATAACAAGAGACAGATACAGAGCAGACTAGAAAGTAAGGATAAGAATGCCACTCCGTCCGTGTCTGTCATTGATAACCTGGCCAGTGTTGGGCCTGCCATCACTCATTGAGGCGCAGTGCTGTGAGGTTGAGCCATAAATTCGCCTGAAAGAGGATGTCCTCTATGCTCTGACCACCCCTCACTGTGTGTCTATCCCCTTAACCTCTTAACAAGCGCGCAGAAAAGTGGCCATTTTAGTTTTCGTTTTTGAGGACTGCACGCTTTTTTTGCAAACCAAAATACTATACTTTATACTTATAGCACATGCATGAGCCAGGTCTCTTTCGAACGATGACATTCTGAAGTTTATGATACAATAAAGAAAATTCACTTTTAGTGCTAATGAAATAGAGTAACATAGGTCTGAACTTGAGTTGTAGAAAAACGTGTTACTCACGTTTTTCTGTAGTTAGTTGTCCAGAAGTAGTATTTCCAAAAGAATTGGTATGGCTGAAAAACACCCTGGAAGAACTGGAAAGAATGAAAGTCATAGGGGTTATATCTAAGATATAAAAATCCACGAGTGGTGCACAGGAATGGTGGTGGTTCCAAAACCCAATGGTAAGATAATAATCTATGTTGACCATATCAAACTCAACAAGGGAGTGTGCAGAGAAAGGCATATATTACCCTCAGTGGACCAATGATTTGCTTAGTTGACTGGCATCTTTACAAAGCTGGATGCATGTTCATGACATGTTCATGTCCAGTCTAGCAAATACCCCACAAGCACAGGAGAGTAGAGAGCTCACAATCGTTGTCAACCCCTTTGGCCATTTGTGTTTTAACGTCTTATCCTTCCGCATCAACTCAGGTCCAGAGCGTTTCCAGAGACGTAAGTCCCAGCTGTTAGATGGGCTAACACACGCCACACACATGATGTCCTTATATGCTTTGTGCAGCCCGGTGTCCTGTTTCTGGTACACTACATACGGCCAGTGCAGCAGACATCGAGCCTGACCCTGAGAAAATAAGAGCCGGTCATGGACATGCCCATCTCGCAGACCACAGCGGATGTTAGGCACTTCTTGGGAATGGCCACACATAAAGTTGATAAAGTTTATCCCTTATGTTGCTGACACTACCAAACCACAGAGAGACCTCCTGGCAAAGGACAATGAGTGGTCCCGGGGTCCCATGCAACAGGCAGCATTTGACTAACTCAAAGGTGAGCTGGCATCAGAGAGAGTGTTGGCTCAGTATAGTCAGCTGACGCATCATCCTTGTTGTTCTGGGGGCTGTCCTTATGGAGAGACAGGACAACATGGAGTGGCGCCCCGGTTGCCTACATCTCTCGAAGCCTATCTGGAACAGAGCAGAGATACGCCCCAGGTGGAAAATTAGGCATTGGCTGTTACCTGGGCTTGTGAAAGACTGAGCCCATACCTCATTGGTCTACAGTCCATAGTACTGGCCCTGTTGGGTACAAACGCTTTGGATGACTGTCCTCTCAGGGTCCAGTGATTCCCCCTCAGATTGCTATGGTTCACATTATGGAGATAACTAAATGCAAGCTGAGGGCCCAACAGTCAAATTGCAGAAGTGGTGGCCCAGTGTGAGTTATGTGCAAAATGTCAACACCTCCACCCTGAACCAATGAGCCAAAGCGGCCTTGACAAAAAGTGGGAGCAGATTATGTTCTACTGGCAAAATTACTCTTATTTTCTGGTAGTAGATTACTATTCTCAGTATATTGAAATAGTTAAAACACCCATAACCAAACTCAGCCAGGGTTATCAATGGATTTAAATAATTTTTTGCTAGACAAAGAGTTCCTAACGTACTAATAACTGATAATGTGCCTCCGTTTTCCACAGGCTCCTTCTCCTCGTTTGCCGCCCGCAGACTATAACTTCAAACCTGTGACAAGCCCATACTTTGCGCAGATCAATGGTGAGGCAGAGAGGGCTGTGAAAAACTAACAAGGGCCTCTTGAAGAAAAACACTGACCCATACATAGCCATGCTGGTTTAGAGAGTCACACCACTGCATCACGGGCCATTGCTCGCCAAACCCCCAATGGGCAGGAGGCTGTGCTCACCATCGGCAGTCTTGCCCTCGCAACTCAAACCACAATGGCCTAACAGGAAGGCCTTCGCAGTCAAGGACATCTGAAACAAACACAAACAGTGGACAGAAACAGAGCTGCTGAGAGGCCATGCAGAGCTGAAAGCAGGTCAGCAGGTCTAAACACCAAAGAACCAGCCACAGTGCTGAGAAAAGCACACTCCCCACTCATACAGTATGTAGTGGAGACATGCTCAGAAGAGGTGAGGGGAAACAAAACACACCTCAGGCCTCTCCCAGAAGTACTAACCCCTCCACAGACTGTGTGGGACACGGAACAGACAGCAGGGCAAGAAGAGGGGGAGGGGGAGAGGATTCAGAGAGTCCAGACAAGGAGGGAGGTGAAGGCTCCAGGGTGACTAAAAGTCTATGTGACCTTACAGTTCAGACGGACTCTGCCATGTTTATATCATGTTGTTGCTATCTCCCATGTTGCAAACATAATTCTCCACTTGCACAACCTGAAAGTAGTCACTTCCGGCTGACTTCCGGTTGCCAATGGTACTTCCTGTCCCATCCAAATACATTGGTTTTAGCTACTTTTCTCCCCTTATTTAAACAACTTTGTCGTCACAGAGAGGCAATGAAACGTTTGTATTATTATAGTATAGAATGTATTTAATAAGCAAATGTTTGTCAGCAGGGTTTTTGGGCTGTATTTCATGTAAAAACGTTCACTGTTAGTTTACTTGCTCACGCTAATTAAGGCTAATACTGGCTAACAGAAGCTAGTGCAAGAAACGACATTGTTTATAGTGCATTTCTTGCCACCTTATAGCATTTGTACATTTGTATGACAGTCTATAATGCTCCCGTGAGGTTTTTCCGGACGTTTTGGTAATGATTTTCACTATAAAATCATATTTCTAAATGACAGGAAGTTGATGAAAACTGTCCGGAATAGCTTTGAGCTAACGATCTTTGCCAATGCATTGCAAGAAACAACGCCGCAAAGTATTGTTTATAGTGCATTTCTTGCCACCTTATAGCATTTGTACATTTGTATGACAGTCTATAATGCTCCCGTGAGGTTTTTCCGGACGTTTTGGTAATGATTTTCACTATAAAATCATATTTCTAAATGACAGGAAGTTGATAAACTGTCCGGAATAGCTTTGAGCTAACTATCTTTGCCGATACATTCCATTCTAAACATAACGTTAGTTGTTCAAAACATTACCCGTCTATATAATTTGTTCCTCAACATTAGCTTCTAACTGTAGCAGGCTGCAGCTTGCTGGCTAACGTTAGCTTCTAACTGTAGCAGGCTGCAGCTTGCTGGCTAACGTTAGCTTCTAACTGTAGCAGACTGCAGCTTGCTGGCTAACGTTAGCTTCTAACTGTAGCAAGCTGCAGCTTGCTGGCTAACGTTAGCTTCTAACTGTAGCAGGCTGCAGTTAGTTTACAAAACATTACCCGTCTATATAACGTTGAGGAACAAATTATATAGACAGGTAATGTTTTGAACAACTAACGTTACGTTTAGAATGGAATGCATCGGCAAAGATAGTTAGCTCAAAGCTATTCCGGACAGTTTTCATCAACTTCCTGTCATTTAGAAATATGATTTTATAGTGAAAATCATTACCAAAACGTCCAGAAAAACCTCACGGGAGCATTATAGACTGTCATACAAATGTACAAATGCTATAAGGTGGCAAGAAATGCACTATAAACAATACTTTGCGGCGTCGTTTCTTGCGCTAGCTTCTGTTAGCCAGTATTAGCCTTAATTAGCGTGAGCAAGTAAACTAACAGTGAACGTTTTTACATGAAATACAGCCCAAAAACCCTGCTGACAAACGTTTGCTTATAAAATACATTCTATACTATAATAATACAAACGTTTCATTGCCTCTCTGTGACGACAAAGTTGTTTAAATAAGGGGAGAAAAGTAGCTAAAACCAATGTATTTGGATGGGACAGGAAGTACCATTGGCAACCGGAAGTCAGCCGGAAGTGACTACTTTCAGGTTGTGCAAGTGGAGAATTGTTCCATTACCGCTTTGGGTAAGGAGGTGGTAATAGTACCTCACGGGTATCCGTAGGGGGGTTTCAGAAAAACTACGAGCAGCAAAAGCTTGGAGTAATATTGCGTTATTGTTTTGTAGTATACGAAAACAGACTGCTGCTACATTGAGCAGCATACTAGTATTTGATTGCGGTCTCGATTGCTGTATGCTACTATGTCTATGCTACTGTGCACAAAAAATTCGGCACTACTAGACAACCAATAGCACTTATTATTGGCAATAACCACCAGTACCACTTTCTGACTTGTACACAATGTCGTAAGTCGCTTTGGATACAGGTGTCGGCTAAATGACTAAATGTAAAATGTAAATGTAACACTAGAATAATGCTGCAGTTTTTATTTAATTTAATTAAACTTTTTATTCATGAGCTACAACAAACCAATACAGATTCATGGCCCCTGCTTTGCACTGGATGACTACACAGTATTTAGTTTGGGGGTATTTAATCTGTCAGCCAATAAAGTGTAAATCAGACTCTTTGCAGCAGCAGGCAGCACCTAGTAGGTCAGACAGCCATGTCTATGGTCGGTCACCCAGGAGGGGGGGGGGGGGGGGGCATCTCCCTTCTCAAGAGGTGATCCATCTCTCTGCCTGTCTCATTACTCACCCCAAGACCTGCATTAGTAAACTAGAGAGAGAGAGAGAGAGAGAGAGAGAGAGAGAGAGAGAGAGAGAGAGAGAGAGAGAGAGAGAGAGAGAGAGAGAGAGAGAGAGAGAGAGAGAGAGAGAGGTAGAGGTAGAAACCACACATTTTCTTTATTGTGCATTCCAGGTATTTGGGTGGTTAAAGGTTGCTCTTTTGGCAAAAACAGACTCCATGGAGATTACCGGATTCGGTGCCACATTTTCACTACGCTATGTGAATATGTTTCAGCTTGCCTCTTCTTAAGGATATAAACTCACGTCATGCTAACATTTCTTTTGAAGATGACATTGAGCCAATTTACACTGCAATTAGCTTTCAGACAGCACAGTTCCAGGTAGCAGCCACATTGCGTCACGTGACCTGAATACTGTGTGCTATTTCATCTGGCTCTGTAAAAGAACAGCACTGGTGTTTGACACTTTCAATGGACAATAACAGCTTTTGTGACAAAACTCGCTCAGGGTTGAGAATGGGATGTCTTAACAGTAACTCACAACATTTATTTTCCCGCAGAGGATGGTGTTTATCGGCTTTTGCAAATGAACTCAATAGATAGACACAGACAGGCAGGTGGGCGGGCAGACGGACGGATGGACGGACGGACGGATGGACAGGCAGACAGAGAGAAAGACAGAAGGGTAAAGAGAGAGAGATATTGATACACGTTCAAGCGTGTTCAGGACTTACATGTTTACGTGTCCTCCACAGTGGAATGGGAGACAGTGTGCAGTGGTTGAATGAACTGGAATGTGTAGCTTTAGCCTCTGGCTAGCTGACTCGATTGATTAAAGGGCTCTATTCCTCATCCTGACCTCTGACCTCTTGGCAGCAGACTGAAGTTCCCCTCAGTGACCCTGAAGGAGTGGCTCAGACTGTTCTCCACTATCTAGGCTATGCCTATATTAGTGTTGGGCAAGTTACTTTAAAAAAGTAACTAGTTACTTCTTCCAAAAAGTAACTAAATTACTTACTCAGTTACAAATTATAAAAGTAACTAGTTACTTCAGAAAGTAACTATTGCGTTACTTTCAAGTACATTTTTTACATAAACAACATACACAAATCTAAACTATTTGAATGTTGCTGTGTGACAAAGTGAGACTAGCCTCCAATCAAATGCCATGTATGTAGATATTATAATTACTATGTTTATATAGTGGATCATACAAATACAAACACAATAGATGTTTGGAACTTTTGTATATGTATTGCCCCTCAACAGGCCACAACTGGGCAACATTAAATTATGCTTGTTAAGCACTATACCAAAAATAAATAACAAATATATACTGATTCATTGAACATTTTAATTAACAGATTGCAGAATGGGTACAGTACAGTTCAATACACACAATTGTTAAGGGGATGCAGACCAGAGAAAGACTTTTGTCTTGTTTACATCAGGGTCCCCCATTTTCAATTCATCATAACATATATGACATACATGACATACAGATAGACAGTACTGCTACATCTAGACATTTATGACATACCAGATCTACAAATATACAGTACTGTTTGTGATACAAAAATAGTCTAAAAAAGAGAGTACATTTGAGGGGGAAGAAACTGTACATTGGAGGAGGTTGGGTAGGTGGGGTGGGGTTGGGGGGGTCTGGGATACTGTACATTGGAGGTGGTTCGGTGGGTGGGAGGGGTGGGTCGGTGGGGGACACTGTACAAGCAAAACTGTACATTGGAATATTGACAAAACCATACTTGGTAATTTACTGTACATTGGAGGGGGTTGTGTTAGGACATTTACAGGGGCCAGTTTCGAATTGCAGTCTCCCGTAGGTGTTCTTTGAGAGTGTTTTTGAAAGTGGGTAGTGATTCACATTCCTTTACAGCTTTGGGTAGGGCGTTCCACATTGATGTGGCATAATTGCGAAACGTGTTTAGTCCCTTGTTTGAGCCGAATCTGGGTTTAACATGATTTGTGGAGCTCCCTCTGGTGTTGTGATCGTGGTATTCACTGACCTTTGGGAAGTATTTTGACATGTAGGGTACCTTGGTCGTGTAGTGTATCTTGTAGACCAGGCCCATTGCAAGTTGCTGTACTCTGTCGTCTACTCTAAGCCATCCTAGGTTGTCAAAGTGGGCAGGGGTGATCAAAGTCCTTTTAGCTTGGCCCTCAGAGCCCACCACTTCTAAATATTCTATATATTTTTTAAAGTGACATATAAAAATGCCACTGTGCGTGCGTGCACGTGTATGTGTGTGTGGGGGGGCCTCCACAAGAATCTGGCCCAGGGGCCTCTGAAGTCTTAATCTGGCCTTGACTATAATACAATGCTAGAGACTGAAAAATGACATTTATAATGCATGTCACCTTTAAGATCCAATCAGATATTGGCGCCAGCTAATGAAACGGCGCTGCGGCTGGACAGTGGACCCTATTTGACTGTGTGCAATTTGCCTTGAAAGAGACTGACATAGAAAAGAAGAGATTAATTTGCCTAATATAATAATTCATTTTAAGATCTTTATTCAATTGTTGAACTTCATCAACTTATTGTGCACTGCATCGTTTGATGATATATATATATTTTTTTTATCTCAGTTGAAGTAGTGTAGTTGACGTGAACGTGCCGTCTTGGACTGTCTGTAAGCTAACTTGTTGTAGCTAACGTAGCTAAAGTGCTACCACCGCAGCTACCAGGGTGGAGTGTTTTGTGCCCAAGAGGGCTTACCGGAGTGCTACCACCGCAGCTACCAACTGACAGCGCGGACTCTCATTGGTGAAGTGTAATGCCTGGGAGGATCACACTACCTTCACCAGTTCCTTCACTTGCTGTGCAGGCGCCCTGACCGACCTGTAGGAGTCGCTGTTTTACAACGACCAGGATACCACCGACGGCTTCCCACCCGCTGACACTGCCAATTGTGTCAGTATGACGACCGGCCAAGCCGGAGGCACCGCTGACAGCCGGATTCGATACCAGTGTCTCTGCGGTGGTAGACAGAAACTTAGTCCGCTGCACTACCCGGCCGCTGTATTATTTTGTTGTCAATAAAGGAATATCTTATCTTATCTTATCCTTCACTTCCGCAATCAGATCAGTCAGCCTTTGCGCATGTTCAATGATTCTTGTGGGTGAGCAGCTTCAAGTACCTGGGGGTCCACATCTCAGAGGACCTGACATGGACAACACACATAGACTCAGTCGTAAAGAAGGCGAAGCAGCCATCCTAGGTTGTCAAAGTGGGCAGGGGTGATCAAAGTCCTTTTAGCTTGGCCCTCAGAGCCCACCACTTCTAAATATTCTATATATTTTTTAAAGTGACATATAAAACCTACTTACCTGAGACAGTTAAGGAAGTTCAGAGTATCAGTAGAGAGCATCTTGACTGGAAACATCACTGCCTGGTATGGAAACAGCACGGCACAGGACAAGAAGGCCCTACAGAGAGTGGTGCGCTCAGCTGAGCATACTACGGGTATTGCACTACCACCCCTGCAGGTCTTATATAACAAGAGGTGCAAATCCAGAGCCTGCAGAATAATATAAGACCCTCACCACCCCAACAACAGCCTGTTCAAGCTGCTGCGGTCAGGCAAACGCCTGCGAACACCAGCAACTAGGACAGGGAGACTTCGGCTCAGCTTCTTCCCCCAGGCCATCAGAGTCTTGAACACTGAAATCTCCACACAGAAGCACACATGAGCACACACACAACACACACACTGTATACGCTCACACACTAGCAGTCACTTTAACATGAACACACACACACTCATGCTGCACACGCTCACACTCACGGTCACTTTACACAATGAAAGGTCACTTTAAAAACAAGAACGGGAGTGGTTCTTGTATAATAAACAGATGGATATAGCAAGCTAGCATAAGGACACATAGTATAACTGTAGATTGTATAGTATAGCATTGTATAGTAGTGTACATAAGACCCAGTGCCTCATCCGTATATAGCTAACAGTATATTGCACTATCGCAGGACCTTAGCATGTCTTACCATGCTTTTTGTAAACTTTATGTACATATAACTGCTATGTCTTATTCCTATTACTTGTATTATTGCACAAATGTCTTGTTCTCATCCTATTCTTATTATTGTATTATTGCACAATCGTTGCGGGCAAGACCCCCCGCATTTCACTGTATGCTTGTATGCAGTGACAAATAAAACTCTTGACTTGACTTGACTATTCTGTCCCGCCTTCCCACACAGACAGAATGTCGGGAATAGCTAGATTGAAGAATAGTTCGGAGGGCTAGATTGAAGGGCAGTCGGCCTCCACCAGACCTAGGTGTTCAGCAGTCTGATGGAGGTTGGCACGAAGCTACCTAAGCCCCCTTTGTTCAATGTTGAAGCTCTGTATCGACGGCCTGAGGGCATTAGTTTGTATTGGGTGTGAAGGGTGTGTGTGTTGTCCTCAACTATTTGGGAGGCCTTTTTAACTGTCCGTTTCTTGTGGATGCTGCTGAGTGGCTCCTGGTCCTTCCCAATGATCTTGCCGCTGATCTTAACGACCCTGTCGAGAGGTTTCCGGTTGATGGCACGCATCACTCCAAACCATGATGTTTACCTGTGTATAGATATAGTGTATATAGACTGTATAGGACTGTGAAGCTATGCATCACCCACCCTGTACCCCCCCCCCCCCCCATGTTGCTTTGACATCCGAATTTCCCCAAGGGGATCAATAAAGGATTATCTTATTTTAGCTTAGCACAATGAATGGAGGCAGACAGTATCGTTTAGCCTCGGCGTTGGCCAACTAACTCCTCTCCCGGAGTTTAAGCTAGGCTAACCCGGTGCTGTCCACATAAATTATAACTAGAATCTAAATAAGCTATAAATAAATTATAGACTATAAACTAAAACTATAAACTAAACTATAGACTAAACATTATACACAACGTATATTCTATCTATACAAACATACAATAAATGTACAATACAAGGTATACGTTAGCAGCAGTGTGTGCATGTAATAGGTGTGCTTGTGTGGTGTGTTACTGCAAATTCAAAATTAAACCAAAGTACATCTTCAGCAAGGACTCACAGTGTCATAAAGTAGACATGAAGCATCAAAAGGCGTGTGCTTCATTAGCCTCCTTCAGTTGTTCGTTTTCACTTGGTCGTTTCTTACGTTTCTGGTTGTAAGCTACAATGTTGCCACTAGGAGCAGAGTGGCTAACCATGAGTGAATGTGAGTTAATTACATTGCTAGTTAAATAGATACTTTGCATCTTGTATTCTTAATTTTTTTTATAAATTAATGAAAAAGAGGCCCCAGATCTATGTTACAAAGGGTTAAAACAGCTATTTTACGTTTGTGAATCATAATCTGAATCACAGGATATAGACTGTGGCTAGAAGCCACAGTCTGAATTCTCCTCCCCTTCCATCATCTGCGACACAATTTTGCAAAGGGCACCGTCGCTGCATCCTGGGCTTAGCACCGCTAAGCCAAACTTGTGGTTGGTTTAAAAAAAATAAAAATACAAACAAGCCAGAGTGTTTTTTCCCCTATAGCGGAATGATAATAAGTTCAGCCAGACATCTCTCCAGCGCTGGCACAGTGGAGAGAGGTCTGGCCACATGAGACTAGTGGAATCCTGTAAAATGTTAAGAGATGTAGCCTGACATGTGTATGTTCTTCTTTTCTCCTCAGTGGATGTGATTTTTGTAGATCTCGACAACGACAACAATCCTGTTGAGACAGAGGAGTCTAACCCTAAAGAAGTGAACCTCCAGGGGAAGGAAGGATTCTCCACAGGAAAAGTCTACTATGAATTCCAGGTTTCCGCCGACAGGACTGACTGGTGTTTGGGAGTTAGCAAGAAGTTATTTGAGCTCAATGATCCTACACCTAAGAGTGGAGTCTGGATCATAAAGCACACGGCTTCCACTCTGAGTATATTTCATGTAATAAATTATACTGAATACATCATACAGGTCCCCAGCCAGAACCTCCAGAAGGTCGGGGTGTTTGTAGATTATGAGGAGGGTCAGGTCTCATTCTATGATCTGGACAACAAGTCTCATATCTACACCTTCACTGGACAAACGTTCACAGAGGAACTCTATCCAATCTATTCACATAAGGATGATGAGGATGATGAGGATGAGGATGATGATGATGATGATGAGGAGGAGGAATATCCAATCTATACACACGAGGATGATGATTACAGTGTGGGGCTAAAGTTGCTAAAGTTGCCCATGATCATCTTTTCTGATGATGATGATGATGATGATGATGATGAATAGAGATGCAGAGAATAATGGCATACGGTGATGATAATAATAATTATGAAAAATGTCTGCTTCATTGGACATTACCCCTGTAAATAAGTTAATTCAGTAATAGTACACAAAGTAAAAAATATTTTTATAAAAGCTACGGAATGGCTAGTGTGGATGGATAGTTTCAGGTTATACCTTGATCTTCACTCCGACAGTATAGCTGGTGAAACCAGAGGACACAAAAAGCGGGTTCAAGGCTGTTTACTCGACTTTACTAGAAAATACTTACACAGCAAAAAGGTATTTTCGGTCACAGGTTCAGGCAGCAAAAAGCACAATCTCCGTAGGCAAACAATACAATAATAACTAGTCACAGTCCAGGTATTGGAGAAACATATTGAAAAAGAAGCAGGCAATGTAATACAAAAGACATAAAGACACTGCTAGGCAGTGGCGGCTCGTGAATTCTTCTCCAGGGGGGGCGAAATTAATTAGTATCCCCCTCTATCTCTCTTTCTCTCTCTCTCACTCACTCACACACAGCGCGACGTGGAATCTATCGTTACACAAGCAAGGAACTGCAAAAGATCAGGCCTAGTAGTATGTAGTATACCAAGAATAACTTCAGTATGAGTACAGGGCTGTACACGTATTTTGCATATTGTTAAACGAGCCAAGGCTAGCTATTAAACTATCGATATGAATTGAAAATGGGGGACCCTGATGTAAACAAGACAAACGTCTTTCTCTGGTCTGCAACCCCTTAACAATTGTGTGTATTGAGCCGTACTGTATTGTACCCATTCTGCAATCTGTTAAATAAAGTTTTCATTCATTCAAACATAGACTTACCATCACAAGAGTTGAATGGGGCGAGATATTCAGCTGTCCAGTGCACAACAAGGCTTGTTGTTGTTGAACAAGCCATAATCCACTTCTTTTAAATCCAAAAGAAACTGGCAGTAACATTAAAACAGTCCATACCGTCGTTAGCTGGATCCAGCTACGGTAGAGTCAAGGTATAGAATATACGGACTGCGATCATCCGGAAGGACCCTGCGTGCTTGGAAGATCGCTCGAAAATGTATTATCATCATATTACACCATATTTCAACGCACAGCGCGTTACGCACTGATAGGCGAAATATATTTGCTTGACCTATTTCATTGGCTGGGAGGACACAGCGATGAGTCTGCCCTGCGCGATATGTCTCGCCCAGCCCAGACAGTGACTTCCTGTGACTCACAAAATAATTATTTATATTTGATATATTAACGTCATATTGTGCATTGGAAACACAAACATACATAAAATTAGTAAATATTATTCATTTTAAACATGTTTATTTTATTTCTAGGGTCTAAAATTCAAATAAAAATAAAATATTTTCTTCTTCTTCTGCTCTTTTTACCAGGTGGGGCGGCGGACAAGCGCCCCTAGTGGAGAAACCGCCACTGCTGCTAGGGTTGGGTACTGAATGACGTTGGTATTACCAAGTACCAAGTATTGAGCACCGAGTACCGAGTACCAAGTGGGTGGTTGAAAAAAAGTTTAAAAAAAATATATCAGATATGAGTAATGGAAATCATTCACTTCTGTTTTACGGACTCTAATCTTTCAAAAAATATTTGTGGTATTGGAAATATTTTCTATTAATACATTTTTTTCATTAGTATAATGTGCTAGTGAGTAAAATTGTCATATGGCGTGACATGCAGGTCATTCTGTACAAAATGTAAAAGTGGTGTATTTTAATTATGTATGTCTACTTATCAGCATTCCTCATCACTACTATATACATTTCTAGCTCTTCCTTGTGCAAATTTGTTACATTTTGCATTATTCTTCATAATCAAAACTCATGGTAAGACGATTGCACTAAATCTTACTATGTACTTCTAATTCATTTAGGCAAACCTTCTTACAAAAACACCAACATGCTAGAAACATTAGGTGATAGTACTGTTATTCATCTGTCCCATTGATGATTTTAACATTTCTTACCAAAAAGCCTTCATAATGTCATAATTGTGAAAGTCACACCAAATGATATGCCGTCACACCATATGATGAATCACACCACACAACAATCTGTAATGCAAGAACGTGTATTTAATCCATTTAACAAACAACCAAAATTGTTTCAAAGACATATGATTGATATCATGGGTTCAAATATATAGTATAATCACTTTGAAAAACAGTTTAAAACAGTGTGTCACAAAATACATTGTATAGCACTGGGTCAGGCTGGACTTCCATCTCATGGTTAAATGAGGCTTCTGGAGATGACGGGGTTAAGTTTAAAATCTTTTGTAGATCTCTCTTCTTTGTCTTGTATTTTAACTGCACATTTCTCCACAATTCCCCAAGTCTTTCTGTTCTTGATGGTGGTAGAGAATTTACTCAGTCTGAATGTGGTAACACTTTATAATAACACTCAGTTATAAGACATTTATAAGGTATTTGTAGATAATGAACAAACCATTTATACATTCGTAAATGATTATAAAATTATTTATAACTATATTTGTATAACATTTACAAATTAGGTATACATTATTTAATTATAACTCATTATCAACATTGTTTGTACTTGATTTGTTCATCATTAAATAATGTTATTTATAGTAACTAGGGGTGTAATGGTACACAGAAGCCACGGTTCGGTACGTACCTCGGTATTGGGGTCACGGTTCGGTACGAGTTCGGTACAACAGAAAAAAAAAATTATAATTATTATTATTAATATAATTATTTCTTTAAATAATTTTTTTTTTAATATATTTTTTTATATATTATATTTATGATTATGATTATTAAATAGAATAATTTTCTATAGGCTTGCCGTGGTAGTCAGTGATACTGGTGTCATTCTGTGTTCAGGCATCCAGAGTAAATTAATTGCCTAGTGCCCCTTTAACAACTTATAGGCTTGTTAAGTTTCAGTTTCACTTCTAGAGATGATTTAACTTCACGTGAAGCCGAGACTGAAGACTAGAGAACAGATGACATGTTACACAACAATGGCAGAGGATTATTTGGATTTAAACACAATAGCAGATCAACTGGAGAGGAGCTCAGATGATATTTTTTTTATTTGATCAGCGTGAGTCCGGCGGGGGAGAATGTTGTTGTTGTTTGTTGGCGACGCGCGTGTGTGTGTGTTGGCGATGCGCGGCGTGTCTGTGTGTTGGCGATGCGCGGCGTGTCTGTGTGTTGGCGATGCGCGGCGTGTGTGTGTTGGCGACGCGCGGCGTGGCGTGTGTGTGTTGGAGACGCGCGCCGTGGCGTGTGTGTGTGTGTCTTTCCATTGGTTTCATTGTTAACATTATTGGGCGAACAAGAAAAAAAAACGGTATACTTGTAATGACCCTGCAGGCTGCAGCTGTTCTTCTAATGTAAATGTGCCTTTCTCCGTGCACTTTCGCTCGCTCTGAAGTCGGACTCTGTGTGCCCGGCCACGTGCTCTGTTCTCGCACGGACCTCGCGAGTGCCTGCATGCGCGACTGGTATGTTTGCGCTGTCACGTATTCGTCGTATGGCTGCACGTACCGCACCGTGACGGCCGTACCGTAAATTCGCGGGACGAATACACGTACCGTTACACCCCTAGTAACACATTTGTAGATGCTTTGAAAAATGGATATGAAAAAACTACTATACCTCCATTTATTTGTTCATCAAATAATTTCTAAAACATTCTTAAAATATCTATAAATCATTTGCAGATGTTATTGTGTGCCCTAATCTAAAGTGAAGACTATTCATCATTAACAAATGTCTAATAGTTTGTTTATTATTTGTGGACTTTTATGAATACACACATAGGAATTACCAGACTTGTCTTTTCATGTTTAACAAATGATTTGTTAGACATTCATAAAACAACTATAAATCATTTGCAGATGCTATTGCGTGCCCTAATCTAAAGTGAAGACTATTCATCATTAACAAATGTCTAATACAGTTTGTTAATTATTTGTTGACTTTTTCATCACCTGTTACAAATGTTGTAGACAGCTTTCGGATCCACCCTTCTTTGTGACATCAAACTGTGACAGAATTAGGACTATAGATAAATGCAATTTTATTAACAGATAAAATACATGTGCACACAACATGTAACATGGGGGACACTAGGACCCAAGAGTTCGCTGGCCAGATATTGCCAGAGTATGTAGAGGGAGACTTCAGACTTGAAAGTTGAAAGTTCACGTTTGTTCTTGTCCGTTTGAATGGAAGCTACATAAGTGTTATTCATTAGCAGAGCCAAGGAATTCGTGCTGCCCCACGCTTTTAAGGTATGAGCAAGCTAAACACCTTTTTCGTTGGTAAATCTATTCCATCATTTCCGACAACTTATAGTCCTATATTTTGTGTAGATGTACTTGATGTGGTTGGACCTTTCCTCATTCCTGGGAATGCAGTTGCTGGCTGGCTAATGTGCGCTCAGTATATGTGGGCCAACGTGTATGCTACATGAGGGTAATAATTATTTGTATTTTCAGGCTGTATAGGCACCGATACAGACTGAAAATACAAATAATTATTACCCTCATGTCATCATCACATGCCGCAATATACTGAGCACACATTAGGAACAAACACATCATTCAAATGTAATGTTAGTGCTCACCACATCAAGTATGTCTACACAAAATATTGGATTAATTAATGGGGTTGAATATATATATATTTATGTTTTTCACATTTTTAAATGTACTGTACATTGTCTGAGCTTGTTAGAATTGTTAGAATGTGGATTGTGAGAAATTATTTTTACATGACTTTTGAGACTGAAATGTTTGTACATTGGTAATACCTAAATCAAATGTATTTGTATAGCCCGAGATCACATGGATTTGGCCCCATGGGCTGTACACGTCTTCTTGTATAAGTCAAGAAGAAACATCACAAAAGATCAAAAACAAAACCCACCATAAAATCCAAATATGCAACACTCCCAGACTTTCCCCAATGAAGATGAGGAACAACTCACTAAAAACCTAGCAATAAAAAAAATAAAAAAAATAGAATCACACTTGCGGGAGGGAGTTCCAGAGGGTGGGGGCAGCCACACTGAAATCCCTGTCCCTGAAGGTCCGCAACATGACTTGTGGGATGGTAAGCAAGCCTGTGTCAGAGGAGTGGAGATTCCAGGAGGAGGGGGTGTAGGTGTGGAGAAGGTCAGATAGGTATTGAGGTCAGCAGGACGATTTTGAAGGTGACATGAGATTTTACAGGAAGCCAGTGGAGGTGAATGAGGGTGGGGGTGATGTGCTGCCAGGGTTTGGTGTGGGTGAGAAACCTGGTGGCAGAGTTCTGAACATACTGGAGCCTATCCAGGGCTTTGTGGGTCACCCCGGATAGGACTCCATTACAGTAGTCCAAGCGGGAGGTGATGAAGGCGTGGATGAGGGCTTCAGGCACAGAGTCTGCAAGTGAGGGCCGGAGTCTTGACATGTTCTTGAGGTGAAAAGAGAAGATTTTGTAACTGATTTGATGTGGGGGACAAATGAGAGTGTGGAGTCCAGGATGACACCTCAGTTCCCGACTTCTGAGGAGGGGAGAATGGAGCAGCCATCAATGGTGAGGACTAGATCCCCAAACTTCCTGAGCAGTGCCTTGGAAGCCACAACCATGAGCTGTTTTGTTGCTGTTGAGTTTCAGAAAATCTGATGACATCCAGGTTGAGGTTTTTGACAAAGAGCAACAGTATGACACACCTCTCTCTGGGATTCACGTCTAGTGAGGTCAGCGCCATTGTGCCTACAAAATAAGAAATGTTTGAAAAATGTTGTGGGGTGTCTACACTCTCCCTAGGAGGTGCCATGAATATATATATGAATTAAATTTAATTCATGCTTAACCAGTGCATTTTCTGAGGCATTTTGTATTTGCTAGGAGTCCCTGTGTCACATCCATAACTCACTGACCATATATTATATATAATTTCAGAAAATGAATGAAAAATAAAACATTTGAAAAAGGAGATAACATTTTTAAATAGTAAATCTCTTCCCACACTTGTCACAGAGGTAAGGTTTCATCCAAAATTTCTCTGACATTGATCAAAGTGGTATGGTTTATTTCCTGTGATAATATGCTGGTATAATGTTAAGACTTCTCTTGACCATGTCTTCCCACACACATGATTTACATTAGTGATTAGACATTTTCTTCCCTGTGCCGACAGTGGACTGGTGTTTTTTATTTTAAATTATTCACTGAGCAACGTTTTTGGTTTTTCATAGCCAAAAAGCTTAAAGTCGACTTCATAGAGTTTGTAGAGCTTCCTCCTGGCCCATAGGGGCACTGTGCTGAACCAGTTGGCCAGCCAGTCATAGGATGTCATGTTGGCATAGGAACGAGGGACCTTGATTTCATTTTCCAGCTCCAGGATCTTCAGTAGCTGTGGCGCATCCTCCTGAATGGTCTCCTGGTGGCCCAGAAAATCGTACCTGAGACAGACGATCAATAAGGCAATGTGGGAAGGGAAATCCATCATAAATGCATAATGTTATAATTGATCCCTTCTCCTGTGTAAGACACTGATTCTCACAAGAGCCCTGAAGCACTCAATTGTTTTTGGCATTAACTCGTTTCTCTATCAACTTTAGGGACTGGCTTGAATAATTGTGTTACTCACTAAAGAAACTGCTTTAGAATCCTCACAACTCATTCTCTACGGTGGGGGTTCAGAGTTAAAACCCCCAAGAAAAACACAGATTTGAGTAATTGCCATGTCAAACGTTCCTCTGAGTCAGTACAACCTGTTACACCGTGTGCATCCTTCTTCTTGGACAGGTGTTTGAACCTGGATGGAGAAATTGCCTCCATTCTTTTAACAAGTCACACCAACTCTTTGAACAATGTTTGAAAAGATGAATGTGGACAAATTTGCTCAAAATTGTGCTTCTTGTAAAGTAGAAGCAGGTACTATTTACACTCATTGTGGGAATGTTCCTTGGTTTTTCCTGTCTGGAAAACGGTTATTGAAAAATTAGGGGAATGGTTGTATTGTCTAGATTTAAAGAGATAGTTCAGGTTTTTGGAAACCTCGCCCTATTTCTTACTTACCAATGATGTTATCGAGTCCTTTCTCAGAATAATCCATGCTGTTCCTCATACTAGCTGCGGAATGTTGGCCACAAACCAATACAAAGTCAATGGAGTCACGCTCCTGCTGACTGAGGCTCCACAGTCCACAGACAGTGCACACAAAGTACATTTCAGTCAGCTTGTACAGACAGGAGCGTGACCCCATTGACTTTGCATTGGTTTGTGGCTAACTAGCCAGAGCAAGTATGAAGAACAGCAGGGATTGTGCTGAGAAAGGACTCTACCCAATCGACAACATCATTGGTAAGTAATAAATAGGGCTAGGGTTCCAAAAATCACAACTATGTCTTTTCATGTGATGTAAAACAGCCAGAGAGAAATGGATTAATGGCAAAAACAATTGAGTGTTCTCATCTATTATATGCAAACACAGGTAGGACATTGTGTGCTGTATTTAATTTACAGAATAAAAGTTATCATAGGTTAGCATGGGCTTTTCAATTAATGTTGTGCTTTTTAGGGGGGGGGGGGGGGGGGTTAGCAGGGACGCAGGAAGGGGGGGTGCGGAGGGGGCTGCAGCACCCCCTCTCAATTATTGCAATTTTTTTATATTTTTTTTTTATGACAGTATTTATATATTTGTATATACTGTAACTGTATAACTGTAACACTGTATATTATAAGTTTATCCTGCTCAAAGCACATCACCATTTTAATATTGTGTGTATTGAGCCGTACTGTATTGTAGCTGTTACAAAGGGTCAGATTAAACCAAATATATATATTTACTGATTGATATATATTGCATAATATTTGTATATCGTTTGATATCCCTTGTGTATTCTTTGTACATATACACGGAATATCCCTTTAACCTAGTACAGACCATAATATTCGTTCTCTTATTGGATAGCGTTCCACCAGCGCCATTGCCATGCCCCCAGAGCCGAGTTCAAAGCCACCGTCAAGGCTTGTCTCAACATGCCCGGTTCTGCCCAAGACTACGAGACAGGAATAAGGCTGGTACTAGTTTATTCGCCTAACATATAAATATGGCGCAGGTGAATACAGAAGTGGTTCGAGTTACCCAAGTGAAGCCTCACCCACGATGCAACGTGCGGTGAAGTAGGGCCCGTTTTGCCCCAAAATAGAGTCTTGTCTTATCCTAATACGTTTGTTCAACGTATCGTTCGCTCCTTACTAGTAAAGCCTTCATCACGAGTCAACGACCAAGTGAAGTGAGCAACCGTGCGTCTAAATAGAGCACTTATAGCCGCGTGCGAATAGGATAGTAAAGTGTCAGAGCTTAGTTGAATAACGTCAAGTTCAACCTAGTTAATGTGAAGTACCACGCACCGGAGAATCTACACCGGTGAATGCAGAGCCCCTTTCCGGCTGGATTATTATTATTATATTGCTTTGGACCAGGCTGTTGGAGCGGATAAGAATAGTCTACACCCCACTACTGTGGGATTTACCCGTGACGTGAGGAACATCATTCGAGCCCGTCTCAAGGAGAGGCTGGCCGGCTTTCACCTGTGCTGCACGCATACTGGGATTACAGCTGCTGCTTTCGTCTGCCGATCAGGGAGTAATATACCGCCTCCCATAGCAGGAGCTTATTGAGTCCCCGCTGATCCAGACTTTGCATTCGAACATTTCCTCCCCCTGCTGGCTTACAACTGGTGGGAACCCTACCAGAATCTCCCACTGCCTCCCCAGAGTACCATAGATATAATTCCTAATATTCAGGTTGTATTATCATCTCCTGCGTAATATGAGAATGGACATTCGTTATTGATTTACCTACGCACATTCCTTTGCCTTATAAGCGCATTGAAAGTAAAGTATATTATGTACCTTTTGCTGCTAATAAATATTCTTAACCCAGATTTGTGTGGAACCGTATCATTGTGGAGGTGTTCTCATCATATACTCGTGTACTGTATGGCCAGTAGTAATGTACATAAGACGGTAGTGGTTTAATGATACCATACTTATTAATACAGTCAGGGAATTGTACCCCTCAGTTGCAATTGGTCCTTCGAGCCCCGGATAAGAATTAGCGTAATATTAATATAATATTAATATTAACATGGCCAATGATGAACACTCCACAAACGGTTCTCCTAAGCTAGATTGCCCGGAGCGTAGACGGCAGCCACCTAGAGGACTACGTTGTCAGTCCAATACCTAGCTTTAAAAGGAAGTTAAATACGGATAAAGTAACTAAAGCGGATAGTAAAATTATGTCAAACCCTACCGACCAGGCTACCCCGCCAGTAGAGACCCTAGTGGGTTCTAACGTAACTGACCAAGCTCACGGGGGGGACCAGGAGGGACATGACATGACTTTACCCACCGACAACACCAACGGGACAGTCCCCGGAGAGCTCCAGGATAAAGAAAGCGCTCCAGGGACGGAACCCGACCCACTACCAGAAGAGAAGCGCGCCCAGGAGACGGACCTCGAGGCGCGCCCAGAGAACAGATCTCCAACGAGCACTGCCGGAAGCCGATCACCTCCGCCGGTGTCTTCCCCCAGCGAAGCGGACAAGATGCTGGCGCAGGCACTCATCGCCACCCTGGCAGCCTCCACCGAACGCGATCGACTTCAAGCGCAACAGACGCGCGAGCGCGAACATTCTGCAACCGAGCGCAACCGAGCGCTTCCAGGCGCAACAAAGGAGTGAAGACGACCGCATAAGACTGGAGACCAGACGCCTTCAGACGGAAGAGAACATTGAAAGAAGCCGCGCCGATGCACAGCACGCCGCCGCCAATGCACAGCGCGACGTCGCAAATGCACAGCTCCACGCCGCCCATGCCAGCGCCAATGCCCAGCGCGACGCCGCCAACGCACAGCGCGACGCCGCCCAGGCCAGCGCCAATGCGCAGCGCGACGGCGCCAATGCCCAGCGCGAAGCAGCGCGCGACGCAGCCCATGCCCAGCGCAAGGCAGAGCGCGACCGGCTGCAGGCGCAGCTGATGGACAAATTGGTTGCCATGGCGACACCCCCTCTCTCCGCACGGAGCTCCCGGAGATCGTCACGGCAAGGGTCTAGGACGCATTCCCCTACCCGACCAAGCGACCCGGGACCCCGCCAACAGGAGGATCCTGTCCACGTCTCCGAACCCCCTCCCCGGCCGGTCCATACGAGACCCAGCAACCGGGAAGAACCGGACCACGCCGAGAGACTGAACAGAAGACTCCAGGTCCTAGCAGAGGAAGAGGAAGAGGAAGAGGAAGAGGAGGAATGTCAAGCCGACCAGCAGCAACGTACTCTGGACCAGGAGGCCCAGTACAGCCCCGACCAGCAGCAACGTACTCTGGACCAGGAGGTCCAGTACAGCCCAGACGTCAGTCCCGAGGCCCTGCGCTACAAACCCCCGACTCAACTCACGGGTGAGTTTGACGCACCGCCAGCCCCGAGGAACAGCACCTGGGTACCCGACCTTCGGTACCCACCAAGTACCAGCCCAAGACGACACGCACGGGGAGACTCGCCCAGGAGGCCTCTCCCCCAACGCTCACCGATGTGCCAGTCATCCATGGCATCGTACCTTGGCACACCGACGTTCCCGGACTTCACACACGAGAACAGAGCACAGTACACAGAGCTACGAATGTGCTTAGAGACTATGCTGTCCGACGTACCAGATGAACCGTACAAGTATGCTATCCTACTCAAGCACCTGAAGGTGCCCAGAGCGCACAATATAGCGCTGGCATATTCCAGCTCTACTACCCCATACACCGCGGCTCTAGTAGCCCTCGACCAACGTTACGGACGCATATGGGACTATGTGATACAGGAGATAAGAGACATTGACCGTCTCCCCCCAGCCAGAGACAACAGAGCATTAGATGACCTGTCTATCAAGGTACAGTCCCTGGTAGGGATGCTGGGGGCCCAAAAGGAAAAGGGGATCTATGAACTGTACGCTAACTCTAATGTAGAGAGGATATTAGAGAAGCTCCCTCCCGCCCGACAAGAGCGCTTTCGGCGGCAGAGAGACCACCGCGACCCCAACGGTCCAGAGGCATCCCTCCTAGACCTATCTGAGTTCCTCGCCAGGGAGGTCAGTAGCCTACGACTCGACACGTTCGTATGGAGTGGACCAAGCCCAAGACTCGGACCTCGGGGATCAACAGATAACCGCCGGTTGGTGACCGTTATGCACCAAGCCGAATCAGTACCGCAGCACAAGAACCACAACACCCCCTCGACGAAAGAGGACCAGTGGAAGATCGAGTGCCAGTACTGTGAGGGAGAACATCGGCTGTACCAATGCGACACTTTCGGGAAGCTGACCACGGACGAGGTGAGTCAGTGGATCAAGGACCACCGCCGCTGCTTCCGCTGCGCGCGCAGCCACCTAGCAGCTGAGTGCCGCTTGAAGAAGAAGTGCAGCAGGTGCGGTGGCACCCACTTGGAGGTCCTGCATGACATCAACAGGCGTCAGCCAGGACAACAGAGTGGGCCCGTCACGGTAATGTACCATGCCGAGGCGGTGGCACCAGTACCGAAGAGCCACCAGACCGCTCCCTACTGTACCTACTGCGACGGCGGACACTGGCTGGCACAGTGCGCCGAATATAAGACACTGAACCCCGTCCAATTGACCAGTGGCGTGAGGCGGCCCAGGCGGGCGCCGCTTACCGCGCAGGGGCGGCCCAGGCGAGCGCCGCTTACCGCGCAGCACTGTGCGGAGCCCACCAGAAGATCCGAGGCAACCGACCAACAGGAGTGCTCCACATAGACCCCAAGCAGAGCGGAACCCCCCGAGTGCTCCTCAAAGTGGTCAGAGTGCTCCTGAGCTACGAGGACAAGGTCCTGGACACTTACGCCGTCCTGGACGATGGGTCTGAAAAGACTCTCCTCCTCGCTTCCGCAGCAGCCCAGTTGGGCCTGCGGGGTGTCAAAGATACCATGACCATACGCACCATCAGAAGGGACCAGAAGACCATAAAAGGTGAAAGGGTCTCCTTCAAGATGGCAGCGGTGGACCAGCCCGAGAAGCAGTATAGTATAACCAACGTCTTCACCAGCCACGACATAGGCCTGTCCCAGTACACCTACCCCATCCCACAGCTGATGGCTAAGTATGTGCACCTACGTCAACTACCTATACCGCTTATCGACGGCGCCACACCGACCCTGCTCATCGGCTCCGACCACGCGGACCTCATTCTCCCAATTGAGGCGGCCCACATCGGACCCAAAGGATGCCCAGTCGCGGTTCAGACCCGACTGGGATGGACGCTCCAGGGCCCCCTCTACGGACTTGACAGTCAACCCACGTCTACACGCTGCCTACACACAAAGGCGAGCGACACCGGCCACTCCCTCGTACAGCAGAGGCTATTGACATTAAGCGAGAGGCCCGTGAGAGAACCGTGGGCACCAGAGGGAGTTTGGAACTCCACCCCTCTCAGCTGCGCTCCAGACGTAGCTGACCTCGAACCCAGCACCCCAAGCGACTCCTTGACGGGGCGGCCGGCACCGGCCCCTCCTCAGACGGGGTACAGAGCAAACAAGAGAAACAGACGGAGGTACAGCCAAGCACAGATCAAAGCAGTCTCAGGCCCGCTTCCTCCTAAGCCCCCCTTCATCCCGTCCAGTCGTCATGACCATAGACCAGTCACTACCCCGAGCTGCGTGGCCGGCCGGCCGCGTAAGCAAAGTGACCACTGGTGCCGACGGAAAGGTCAGAGCGGCAGAATTGCTCGTCCAAGGGCGGACCTACAACCGACCCGTGGCGAGGCCGATAGAGTCGCCAAGGCTCCCCGACTCGCTTAATGACGACCATGACCCCTGACTTTGTGAACTGCCCTACCCTCACAACGGACATTGAGTAGTGGACAGTGCGGTTAATCTGTCTCTGCTTATCTAATTAGGTGGAACTAATTAGGAGGCGGCTGTTACAAAGGGTCAGATTAAACCAAATATATATATTTACTGATTGATATATATTGCATAATATTTGTATATCGTTTGATATCCCTTGTGTATTCTTTGTACATATACACGGAATATCCCTTTAACCTAGTACAGACCATAATATTCGTTCTCTTATTGGATAGCGTTCCACCAGCGCCATTGCCATGCCCCCAGAGCCGAGTTCAAAGCCACCGTCAAGGCTTGTCTCAACATGCCCGGTTCTGCCCAAGACTACGAGACAGGAATAAGGCTGGTACTAGTTTATTCGCCTAACATATAAATATGGCGCAGGTGAATACAGAAGTGGTTCGAGTTACCCAAGTGAAGCCTCACCCACGATGCAACGTGCGGTGAAGTAGGGCCCGTTTTGCCCCAAAATAGAGTCTTGTCTTATCCTAATACGTTTGTTCAACGTATCGTTCGCTCCTTACTAGTAAAGCCTTCATCACGAGTCAACGACCAAGTGAAGTGAGCAACCGTGCGTCTAAATAGAGCACTTATAGCCGCGTGCGAATAGGATAGTAAAGTGTCAGAGCTTAGTTGAATAACGTCAAGTTCAACCTAGTTAATGTGAAGTACCACGCACCGGAGAATCTACACCGGTGAATGCAGAGCCCCTTTCCGGCTGGATTATTATTATTATATTGCTTTGGACTAGGCTGTTGGAGCGGATAAGAATCGTCTACACCCCACTACTGTGGGATTTACCCGTGACGTGAGGAACATCATTCGAGCCCGTCTCAAGGAGAGGCTGGCCGGCTTTCACCTGTGCTGCACGCATACTGGGATTACAGCTGCTGCTTTCGTCTGCTGATCAGGGAGTAATATACCGCCTCCCATAGCAGGAGCTTATTGAGTCCCCGCTGATCCAGACTTTGCATTCAAACATTTCCTCCCCCTGCTGGCTTACAACCGGTGGGAACCCTACCAGAATCTCCCGCTGCCTCCCCAGAGTACCATAGATATAATTCCTAATATTCAGGTTGTATTATCATCTCCTGCGTAATATGAGAATGGACATTCGTTATTGATTTACCTACGCACATTCCTTTGCCTTATAAGCGCATTGAAAGTAAAGTATATTATGTACCTTTTGCTGCTAATAAATATTCTTAACCCAGATTTGTGTGGAACCGTATCATTGTGGAGGTGTTCTCATCATATACTCGTGTACTGTATGGCCAGTAGTAATGTACATAAGACGGTAGTGGTTTAATGATACCATACTTATTAATACAGTCAGGGAATTGTACCCCTCAGTTACAGTAGCCATTCTCCAATCTGTTAAATAAAGTTTTCATTCATTCATTACACTACTGTATGTACACAATCATACGTGTAAAACCGAGTAGATTTTCGAGTGATGACAGACTGTCACAGACTGATTGAATGACAGGTGAAACAACTAATTGTATTCACCTCCCGTCTCCCGCCCTTCCCACGCGCCACGAACCACTGAGCTACTGTGATACAGTGCTTGCGCAGTCAGTCGATTTGAGCTAGTAGTCAGACTTTGCTAGCACAGAATGTCTCACTCACAGAAAAGAAAAATATCAGTCCCGCCGGTCCCAGTGACAGTCCCACTAAATCTGATAAACGTCAGAGAGAGACAGAGACGACAGGTTCAGCCTCAGCATCAGGTATTGAAGAGTTAACTGAGTCTGTTCCCCTATACCCCCCCTCGGGCGCCAGGGGCTTCCACTGAGGGGTGATGCAAATAGGGATGGGGTGTTATGGCAGCTCATGATGGAAAGAGTGCGCACCGAGTCTGATCCCGAGTTGAAGAATTGGCTCCGAAAGAGAGACAACTGGATGTCCAACAACATCCAAAACGAAATCTTACAGCTGCTTGCCCATGATATTCAGCGACAAATTAGAGGCAAAGCATCCAAAAGCCCAATCTTTGGCTTGAGCGCTGACGGAACCACTGATGTCACTCACTGGAAAAGAACAATTCTCGTGTAATATACAGTTCACCGATGACAACTTGGAAGCTCAGAACTTCTTTTGGGGTTTTTACAATGCCCGGCCCAGACACAACAGCCGAGACGCTGTTTTTGTGTATAAAATACTTTTACGCCTCGACCTGCCCATGGAGAGGCTGATAGGATACTGTTTTGACGGGGCCAGCAACATGTCTGGCTGGGGGGTACAGGCTAGACCAGGGGTTCCCAAACTTTTCAGGCCGCGACCAAAAAAAAACGGTGTCAGAGAGCCACAACCCCCACTATTATAGGAGGTAAAAAAATTTTTTAATGGAAATGTATGGTTGAAACATGCAAACGTTCAAACGCACACACACTAATAAGCATTGGAGGCTTTTAACCAGGGCCGGACTGGGGAAATCATTCAGGCCAGGAAATATAGCCCCAGTCAGGCCACTTTTTAAGCAGGGGGTCTGGGGGTCCCCCACCAGGAATTTTTTTGTTACAAAGACTTAATTTCCTGCATTCTGGTGCAGGCATTTTTTTTTATTTGTACCCTTTAAATGCCAGTGTTTGTGATGGCATCACAACTTATTGTTAAAAAACAGGCTAGCATATGTATGATTAGCAACAACACAGATTTTTATGGATTTTCAGTTTTTTGTAATTGATAAATACAATATTTTATTCAACTTCAGCCCTGATCATAACACCACATATTCATTTTATAATTCTAACCCTTTAAATGCCAGTGTGTGTGATGGCATATATTTGCAATATATCAAATGCAAAGTACATTTTTCTGGGGGGGATTATTACAGGCTAGCATGTGTCAATGATTAGCAGTTTTTCGTAAGGATCCCGCCTCCACCAATCACATGCGGCTCCCTTTGTGTGTGTGTGAGAGCAAGAGAGAGAGAGAGAGAGATAGTTCTCCAACTTGTGTGAGTTGCAGTGATCTCCTGGTTGTTCCCCACCTAGGTTATCTAACTATTGCGCTGGTGCAAATAGAAACACTGGCCTGGCCTGCTTCTAAGTTCAGTGGCCTGACCGCAAAAAAAGAAACGATTTTTTTTTTTTTTTCATCTGGCGACCCCCCAGCACCCCCTGCCGTTTTATAGTTCCCGCGTGCCTGGGGGTTAGATGCCTTTAAGGTACTTTTTTAGATACATTGACAAGCTGATGAATACGCACAAAATAGCCATCTCTGTAATGAAAAAAATCAATGGACAGAGGCTTAACAGCAGCATTTTGCAAACCTTTTATCTTGGAGACTGGCAAATGTCTGTATTTTTGTTTCTGGGACTGGCAAATGATGGCATTAGCACCGTAAAGATATAATCTGTAATACCGACCTCTAAGGCAAAATAGCCCTGCTTGGTAATATACTGTGTTTTGGTCTGATGTGTAGGTTAGCGTTGAATGAGTATAGGGCAGGGGTTACTATTGCTGGCTTGACCTCAGGCTCTGCCAAGAGAGGTCAGGAGAGTATAATAAGTGATATAATACTTATAGGTATCTACCTGAAATAAATAAATTATCCTAACTCTTTTAAACCTTTGTTAGCATGCCTTGAAGATGTCAAAGCATGGTTGGCCTCTCACTTTTTACATTTTAATGGTATTTTTGTGAAGCCAACCAATCTAGGGGTGAAGATCGACATTAAGATTGACAAACAGATAAATGTTGTAGTGGGAAAGAGCTTTTTCCAGCTCAGGAGGCTGTCCAAGGTCAAACCTTTATTTATTTTTTATTTTTTTTTATCTCGTAGTGTTTTTGAAAATGTTATACTGTACATGCTTTTATGACCTCTCGTCTTGATTATTGTAATGCCTTGTATGTTGGCGTTAGTCAGGCCTCCCTCTCTCGCTTGCAGTTAGTCCAGAACGCTGCTGCTCATCTGTCAACAGTCAGTACATACATACAGGTACAGTCAGGGCCGCCACAGGGGGTGTGCGAGCAGAGGGCCTCGCGGGAAGGGGGGCCTCGCACAAAATATAATTACATTTTTTTTTTGTTTTTTTTTGTTTTTTTTGTTTTTTTTTTTTTTTTTGCAAGGCCCCCCTTCCCGCGAGGCCCTTTTTCATCACAGACCTAAAATCTAGTTTTGCTTATATGCTTATATATTTCACATTAGACACGTTTGTAGAATGTGTCTGACTTGTTCCTGGCTCTGAGGCTCTGCAGATACACTATTGGAGCTCTGAGGCTCTGCAGCAGATATACTATTGGTTTCAACGAAGGGAGGGGTTACATGTGTACAGTCGGCCGGCGTGCGTCAGCTGCGTCTGACTATTTTGCGCGTGCAGCATTAGAGGTTATGCTAGCCAAGACGAAGAGGACGGTCGTTCGGCAGATGGACTGAAGATGAAAGTTGTTGCATGTTAGAAAGTTCAGTCAGGCTAGCCATGTCGGCTTAGCTAAAGGCAGGGACAGCTAGTTAGCTTTAGCTATGTTATAATATCGAGTGCTAACGTGTGGTTCAGTCGGGATAGCCATGTCGGCTAGTAGCTTAGCTAAAGGCTAACTAGCGTTAGCTAACCTAGAGAGAGCGCGTGCAGCATTGGAGGTTATGCCAAGATGAAGAGGACGGTCGTTCGGCAGATGAACTTCGTCAACTCCACGGTTGTCTCCTTCCTCTTGGACGTTTGGTGAGTTTTTAATGCACTCTATTCTATTCCCGCCATGGAGATATCTCTCTCTCTCTCTCTCTCTCGGGCCGGCTAGCTATCGTAGCTAACGTTATGTTGGCTAACGTTATGTGGAGCCAGCGGGCCGGCTAGCTGTCGTAGCTAACGCTATTATTGAGCCAAGCGGGCCGGCTAGCTGTCGTAGCTAACGTTATATTGAGCCAAGCGGGCCGGCTAGCTGTCGTAGCTAACGTTATATTGAGCCAAGCGGGCCGGCTAGCTGTCGTAGCTAACGTTATATTGAACCAAGCTCTCTCTCTCTCTCTCTCTCTCTCTCTCTCTCTCTCTCTCTCTCTCTCTCTCTCTCTTTCTCTCTCTCTCTCTCTCTCTCTCTCTCTCTCCCTCTCTCCCTCTCTCCTCTCTCTCTCTCTCTCTCTCTCTCTCTCTGGCCTTGCTCTGGTGGAGGGTGTGCCACTGTGTGTGTGCCATCATGTTAACGTTAGCCTCAGTTAAACCTTGCGACGCCTCGTTGTTAGATGAAGCTGTGTTCTGAGGTGTCCTGTGTTCTGAGCTGTGTTCTGAGCTGTGTACTGAGCTGTGTTCTGCATGTGTTCTGTGTTCTGAGATGTGTTCTGAGCTGTGTTCTGTGTTCTGAGCTGTGTTCTGAGCTGTGTGCTGAGCTGTGTTCTGCATGTGTTCTGTGTTCTGAGGTGTCCTGTGTTCTGAGCTGTGTTCTGAGCTGTGTTCTGAGCTGTGTTCTGTGCTGTGTTCTGAGCTGTGTTCTGAGATGTGTTCTGTGTTCTGAGCTGTGTTCTAAGCTGTGTTGTGTTCTGAGCTGTGTTCTGAGCTTATATAGTGCTTTTACTAACTATTATATTTCTCTCTCCTCTGGTCAGGGGCATTGCCGGGTCTGTGCAGCAATAACACTGTATATTGACTGTAGAACGGGAGCTCTCTCTCGCTCTCTCTCTCTCTCTTGCTATATGTTGACTGTATCATGCCCAGCCTCGGGCAGCGCTATTATTTAAGAATATGTTGACTGTATGAAAAAATAAAAAATAAAAATGTATTCTTTTTTCTTTTTTTTACCTTTAGGGGGGGGGGGGGGGGGGGGGGGGGGGCTCGCGTTTAAATCTCGCACAGGGCCTCGCATTTCTCCCAGGCGGCCCTGGGTACAGTACATACATTTATTATACTGTAGACATCTATTGACAGAACCTGAGGTGTGGCCAGAAATATCAACCCATATCGCTATTGTAACACATGTTCACTATTATAGGCCAGCTCCCTGGGTATGAATGCTAGTTACATAACATACTTAGGATTAGTGGGAATTTGAAGGCACATCAATATTTTAATATTCAGTGCACTCTAAATAAACTAAACAGTGCAACTAAACAAACAATCATAATCGGAAGGAAATCAATCCCAATTTGTTGAACATAGAAGAAAAGATCTATCAATAGGCTGAATCAGTGCAGTTGACACAAACAAAACCATCAACTATAGTCAAATACCTACATCTTTTTTAATATTCAAATAACCATGCCAGGATTGGGATGCTTGGAGAACCCTTGTTGACGGCCTATGCCCCAAACGGAGTAAAAGGCGTAAGTAAGTAAGTAAATAACCATGCCCATCCCTACTGGGATTATGATTTTACCTTCATATGAAAGGACGTCACAAACACAGTGCATTGCATTATGGGTCATATTTTGGCTCCCTTTGGATTTAGGGTGCACTGTAGTGACCTTGACCTGCATCATTAGATTAGATGAACACATCGTGAGGTGAGAAATAGGACATTCAGTTTCCATGGAGAATCACTGAGGTGCTAAGGCATGTCGATGGCTGAAACGATGGCTTTTTTAAGGATACCCAATAAAATACACTGCTTTTGGCTTTTGGAAAGTATCTTGCAGACAGACTGAATAGGTGCAGATAGGATGTTTCTCATCATTCAAAGAAATCAGATAATCCAAACTTTTGCAGATAGGAGGTTTTGCATTTCAGCCATCAACATGTTGATATTAACTCTTATCAAGAATAGAAGCTACACATAATAGACTGGGAAATCAAATAAGAAAAGACAAATTGAAGCCTACTTTATCTGGCAGGGGTGGCACAGACGGTGCATCTGACGCCAGTGTGGTTCAAAGGGTTCTTTCTTCTCTGTCTCTGGGTCCAGCAGGTACTGAATGAACTGGTAGAAGGATGGGCGGATCCCTGCCTTAAATGCCTCGTCCACCGACTCGGGGGTGTCAAGTCGGTTGCCATTGAGATGGAGGATGACACTGGCAAAGTTTTTATAGAAATACTCGTTGTGCTTCTGGAACTTGTCCCGGTAACTGGAGATGAGGCGGATGAACGGGTGCCGTACAAACAAGAACTTGGTGTAATGCTTCAGCCTTGCCTTTAAATAAAGATAGAAAGATAGATGAATACTTTATTAATCCTGAGGGGGTCAAAAACACAGGCTGAACACAGGAAAAACAAGAACAACATGGAGAAAGATCTATGCACTCCTCTTCCTCTGTTGTTGGGATGTCCGATATTATCGGCCTACCGATATTATCGGCCGATATCAGCATTAAAATGTGATATCGGTTGATATTGGTAGCGGAAATTAAGAGTTGGACAATATCGGTATATCGGTATCGGTAAAAAAGCCAATATCGAGCATCCCTAATTAGAACAACTGGATACTAGATGTACAGTATGTGTTTTATGTATTAGAACTACTGGATACCAGATGTACAGTATATGTTCTATGTATTATAACTTAAGGTTATCCTATAACCCTAGTTATATGATACTGGCTGAGCGTCTCGCTCTGCCTTCTTTTTTTTATCTACTTTTTCTCCAATTTTCTATTTTTCTCCAATCCCAATTTCGTATTGTCCAATTCTACCCTCCCCTGTCTCGAACGCTGTTAGGCCATGCCTCCCACAAGCCGGCTGCAATGTGGACGAAGCCTTACATCACGTGTCCCCTCCGGTACTCGAGGAAGCAGCCGTCGCATCTTTTCACCTGCACAGCGCGATCTCTCAGCGGCGGGGGTCTGCGTGGGAGGGACACGCCGCCCCCATCGCTTCCTGATTCTGCTGCGCAGGCGCACCAACCGACCTGTAGGAGTCGCTGTCCACAACGTCCGATCCCCACCCATCAGCTTTCCCACCCCTAACGCTGCCAATTGTGTTAGTATGAACGACCAGCCAAGCTGATAGCAATGCACCAGAACATAGCGGGAGTAAACGCCACGCATCGCGTCCTCCCTTGGGACCACGACGATGGCCTGCTTCGCCAACAGAGATTGAATCTCGTTGGCCAGAGCTGTCACTGCCGCGGACCCTGACAAGAGGGTCTGTACCAAACCCAAAAACGGAGGGTGGGGTTGTGTAAACTGTAACACAAGCCCCTCCCTCAGCGTTCTCTCCATCCACCTCGACATATGGCACTCCTGTAGCCATATGTGATGATAATCCCAAAGCGCACCCGCAGCCAACTGGCGCTGGTCTGCCAGGAACCGTAGATAGGAGGCCCGGTCCCTCCCGCTGTGTGTTGCCAACCCTGGACTCGCTAACCACGCGAGCAGGGTGTCTCGCGGAGTCGGGATATCGCACCCTGACTCTACCAACGAGGCAATCGCACCCAAGGGGGGACCCCGACAGAAAGGGCCGGCCTGATACGGGGAGAGCGGCCATCACCCCTGGTGACATAGGCTCCCCCGCTGAGCATCTTCCCGGCATAGACTACTGAGGACAGCATGCTCTGCAGCTGGACATACAAGGTGTGTGGTCCCCACACTGCCCGATAGGGTGAGTCCCTACACACCGTAGCCCTGTAGTGATATTACTACCACCCAAATCACGCGTGCCTGACTGACCACCGCCGGTCTTCCGGTCGGGGGAGGCACTAACGTGATACCCGGCCTGGCAAGGGCGGGGCTGGAAGAACCCACGCTGCGACCTCCTGGGCCTAGAGTTCCCCATCTGACAAAATGTTTTAGATACAGGGAACCCTGCTCCGTCGACAGACACAACACCAGGCTCACCAAACACAGACACAGGACGTGTGGTGTGGGAGCCGCTTGACAGCACAGCATTCTCATAGACAGACCCAGACCTAGCTAGCAACTGGGTGTCAGCCCCTGTCTCCATGAGAAGCGAAATGTGGGGCCGCTTGCGCTTCACTGGAAGAGCGCGGCCCACAGCCAAAGGGAACAAATCAGAGCCCTGTGTCTTGTAGTGTAGCGGGGGGGAGTAACCGGAGAGTGCGCTAGACACAGCTAGACGGCAACGTTTTTTTAGGGCGTGCTCATCTAATGTAGCCGATCCCTCGGCCGCCGAGGCTGTCGGCCTTGTGATCACCTGTTTTCTTTGTGCCCAGGGTATCTCAGGTGGGGGAAACATGGCCGCTGGCCGGGGGCCTCGCCGCAGCCGCTGGCGAGGCCGTGCTCTCACCTCTGACTGTGTGGTGTGGGGCGGTGTGGAGCCCAGGTCAAATACCGCCCGCACCCCTGCGGACAGACCAAAAAGCCCATCTGCGGAGAGGGGAGCCCTGAGGAGGGGAAGTCTCCTCTCCTCCTCAAGGGGAGACTGCTCCAACCAAAGATGCCTGTGAACAAGTGTTGACAGCATCCTAGCCCTCCCTGCGGTTATATCTTGCGGCTGAGTCAAAAGCTGTATAACCTCAAAAACACGCGCAATGTTTTTGACGTCGGCTGGCCTTAAGGCCCCACTACCCGACACCATTTTGAACAGAAAAGCAGCCAATTGAGCAATGTTATTGGTTGCTGCTAAATTCCGTCCCGCGGCGGTATAAGCTTCATCAGCCCACTCAGCCACCTGCCGGGCCAACCTCCGGTGTCGGCTTCCGGGTGGGATACCGTTCAACCATGCCAGGGCAAAGGACCGATGCTACCTGCTCCTCTAAGCACGGCACACCTGTCCTGGGCCCTGTCGTCAGCCCATCCACCTGTGTAAAGGGTAAAAAAGCCTCAGCAAAACCCTCAACATTAGACACCGATTGACCTTTCAAGTTCAAGTTTCAAGTTTCTTTAATAGTTGTCATACAGAAGTACAGAATACTTTTATACAAAATGCTTCTTACTGTTACTCTCCAGAGACTGTGCTAGACAATATAAGTATGAAATAAAATAGTATAGCATGTTAAAAATAGAAGTAAAAATAGAAGTCACAGTGTTCAGTATAGACATATGTACAATGTTCGATGCAGAATAGAAGTAACTGAGTTACCATACAATACAATATACAATATACTATGCAATGTACTAATATACAATACTATATAGTGCAAAGCAGGAATGGGATGAGGTACAATTTAGGTACAATTTACAGTAAGGTGTACGGGTTGTAGTGCAAATCCTTTACCAATAAATATAAAGTGTGTTTAGGTGTTCTAAAGTGTGGAGAGTGGGTGCTGCAGTGTGTTGTTTGTTTAAAGTGAGTGTGTGCGTGTGGATGTGTGTGCTGTGTGCATTTGATGGTTGTTGCATAGTGTTTATTGTTCGTTGAGCAGCCTGATGGCCTGGGGATAGAAGCTTCTTCTGAGTCTTTCTGTGCTCGCCATGAGACGCCGGTATCGCTTGCCTGACCGCAGCAGTTCAAAGAGGCAGTTGTTTGGGTGACTAGAGTCCTTGATGATTCTCTTAGCCTTACCCCTGCACCGCTTGTTGTAAATGTTCTGGAGGGTGGGAAGCCCCCCTCCAATTGTGCGTTTGGCTGAACTTGTCACTCTCTGTAGTCTGCTTCGGTCTTGTGCAGTGCTATTCCCAAACCAGGAGGTGATAGTGCCAGTCAAGATGCTCTCTATTGTACATGAGTAGAAGTTCTTTAGAAGTAGAAGTAGTAGCCTTCTTCACAACACTGTCAATGTGTGTGGTCCATGTCAAGTCCTCGGATATGTGGGCTCCGAGGTACTTAAAACTGTTCACTCTCTCAACCGGTGCCCTGTCGATGCTGAGGGGGCTGTAGTCCCTGACCTCCGACCTCCTAAAGTCCACAATCATCTCCTTTGTTTTGCTGACGTTCAGGGAGAGGCTGTTCTCCTGGCACCATCCCGCCAGGACCTTGACCTCTTCCAGGTAGGCCCTCTCGTCGTTTGCAGAGATCCTTCAGCAATGAAACGGTTAAGAGGAGGGAAGAGCAGTGACAGCCCCGCATTAGCATTAGCTGCGTGCGCTAGGATATTTGGAAAAACATCCAAAACTGAGTCATGATGACCACGTTCATCCAAATATCCCGCCCCCTGCGCCAATACATCACCCGGCTGTCTCACGAGACAACAAGCAGTATTACATATACCAATGCCAGCTAGTGCAGGCCCTACCTGGGCGCAACACGGCTCGACTGCCAGCCGTTGCGCTAAGTCCCTCGGTCTGCTGTCATGCGACGAGGAACAAACAGGATAAAGCCGTCGTGCTGTCAGGACGTGCCGAGAAGGTTCCGGGGGCTGGCGAACTTCTGGCGAATTCCCAACATTGTGTAATTTCTCCTTCTGCTTCATAACAATCTCCAGTTCCGAAGTGCATCTAGCTGCTTCCGCGTTGGAAACAAACTCTAACCTTAACCAACTTCGAAAGAGCGCCTAAGCTTAACCGTCCAAAGAACTTGCCGTCACACAATTGGGCGCACATGTCACATGACCAGAAACGTCAGTGGCCAATCAGATCGCGCAAAAGGACAACTTGCTTGCGTAAAGTATTCACGCATAGGGGACGCATGGGAGTGGCGTGGTCACGTGCAAGTGGGTGCATTTGTTTTGTTTCCCGGAGCACACTAGGTGCTAGAGATGATGGGTTATATCTCAGAAGGCAGAGCGAGACGCGAGGCCAGTTGATATATAATTACTGGATACTAGATGTACAGTATGTGTTTTATGTATTAGAACTACTGGATACCAGATGTACAATATATGTTTTATGTATTAGAACTACTGGATACGTGATGTACAGTATTGTGATGGATCACGGTTTATGTTGGTTTTATTTGAGTTTATTCTAGTGTGCTTTGGATGTATTTTGGGTTTTCTCTGGTGAGCTGTCAATCACCAGACACCAACCAGTTAATTGCCATGCGGCATGGCAGGTGTGTGGGCTTGATTGCCACCTGATTGGTGTCAGGTGTGCACTGCCTTTAAGTAGGCTTGGTTGACTGTTTGGATGCTTGTCCAATTCATGTTTTCCCTCAATAGTAGAGGAGTGTCTCAAGTTATATAGCATTACTGGCATCGCGTCTCGCTCTTCGCCATATTGAGATATATCTTTATCTCCAGCACCTACTGTGCTTCATTAACGAAAACAATGCACCCATGCACTTGACCAGACACCGGACATGGTCACACTCCCCCTTCCTCTTTTTTGTTTCCATCATGGACGCTGCAGTGCACTCCATGAACTAGTAGTTATGAAATGCAGAAGGAAATTGAACAATGTTGGGTTTTCGCCGGAGATTTGCCAGCCCCTGGAATCTTCTCGGCACATTCTAACAGCGCATCGGGCCTGTCCTGGGGTTTCCTCGTCTTCTGACAGTGGATCGAGGGACGTCGCGTGGCGGCTAGCTGTCGGGCTAGGTCGCGCACAGGTAGGGCCTGCGCCACCAGGCATCAATGCTGGCATTTGTGATACTGCTCGTTGTCCCGTGAGACAACCGAGTTGTGTATTGGCGCAAGGGGCAGGATATCTGGGTAAACGTTGTCGTTTTCCCAGCTATCCTGGAGCGCACGGCTAATGCTAATGCTACGATGCTGGGTCACTGTTCCTTTATTCCCCGCCGAGGGCTGTCTTTTTAAAAGGTCTTCCCTCCTCTTAACCATTCATGCTGACGGTCAATCGGTGTCTACTGTTGGGAGTTTTGACGGGGGCTTGTTTACCATTTCATGGGTGGATGGGCTGAGGCCTAGGGCTGGTGTGCTTTTTGTGAATCTATGAATTGTGTGCGGGACTGGTGTTTCTCTGGTCTGCATCCCCTTAACATTGTGTGTATGGGCTAGCCCATTCTGCAGTGTGTTGGTGGAGTTTTCGTTCATTTATTCATGATAGCTCAGCTGTTGGGGCGGGTACGTCGGGAGCGCGGGACTTGGTCCTGGTCGTGCCGGGCCGGGGCTCAGCTGTGTGGTCCCAGGCCCTGATTCAGCTCTGTGTGGCCCCGCCGTGGCCTGTTCCGTGGAACTCTGTTCTGCCTTCCTGTTCTGGGACAGCCTCTAGGCTTGGCTGCTGACAGTTTGAATCTGGTGGGGATGCGTCTTGGCTATTCTGTGGTTAACACTATCCGGTACGCGCGCGCTCCGTCCTCTACCACGGCTTACGCTGGGGAGTGGCGTAATGGTCGAGTGTGGGGGCGGAACGTTGTTCAGCCACCCTCTCGTGGGACGTTCCTGCTTGGCGCTCGGCGTCTCAAGCCGGTGGAACGTTCTCTGTCTCCGAGTGGGACCTCCAACTGGTCCTCGGCCGGTTGTCTGAGGCCCCGTTTGAGCCTCTTGAGCAGGCGTCATTGGAGCAGCTGTCTTCAAGACTGCGTTCCTACTGGCCATCACCTCCGCTAAGCGCGTGGGTGAGCTGTGTGCTCTCTCGGTGCGGCCTGAGTGCCTGTCTATTCGTGCCAATAGCGGTGCAACTCTGAGGCCTACTCCAGTCTTCATGCCAAAGAATATCCGGAGCTCTTTTCGCTCCAGGGATATTGTGATTCAGGCGTTTCATCCGCCTCCTCACGCTAGTGGGTTAGAGGCGAGCCTTCATCTGTCGTGTCCTGTCCGTGCTTTGAGGGTTTACCTCAGTCGGACTCGGGATCTCAGGGCTGCCGATCAACTTTTTGTTTGTTACGGTGGCCCTCGCGCTGGTAAGGCACTGTCCAAGCGGCGCCTGTCACATTGGTTGTGCGAGGGCATTGCCCTTTGCTACACGTTGGCTGGATAGGCCCCCCCTGGGGGTGTCAGGGTGCACTCCACTCGTGGAGTGGCGGCCTCTGCCGCCTTGTTAGGGGGGGCCTTGGTGGAGGACATCTGTGCTGCGGCCTCCTGGTCCTCCCCGGGTCCCTTCGTTAGGTTTTACCTCATGGACATGACTGGGGGTTCCGTCTCCCAGGCGGTTCTGAGGTCTGGGACCTCCCCTGCGTCCCGCCTGTCGGTGGGTTAGCAGGGGTGTGTGGGTGTGTGCCACGGGGTGATGTGTCACACGTGGTCCCGCCTGTGCTGTGCATTTTTAGGGGGCTCTGGTTCCCTCTTTTTTCGCACTTTGGTGGAGTTGACTGCCGCCCCCTCTTCACTAGGAAGGGCGGGTGGACGGGACTCCCCTCCCCCCTGGTGGTAGGGCTTGCAGGTCCTCAGGGGGTACATTTGTCGGACCACGTGTCTGCTCTGCCCCATATCTCAATATGGCGAAGAGCGAAACGCGATGCCAGTAATGATATATAACGAAAGGTTATCCTATAACCTAGTTATATGAATACTAGCTGAGCGTCTCGCTCTTAGCGCGCCCTGAGGTCCTTTGGTTGGGTTTTCTATGATGGAAACTTTTTTCCGAGGAAGGGGGAGTGTGACCATGTCCGGTGTCTTATAGGGGGACACTGGGGCGGGGCCTGGTCAAGTGCATGGGTTCATTGTTTTCGTTAATGAAGCACAGTAGGTGCTGGAGATAAAGATATATCTCAATATGGCGAAGAGTGAGACACTCAGCCAGTATTCATATAACTAGGTTATAGGATAACCTTTCGCTCATGATTCTCGGGTTTTCTCTCTCTATAGTGCTGTTGTTTTCTTTGTTGTTTTCAACTGCTATGCAGTTATTTTATACTGATGTTTTGTGTTTTCTACAGCTTTTATTTGTATTTATTTTATTTTTGTGTTCTCCCCCACCCTCTCTCATCGCTCTGCGATTCCAGTGGTTACCCCTCTGGAGTAACTTTAAGATTCCCCTTTTTGCGAATCTTAAAGACCCCCCCCCCCAGCGGCACAGGGACGTGCTATTTCTACTCCGGCGTACCGCGCCGGCAGGGCCACTGGGACAGAAAGGGACTCCTGTCATTCAAATTACAGTCACCATGGATTGTAAGCAGGGCGTTTCTAGCTTTTTGCGAAATGTTGTTTGGGGGCCCCTATTTTGTGAAACTATGGTGGGGGGATTCCAAACCCTTTAAGGTGGGCATGCATTTAACATTTAAATGCATCAATCTGGTGCACTATAAGAGGAAAAGAGGCTAGATCCGTGAAAAAAACGTATATATTTTTTCTCACAAATTCAAATCAAACATCTCAAGTTGACCCCAGCAATGACAGAAAATTATAATAAATAGGAAACACTGGGGCTCCCCTACATCAAGAAACTCTTACAGGATTTACCCAATCTGCATTATAACATCTCCAAAATGCACATAAATGAGACAGATACTGCATTTTCCTTACATTTCTGACTTACAATATTGAAATTTAAATGGAACTATTTAAGATAAAGTTAAATAAAGTTTGAAAATGCAACTACATTTTTGTCAGTAAGTAAGCTACTTATGTATTATTATTTTCTTTTATAAAGAAACGCCCATATTTTTTAGAGAGAGAGAGAGAGAGAGAGAGAGAGAGAGAGAGAGAGAGAGAGAGAGAGAGAGAGAGAGAGAGAGAGAGAGAGAGAGAGAGAGAGAGAGAGAGAGTCCAATCCTCTTCAACATATACATAAATGAACTGGCAAAAACATTGGAACAAACTGCAGCACCTGGCATCCCCCTAGCAAACACAGAAGTAAATGCCTACTGTTTGCAGATTACCTGGTGCTGCTGTCTCCAACAAAAGAAGGGCTACAGCAGCACCAGATCATCTGCACAAATTCTCCCAGACATGGGCACTGACAGTAAACCTAACCAAAACTAAAGTTATGATATTCCAAAAAAGGCCCAGCCTACAACAACACAAACACAAATTCCTCCTAGACAAAATGTCCCTAGAATACACAAAAAACTACACCTATCTCGGCCTTAGCATCAGTGCCACAGGGAACTTCAACCAAGCTGTGAACGACCTGAGAGACAAAGCAAGAAGGGCCTTTTATGCCATCAAAACGAACATCAAGTTAGACATTCCAATCAAAATCTGGCTCAAAATATTAGACTCTGTCATAGAACCCATTTCCCATGGTTGAAAAGTCTGGGGCCCACTTGCAAACCAAGACTTCAACAAATGGGACAAACACCCAATTGAGACTCTGCATGCAGAATTTTGCAAATCCATTCTCCGCACCCAACGGAAAACACCAAATAATGCATGCAGAGCAGAACTAGGAAGATACCCACTAATCATCAAAATCCAAAAAAGAGCATTTAAATTCTACAATCACCTAAAAGAAAGTCACCCAGACACCAGGGGCGGAGTTAGGATTGTAGGAGATCCGGGGCTTAGCTCAGATGCCCCCCCCCCCCCTTTTTTTTTTTTTTTTTGATTTTTTTTTTGATTTTTTTTTTTTTTTTTTTTGGTTTTTTTTTTTTTTTTTTTGGGGGGGCATGCAAGGGGTGGTTTGGAGCGGGTCATGCACGACCCCCTCCACGACAGTTTTTTTTTTTATTTAATGAACCTGTACGTGCAATTTCCTGCAATATAGAGCCTTCAATCTTGACCAATAAAGCTGCTCTTTTCACTATAAAACTCAGTTAACCATAACGTAGTTATGGTTGATTTATATATTGGGGGGGGATATATCATATTTTTCATATAATCAAAAAGTGGTGGAGCAAGATCATACCTTTGCTCCCCCAAGTTCAATAGTGGGAGAGCAGAGATGCTCTGAATGCTCTTATGGCCAGGCGTCTATGATTCACTGATACAAAGTAAAATAGTGCAGTGCAATAAAATAGTTAGTAAAATAGAATAAAATAATGCAATAGTGCATTGCAATAAAATAGTTATCATCGTATTTTTTTGGGAGGCCGGTAAAGAGTGCATTACAGTAGTCGAGTTGGCTTGAGATAAATGCATGGATCTGGTTTTCAGCGTCCTTTTGATTTATAAATGGCCGTACTTTAGCTATGTTTCTAAGGTGGAAGAATTAAGTTTTTGTCAACTTGTTGATTGTGATTTAAAGCTTGGGTCTGAGTCTACCATAACACCAAGACTTAACTCACTCAAATACAGTTAGCAGCTGGATAGACCACAGATGGAAATTAGCTTCTGCTAAATCTGGTGCAAACATATTTTCATGTAACAATGATGAATTGTAAAAAAAAAAAAAAAAAAAAAAAAAAAATCATTTTTTTATTTGTATTTTAATTTTTTTAATTTTTTTTTAAATAGATTCGGGGCTTTTCAGAATACATCCGGGGCTTGAGCCCAGGTAGCCACCCCCTAGCTCCGCCCCTGCGGCAGACACACTCCACAACAAAGCCCTCACCTACAGTGAGACCATTGAGAGATGCCCACTCAGCCAGATGGTTCTGGGACTCTGCTCACAAACACAAGCAGAGCCACCAGACAGAAACCACACTGGACTAAACCAAATTATAAGAAAACAAAACTATCTGACACATTGGAAAGAATCAACCCAAAACCAGAGCAAATTGAAATGCTATTTGGCCCTAAACATAAAGTACACATGCAGTGGCAGAATACCTGAGCACTGTGACTGACCCAAAACTAAGAAGATCCTTGACTAGGTACAGACTCAGCGAGCACAGCCTAGCCATCGAGATAGGCTGCCATAGGCAGACCTGTCTCCCAAAAGAAGACAGACTGTGCATCCACTGCACACAAGAAAATGTGGAAACCAAGCTCCACTTCTTAACAACCTGCCCACTATACCAAGACATCAGAGACATATACTTCCCACAAATTGCAAACACCCAAAGAGACTGAAAACATGGAAAACAACTCAAAACTCCCATACCTACTGGGAGAAATACAACAATGTGCAAACACAGCAGCAAGGTTTGTGAGCTGCTCTGACAAGAAAAGGACATCCAACAGAATACAACCACCATAAAGACTGTCAACCATACAAGAAATTCCTTCTGTAATGTACTGATTTCTTTAGTTTTCTCTGTTTGATTGTTTTGTTTTGTTTTGTTTGGCTTTGGCAATGTAAATGTTTCCCATGTCAATAAAGCCCATTTGAATTGAATTGAAATGTAATTGAATTGAGAGAGAGAGAGGGGGTGAGAGAGATGAGGAAGGGGCAAGAGAGAAAGCGATCTGGGAGAGTGTGTGTGTGAGAGAGAGGGGGGGGCGGGGGGGTCGAGTGAGTCCTCAGCCCTTGTGTGGGTGAATGTAACAAGTTCCTAACGTGTTCTTACCCCTGTTATTTCATGCACACTTTATTCATTGTTTTAAATTATTATTTTCTTTTAAGTTATTTTGTGCATCAATCTGTTTTGAATTTGATGCAAATTTGCAATGCATGAGGGTCATCATTTTGTGTTAAATGGCATTTGTTGATAAGAGTATTAAACCTGGAAAAAGATCAGTTTATGGTAGATTTAGAACAGATAAAAAATATGCGATTAATTTGCGATTAATCGCGAGTTAACTATGGACAATCATGCGATTAATCAGATAAAATATTTTAATCGATTGACAGCCTTAATTTTTTCTTATTGTTTTTTATTACTGGTCCTGTCCCACCGGGAGAAGGAAGGTTCCTTGCCCGTTTGTGGAGAGGACAAGGACGAACAGGAGACTGGAGAAGTACTGCGACCTCAGTAAGTCATGTATTTACACTGCACTCATGTATTCCTTCAAGTGATGTAATGCGTTTATACAATGACTGAATTCACCCAACCTTATTGCTATACAATAAACACACAGTAATTGAAGCATAATGGAGATTTATTCAAAAACTGAAAAAGTAGATCCCAAAACAGAAAACGTTAGGTTATGACTATAACCAAGTTCTGTTAACACTAGTGGACGCTCAGCGTCTCATTGCATATATCTCGCTTCAGCATATATATACTGAATACATTTCAAAATGTACCTTTAAATGCCAGCATTCATCTGGCCACACCCCCATCCGCTTACCTACATAAGCAGGGGTGGTGCCACACACTCATCTCCTTCCCAACAAATTTCACCACAATGAAAAATCAAGGGCCGCAGCGGCGTCTAGACGCTGAGCGTCCACTAGTGTTAACAGAACTTGGTTATAGTCATAACCTAACGTTCTGTACCCGCTCAGCGTCTCATTGCATAATAGGAGCTGAGCGGGAGCTAGAAGCTCGACAAATGTACCCCGCTGAGGCCCCCCACAACCATCAGATCAGGGAGGACCGAGCCCCCCCGACCCCCCCTAATGGAGGGCACCCCCCCTATTGGGGGCTTCACGGGAGGGCGACGGACCCGACCGTGCGAAGAGGCACTCAAGCAACTCAACGCACAGGGTGAGCAGACCGTGGCTTGACCCCACGACTACACACACGCACAACCCGCATGCCACCCGGGAACGAACGGAGGGAACAACCTCGTTACTGCCCCCAGAATCACGGGGTCAAGGGCAAACCCAACCCCGTGGCAAGGCCGTAGCAGCGGAGCGCGAAGGAAGACCCAGACCCACCAAAGGGACTGGACCCCCTGGAACGGGGGCCCGGAGAAGTCCATGATGCCAGCATCAAGACCCCACCAGGTGGGCACTTAGTGACCCCGCCCCCCACATCGCCAGCGTATTCGGACAAAGGCCCCTCAGCCGAGCGGGCCCTGTCCCCCCAATAGTACACCGCCTGGCACACTGACCCTGCAGAACAGGCAGTCAGCATGGCCGTAAGCACACAAAAAAGGTTAACCAACGGAAGCAGGCAGCGCACCGGGGAAAAATCAGGCAACAGGCTGTTAACCCTAGCCTGGAGACTGAGGACGAGACAGGCGCCAGAGGGGACAGCTGAACACAGCCACCCCGGCGGAAGGGGCGTAAGCTGGCGTTGTTGCATGACCAAGCCTCCATTTAAAAAAAAACCCACCCAGAGGGGTTGAGGCAGAGAAGGCTGACACGATTGGCAGACGTCATGAACGTGCAGGGGCACCCTCAACCGGTGAACCCGGGAGTTGACACTGCTCCAACACACCAGGGAATCAACCACCTTGGTGTTACCCAATGCGGTGGTTGTTCCTATAACCCCTCAAGAAAAAAACTCCAAAACACCGGCTATACCGCAGTACAAGTGTTTCAGTTTTCAAAAAAGGGTTAACCCAGGCCTACGGGTCGACGAAACATGACTTCGGACCGGGCCCGGCGATACGGGAAGCACAGGGTCACCAGAGGAGGTCAAAGACCACCCCAACAGGCCCCTCTTCGCCATGCGTGAGAGAGGAGCGAAAAATAATGGAGAACCAGCCCCAAGCACACCGTACTTGGTATTCCCAGGCGGTCTCCCAACCAAGTACTAACCAGGACCAACCTGTGTAGCGGCCGAGATCGAGCGTGTACAGGTTGGCATGGCCGTAAGCCATTACGACAGTGCTGAGTAAAAAATGTACCCAACCAGGGTCTCCATAGCGCTCCCGGACCTACTAACTAAGGGGGTTAACTAACCTATAAAGCTATGCTTAGTGACAAATGAGTAAAGAATGATTCTTTTCTCAGCCTGTAATGACAATGAACAGTGTGTTCACATATTAACAGGTTTTCCTGTTTTAATTGGCCGTATTAAAGGATAACTCCACTTTTTTTTTAAATTAGCTTATTTAACATCTTCCCTGGAGTTAGACAAGAAGATGCATACCTTTTTTGTCTCTGTGCGTGCATTTTAGCTTTGGGAATAGACGCTCCGTTAGCATAGCTTAGCTTCATCACTGGAAGTGAGGCAGGACAGTAGCCTTACAGTGCCTTACAGTGTATTGCAAGGTCTGACATTGACCAAACTTGATATGCATGACCTTGGTGGGCTCTAGGTCAACTCCTGAAAAGGGGGTCAATGTCAGACTTTGCAATCAAAAGTTAGGGGGCTAATAACCCTTGCCATAATTTCAGTGCGCCCCTAACTTTTGATTGCAAGGTCTGACATTGACCCCCTTTTCAGGAGTTGACATAGAGCCCACCAAGGTCATGCATATCAAGTTTGGTCAATGTCAGACCTTGCAATACACTGTAAGGCACTGTAAGGCTACTGTCCTGCCTCACTTCCAGTGATGAAGCTAAGCTATGCTAACGGAGCGTCTATTCCCAAAGCTAAAATGCACGCACAGAGACAAAAAAGGTATGCATCTTCTTGTCTAACTCCAGGGAAGATGTTAAATAAGCTAATTTAAAAAAAAAGTGGAGTTATCCTTTAATACGGCCAATTAAAACAGGAAAACCTGTTAATATGTGAACACACTGTTCATTGTCATTACAGGCTGAGAAAAGAATCATTCTTTACTCATTTGTCACTAAGCATAGCTTTATAGGTTAGTTAACCCCCTTAGTTGTGCGTACACGGTACATATAAACACACATGATGTTTCTCAACACAACAAACCAGATCATTTTCACATCTGTAATAAACAACCCTATTTGCATGGAGAATCTAATACCAGTGACAAGACAATTCACACATAACTCGCATCGTATCCTAAATGTAGTGCAGCAACACTCGTTTTGGAAAACATCGTTATTTACAAAACATTTAGAAGGGAAAGCAAGAAGACGTGCTCAAGGTCTGGTCCAGACCTTGCCTACCCGGAGCGTAGATCAAGCGAAGTGCAGTCTCAAGGCACCGTAGTAAACACAGCCGTTCTGTGTTGTCGATCTGGGCAGCGTCGCCGCTCCATCCCGTCGCTACGGTCCCCCTTGTTGACGCAGTCCTTGCCGTCCTGGCCCAGGGCAGGTTCGACGAACATCCTCTGTCAAAGATGACGTCGTAGTCAAGAGTGTTTAAAACATGTTATAATCAAAGCACGTTCAACAGAGTAGCATTAAGCTAACGGCCGCTCTAACCGTCGGGCGCTACCGCCCCTGCCCGCGAGACGCCGAGCAACGGTGATTTTACCAACACCCGACGGAGCCAGCACAATACCAAACTGGCCTGTAGCTGACTTGAACACAGATCTTCCACTAACGAACATCTATGCCCATATTTCCTCGTGAGGGAATACTCTCATTTGGATATGAAAGATGGGGCCTACATGGTGACAGAGAAAACATCCACTCGTCCAGAAAACCCTATAAACTATAATGGGCTTCAGATCAAGGTCTTCCGCTGTTGCCTAAGAGGCTGAACAAAAGACCTTAATCTGGGGCCGGTGTTCGTAAACATTGTCAGCCAGCCCCCATAGCACTAACAGACAAGTGGAGCCGCAAGCAAAACATCACTCACCAACCTGGAACTCACCGCTTCTCACAACAGCGGCGCGTCCTACAGTTCAGCTGTGTCCTGAAAGGTTTTACCGCAACCAGCACAGCAAGGAACTGCAGTTGAGAGGCATGCAGCGGCGTGCTCCCAATATGAAAACCGGTGGAGGATTTTAGAATGATCACCATCTTCCAGACACTCCAGTGACGAAGACAATATCGCCGTATTTTCTCGAAAATAGTGAGAGAGAAAATAAAGATATGATGTCAACGTATCTCTTGTTCTTCCTTTCCTCGTAAACATTGTCAGCCAATATTTTTCTCCACGTCAAGTGGGCATATGAGCAACACGTTGCTTGTGATGAAATTTGAGAAGGAGATGAGTGTGTGGCACCACCCCTGCTTATGTAGGTAAGCGGATGGGGGTGTGGCCAGATGAATGCTGGCATTTAAAGGTACATTTTGAAATGTATTCAGTATATATATGCTGAAGCGAGATATATGCAATGAGACGCTGAGCGGGAGCTAGTGTGATACAGAACGTAGATCCAATGGAAGTCATGCTTGATTGATTGATTGATTGAAAATTGTGTTAACAGATTGCAGAATGGGTACAATACAGTACAGCTCAATTTCAGGAAGACCTTCATTCCAACAGCCATCAGACTATACTGTAACTAAGGGGTTACAAAACCCTGACTGTATTAAAGATTGTGATAGATTAAACCACTGCTAGGTATGTACTTTAATTACTGGCCAGACAGTACATCTAATATATGGCAGACACTCATAATAACACGGCACTGACAAAGAAATATCATTTGAGGGTATTTATTATTATGCAGTAAATGTTACAGATATGAGAATTAGGGTCGCGCTTGTATGGCGAAGAATAGGCATAAAGTCAGTCAGTAGCATAAGTCAATGGGAATAGAATAATTCCTACGATGGGGTACTAGGCTAACGCCGCCTGGCGTAGAATGGCAATTATAGAGGGCAACGCTGGTACCGCTGGAGACAATGGGGTTCCTCCCAGAGTTGTAAGTTCTGGAGGAGAGAGGAATGTTCGGATACTCAGTCTGATCAATTGAAGAAGAAGGGGATTCACGTACAGAAGCCAGTCCTTGTAATCCAAAGCTCAGCATCAAAAGCAATAACTGTAATCCAATTGCCCAATAGCAATGATGATAGCCAGCTAGCCTCGGTCCATGAGGCCAGCCCGAATGTAGATCCTCACGGTGTTTAAATCCAAACGACAGTGGAGATTAACGATGCTCTTCTCCAGGTAGTACGTTCCACAATCAATATAATCCAACCAATACTGGTTCTGCAATCGCCGCCGTCGGTTCTCCTGTGCACATGTCCAGTAGGTTCTCCGACTAGGCCTCCTCGTGTGCTGGTACCAATGTATTTAGTCCACGCGCACTGGCTAAGGTCCACTAGCTAAACGAACGAACTGCTGGGTAATGCTACACACGAACGAACTGCTGTTGGCACGATACACAATAAATTAACGACTCTTTACTTCACATTAAGCTAAGTCGAACTTGACGTTACTGCATTAAATCTGACACTTTTACTATTCCCTGCGCACGTGGTTCTCAACGCTCTGTTAGACGCACTGCTTCTCACTTCACTGTTTTACCGAACTCGATGAACGTTGAACTTGCTGCACGAACAGCTACTGTTCGCACCTGCCGCCGTATATATACTTAAGTGGCTATCTATTGCCGAACCTCAGTTCTCGTCTCGAATCAATGCGCTGTCTCCGGGCATGTTGCGACATGCCTGGACTCGCCTTTGAACCTGACTTTGGGGGCTTGCGGTCTGGCGCCGATGGCGTTATCCAATAAGGAAAGCGAATATTACTATGATTCAAACGCAGGCTTAAAGGGATATACCGTGTATATATAAATAATATACAAGGTATATAAAACAATAAATGTAGATTCTCAGCTTTAATCTGGCCCTTCACAACAGCCGCCTCCTAATTAGTCCGCACCTAATTAGTTAAGGGAGACAGATTAATAGTCCAGTCAACTGCTCAATATTTGTTGTGAGGAGTAGGGCAATCTACAAAGTCAGTGGGTCATGGTCGTCATCAGGGGAGTCAGGGATCTCCGGCAACTCTATCAGCTTCGCCACGGGTCGGGTGTAGGTCCGCCCTTGGACTATGACTTCTGCCGCTCTGACCTTCCCATCGGCACCGGTGATCACTTTGCTTACGCGGCCGGCCAGCCACATAGCTCGGGGTAGTGACTGGTCTATGATCATAACGACTGTGTCCACCTTCAGGTTGTCCCTGTCCTTTACCCACTTCTGACGGGCTTGGAGGGACGGTAGGTAGTGGAGGAGGAAACTGTTCCAAAACTGGTCAGCCAATACCTGACTGTATCTCCACATTCTTCGGCCGTTCACTTCTTCAGGTCTGTACACCGCCTGTGGAAGGGCAGGGTCCAGCCGCCCCATCAAGAGATAGTTTGGGGTGACTGGGTCGAAGTCTGCTACATCACTTGAGACGTAACCGAGGGGCTTCGAGTTCAATACGCCCTCGATCTCCGTGAGGACTGTCGTGAGGACTTCTTCCGCCACGGTCTGGGCCCCAAGCACGGCGTACAGAGCTGTCTTTATAGAACGGACTTCTCTTTCCCAGGTTCCCCCGAAATGAGGGGCGTTCGGGGGGTTGAACTGGAATTCGACCTGATAGGGAGCGAGGTGGGTCTTAAGTTCTGGGCCCATGGCCTGGAAACTCTCTCTCAGTTCTCTTTCTCCGCCTTTGAAGTTTGTCCCTTGATCAGACAACAACGCAGACGGTTTTCCTTTTCTTGATATAAATCTCCGGAAGGACATGAGGAATGAATCCGTACTCATGGTCTGGAGGATTTCTATATGAACAGCTCGTGTGGTCATACACTTGTATACAATGCCCCACCTCTTCTCTGTCCCTCTTCCTTTCTAGACGTAGAGCGGGCCGAAGCAGTCCACGCCCGTGGAGTGGAAAGGCCTCTCGCCGAGTCGGAGGCGGCAGGGAGGCAGGTCGGCCATCATAGGTATACTGGGCTGTGCTCGCCACTTGCGACAGTCTAGACAAGTCCGTTGGAAGCGACGTGCTGCTTCTCTCCCTTGCAGTATCCAGTAACGCCGTCGGATCTCAGCGAAGACTCTCTCTGCCCCCGCGTGGTGCACATCCTCGTCGTACTTCTTTATGATAAGCTCGGTTACCTTGTGTCGGCTGTTGAGGACGATAGGATACTTGACGTCATCCGTTAAGTCCGGGGCCCGTCGCAGACGACCACCCACCCTGATGAGGTCATGGGTGTCGAGCTCGGGGGCCAAGGTGAGCAGTCGGCTGTCTGAAGGGATTGGCTTTTTCCCCTGCAGGCAGTCTAGCTCATCTGGAAATGAGTCTCTTTGGGCTCGCTGTAGCAGAAGGAGTTCTGCCTCTGCGTAGTTCGATGTGTCAATGTCTGTGGTGGGGGGAACCTCAGGGTGGTGCCACAAGAATGTCCTTTTCTGAGCACTCTCAAAGGTTAAGCAGTCGTCTATGTTAGGGTCCGTGGGAGCTGGGACGTGCGTCAGCCCGCAGAACATAGACTTCTTGATCTCTGCCTCCTCTTGACTAGCCTCCCGTGGTGTGGGGGTAGGCCACTCCTCCTCCGGGAGCTTGAGGAACTCAGGACCGTCACTGTAAATGTTGGGACGTGTGAGGTCGTCTAGAGCAGCGGTTCTCAACAAGGGTTCCGCGGCACACAGGGGTTCCGCGGAGAGCTGTCAGGGGTTCCGCGAGATGCCTGATGGGAATGTTTCTTTAAGAATATAGAATGACAACTATTAACTAAACAAATAGTCTATCTAGTGCTTCATGTGTATACAATAATTGCCTAATCTAATAACATGAACTAAAAAAGAAATCGATCAAAATGTCTTCACACGTTTCGTAAAGTTATTATAGAAACAACTTAACGTCCGCGTCAGGCCGCGGCGTCATTGCTTTTACCAACAGATTTTCCAACGCATTTCCAGAGAAGTCGCATTCGTGTGACGTCACATCGCGGGTCCTATCTCCGTTACAGAGCCGGCTCTGATCCGTTATCAATGAATTGCAAAGCGGGTGGCTGTCGTGATAATAATTACTAAATGCATTCAGTGCTGGATCTAATCAAATGGATTTATCGAGACACGTTATGGAAAGTTCAAGACCGGATCACAAGCGTGCTAATTACACGCTTGGGCTACGGTGATGGGCTACTCGCCAAGTGCAGACAAAGTGAGTGTATCCGCTGCTGTTATTATTATGATACAAAATGTGAATGAATGAATGAAAACTGTATTTAACAGATAAACAGTAAAAGGCACTCTGCAGATTACATTTATATATAGCTGTTTTATACGTCAACATTGTGTCCCTGACCGTCAACAAAGAATGGCAGGATGTGATGTCATAAACAAGCGTCACCTCACTAGAATAATATTTCCAAATGGTCACACTATGTTATTTTTATAGAAAACAGTGCAGCTGCAACAGATAGCACTTTATTGATATTTTTCTGTATTTAAAAAAATAAATACATGATTTTCTGTTTTGAGAAATGGTCACACTAGTTTTTTTTTTTTTTTGAAAACAGTGCAGCTGCAACAGATAGCACTTTATTGATATTTTTCTGTATTTAAAAAAATAAATACATGATTTTCTGTTTGATAAATGGTCACAATGTTATTTGTATAGAAAACAGTGCAGCTGCAACAGATAGCACTTTATTGATATTTTTCTGTATTTTTAAATAAATACACAATTTTCTGTTTGATAAATGGTCACACTATGTTATTTTTATGGAAAACAGTGCAGCTGCAACAGATAGCACTTTATTGATATTTTTCTGTACATGATTTTCTGTTTGATAAATGGTCACACTATGTTATTTTTATGGAAAACAGTGCAGCTGCAACAGAGCACTTTGATATTTTTCTGTATTTAAAAATAAAATACATGATTTTCTGTTTGTTTCCCGGTTTCAATGGGTTAAATAAACGTTATTTTGAAAGCAAGCACTTTTGTCATCATTGTAGCAAAAAAGACAGGACCGCAAAAGTCTTTATCGTATGTAGGGGTGCCCTGGAATATTTTTTTGGACACAGGGGTGCCTTGGCAGCAGAAAGGTTGAGAACCCCTGGTCTAGAGACATCCCCCGTGTGATGACATCTGCTGGGTTCTGCTTGGTGTCAACGTACCTCCAGCACGCTGATCCTACCAAGTCTTGAATCTCGGTGACTCTGACTCCCACGAAGACTTTGTATCTACAAGAATCGGACTGGATCCATGTGAGTACAGTCATGGAGTCTGACCACAAGATTGTCTTTTGCACCGTTATGGTGAGTTCACGTTGTATCAGCGTGGCGAGTTGCGCGCCTACCAGAGCTGCACAGAGCTCTAGACGCGGGATAGATTGTTGCTTGCGGGGGGCTATTCTTGAGCGAGCCAGGACGAAAGCTGTGTGTACTTCTCCTCCCTCCTCTCGGGCTCGCAAGTAAGCCACCGAACCGTAGGCTACTTCCGAGGCGTCACTGAAGACGTGCAGGTCCATCTGACACGTCTCCAGCCGCACTGTGGGTGGGAAGTAGCTCCGGCGAATGTTCACATTTTGGAGCGAGCTGAGTTCTCTCTCCCACTCTCTCCAGGTGGAAGCTAGGTGGTCGGGTATGGGGTCGTCCCAGCCCTGCTCCTTGTCCCACAGTTCTCACACGAGCATCTTCGCCCGAGTGGTGTAAGGTAGGATACACCCCAGCGGGTCGTATTGGCTTGCGAGTGTTCTGTATACGCTCCGTCGAGTGGTCGGTAGAGGGGTCGACCTTCCCTGCTCCTGGGTCAGGGGTGTGTGCTTATAATTAGGGATGTCCCGATCCGATCACGTGATCGGGATCGGCGCCGATCACGTGCTTTTCAGAGGATCGGGATTGGGAAAAGAAATTAAATAAAAATCGGCAGTCAATAAAAGATTTTTTTTTTTTATTCAACAAAAATGACCATGTTCACGTCTTAAACTCATACGGAGGCCTTAGTTTTGGTTTTAAATTACATATAATATATCATTAATGTATTTATTGTCACACAGAGCAGAATAATTGTCCACAACAAACACATTCCCTTTAATTTACACCGTTGCAACAAACAAATTCCCCTTTAATTTAGACCGGTGTTCTGGCTACACGCTCACATCACAACAACAGTACAACACGTCGTTCCCGAAACACTGTTATCCACTCACTTGAGCAGCTAGAGGTTTGGAAGTTGGAACTAAGCATTTTAAAATAGAAAGTGAAGCCAGTCCAACAGCAATTGCAATGTTTGCAAGGACGACATTCCGTGTGGAGGAAAAACTCAGCAGGCTGGAGCCTGGAGGCGGACTTTTCAGACTAACTTTTCACCTGGATAACGTCAATTATTTGCTGTGACTAAGGATTATCGTCGGCGTTTCAGACCGTAAGTCGAACACTGAATGTATACTAATGTGCAAACATATATTGAAACTTTTAATATTTCTCATGAAGCACATTTCTCAGGGTGAATGTAATAACAAGAGCCGCCGCGCTCGCGCCCCTCCAGGGACTATAGGCAACAGAGGGACTTGTCTTGCTCCACCAGTTTCTGACAAATGCGTCAAAATTGATTACTAATGTGAAAGATCGGATCGGGAACGATCGGAATCGGGAGATATTTAAAATCACATGATCGGAATCGGATCGTGAGCAAAAAAAGGCGATCGGGACATCCCTACTTATAATGGACGAGGCCCAATGTCATTTCCTGTGCTTCACCTGGGGTGGTCGCCATCCAGGTCTCGCTGCTTGCTGCCTTTGTCTCTGGGGAGAGGCTGCGAAGTACTTGAGGGTCACTGCTGGCCCACTGCCTAAGGTCGAAGCCGCCTTTGATCAGGGAGGCTCGGAGCTTAAGTAGGATGGCTTCGGCTTCTTCTGGCGTTGATACGCTTTGTAGACAGTTGTCCACGTAGAAACTCCTCTCTACGCTTTGTCTGACCTCCTCGTCAGCTCCAGGGTCTTCGGTCACGTGCTTTTGTAGTGCGAACGTGGCACAGCATGGGCTGCATGTGGTGCCGAAGGGGAGGACCTCCCATTGATAGATGGAGGGTTGTTCATCGTCGATCCTCTCTCTCCACAGGAACCGCAGCAGGGGCTTGTCCTCCTCCATCAGTCGCACCTGCAGGAACATCCCTTTGATGTCACTGCTGATGGCCACCTTGTCTTGGCGGAAACGTAGTAGTACGCCGAGGAGGGAGGGAGGGGCCGAGTGTCGGGCCGGGCAAGAGCAATTTATTCAGGTTTTGTAGTCCGATCTGGTAGCTGCAGTTGAATACAATGCGGTTCTTGCCGTTGTGGTGGACCTTGTGGTGGGGCACGTACCAGGATTCAGTCGTCTGGTCTGCCTCTTGATTGTCAATTTTCTTGATATGTCCCGCTGTGATCAGTTTGTCGATTTCAGCGCGGTATATAGTGGCTTGAGTGGGGTCTTTTGCTAGACGCCGCTCGGTGTTCAGTAGATAGCGTTCTGTCGCTTCTTTTGAGGCGTGGAGGGTGGGCATCCCCTCTCGCCTCAAGAGTGGAGTTGTGTATCTCATCACTCCGTCGACCTCGACCCTCTTTGTCTTCTGCTCGAGGAGAGCTATGGCATACGTGTCTTCCTTTGAACAAACTAGTTTCCGTTCGTTCTTAAAGGGCATCGAGTCTAATGTCCATAGTCTCTCGACGTGCTGCAAGAGGGTGGTGTCGTCTTCGCTTATCCTCGTGTAGAGGCAGCGGGTGGCTGTCGGTCGGTTGGAAGACCCGGAGAGGGGGCCTTGTAGCGTCCAACCCAGGCGGGTCTTGACCGCTGCTGGGCAGCCTCTGGGCCCGATGTGGACCTGGTCCATTGGGACGATGAGGTCTGCGTGGTCGGATCCTATGAGCAGGGTCGGGGTGGCGCCGTCGATGAGCGGTATAGGTAGTTGACGTAGGTGCACGTATTTCTCCATCAGCTGTGGGATGGGGTAGGTATAACGTGACAGACCTATGTCATGGCTTGTGAAGGCGTTAGTGATGCTGTACCGCTTCTCGGGCTGCTCGACCGCTGCTATTGTGAACGAGACGTTTTCACCCTTTATGGTCTTTAGGTCTCGCCGAATAGTACGGATTGTCATTGTTTCTTCGGTACCCCGCAGGCCCAACTGGGCTGCGGCGGAAGCGAGGAGGAGAGTCTTTTCCGACCCATCGTCGAGGATGGCGTAAGTGTCCAGGACCTTGTCCTCGTAGCTTAGGAGCACTCGGACCACCTTCAAGAGCATTCGGGAGCTCCCGCTCTTCGCAGGGTCTATATACATGACATTTACTCTCGAGCTGCTTTGTGGTACGGGTCTCCTCTTGTTGCTGTCGTGCAGGACCTCCAGGTTGGCGCCGTCGCACTTGCTGCATCTTTTCTTCAAGCGGCACACAGCTGCCATATGGATGCGCGCGCAGCGGAAGCAGCGGCGGTTCGCTTTGATCCACTGACTCACTTCGTCAGCAGTCAACTTCTTGAAGGTGTCACATTGAGACAGCCAATGTTCATTTTCACAGTACTAGCAGGCAATCTTCCACTTTCCCTTCGCGTGGGGGGTGTTGTGGTTCTTGTGCTGCGGCACTGACTCGGCCTGGTGCATAACTGTCACTGACCGGCGGTTGTCATTGAACCTCCGCGGTCCATCTCTAGGGCTAGAGCCACTCCACACGAATGTGTCCAATCGTAGACTACTGATCTCCCTGGTGAGGAAATCAGCCAGGTCTAGGAGGGATGGTTCTGGGCCGTTGGGGTCACGGCGGTCTTTATGCCGCCGAAAACGCTCTTGACGGGCTGGAGGTAGCTTCTCCAGTATCCGCTCCACGTTGGAATTTGCATACAGTTCATATCTCCCCTTCTCCTTTTGTGACCCCAGCATCCCCACGAGGGATTGTACCTTGATAGAGAGGTCATCTAGTGCTCTATTGTCTTTGGCTGGGGGGAGGCGGTCGATATCTCGTATTTCTTGGATCACGTAATCCCATATGCGTCCATAGCGCGCGTCAAGGGCCACCAGAGCATCTGAGTAGGGGGTTCTTGAGTTCGAATATGCCAGCGCTATGTTATGCGCTCTGGGCACTTTGAGATGCTTGAGGAGGATGGCATATTTATAAGACTCGTCGTGGACATCGGACATTATAGTCTCTAAACACATGCGTAATTCTGTGTACTGTGCTCTGTCCTCGCGCGTAAAGTCTGGGAACGTCGGTGTTCCAAGGTAAGATGCCATGGATGGCTGGGACACCGATGAGCGTAGGGGGAGAGGCCTCCTGGGCGAGTCTCCCCGTACGGGTGGTCGTGGGTTAGTGCTGGGTGGGTACCAGAGGCCGGGCCCCCAGGTGCTGCTCCTCGGTGCTGACTGTGCATCAAACTCACCCATGGGTTGTGTCGGGGGTTTGTAGCGCAGTGACTCGGGGCTGAGGTCGGGGCTGTACTGGGCCTCCTGGTCCAAAGTAGGTTCGTGCTGGTGGGCTTGCTGTCCCTCCTCGTCCTCCGCTAGGTCCTGGAGTCTTCTAGTTAGTCTCTCGGCGACGTAGGCAGGTTCTCCCCGTTGGCTGGGTCCCGTATAGACCGGTCGGGGAGGGGGCTCGGCGACGTAGGCAGGTTCTTCCTGTTGGCCGGGTCCCGTGTAGATTTGTCGGGTAGGGGAAGGTGCCCTAGACCCGTGTCGTGATGATCTCCGGGAGCTCCGTGTGGAGGAGGGGGGGGTCGCCCTCTGGATCAATTGTTCTATCATCTGCGCCTGCAGACGGTCGCGCTCCGCTTCGCGCTGTGCATTGGCGCGTTCTCGCTGAATGTTCTCTTCAGTCTGGAGGCGCCTCTCCTCCAGTCTGATGCGTTCGTGCTCACTCTGTTGTTGCGCTTGGAGGCGCTCTCGTTCCACTGCAGAGTGTTCGCGCTCACTAAGTGCCTGTGCTTGGAGACGTTCGCGCTCCACTGCAGACTGTTCGCGCGCACTCTGTTGTTGCGCTTGGAGGCGCTCTCGTTCCGCTGCAGAGTGTTCGCGCTCACTAAGTGTCTGTGCTTGGAGACGGTCTCTTTCGGTTGATGCAGTTAGTGTGGCAATCAAGGCTTGTGCCAGTCTCTGGTCAGCCTCGCTGGGGGATGACACTGATGGAGGTGATCGGGCGCTGACAGGACTTGGTGGAGACCTGTTCTCTTGGCGCGCTCCGAGGTCCATCTCTTGAGCGCTGCTTCTTGATTTCTCCCGCGCCCCGAGGTCCATCTCTTGAGCGCGGTACTCTTCTCTTGGTTGCGCGCCGAGGTCTGTCTCGGGTGCGCGCTCTTGGGTCTCTTGCGTTCCGGGGTCTATCCCGGTGGCGCTTTCTTTATCCTGGGGCGCTCCGGGGTCTATCCCGGTGGCGCTGTCTTGGGGTATAGTCACGTCATGTCCCGCTTGTTCCCCCGTGAGCTAAGTCAGTTTTGTTTGAACCCACTGGGGTCTCTACTGGTGGGGCCGACAAGTCGATAGGATTGGGCATGCTTGATCTATCAGTTTTATCCGTGCTTAATGTCTTTTTAGATAAGCTAGGAGGTAAAACGAAAGCGTAGTCCTCCATGTGTGGAGGTGGCTGACGTTTGAGCCGAGGGCGCTCTAGTTTGGGAGAGCCGTCTGGAGAGAGATATTAATATGATATTAAAGATTACTGATACCCTCCGGCTCGAAGGACCAATTGTAACTGAGGGGTTACAAAACCCTGACTGTATTAAAGATTGTGATAGATTAAACCACTGCTAGGTATGTACTTTAATTACTGGCCAGACAGTACATATAATATATGGCAGACACTCATAATAACACGGCACTGACAAAGAAATATCATTTGAGGGTATTTATTATTATGCAGTAAATGTTACAGATATGAGAATTAGGGTCGTGCTTGTATGGCGAAGAATAGGCATAAAGTCAGTCAGTAGCATAAGTCAATGGGAATAGAATAATTCCTACGATGGGGTACTAGGCTAACGCCGCCTGGCGTAGAATGGCAATTATAGAGGGCAACGCTGGTACCGCTGGAGACAATGGGGTTCCTCCCAGAGTTGTAAGTTCTGGAGGAGAGAGGAATGTTCGGATACTCAGTCTGATCAATTGAAGAAGAAGGGGATTCACGTACAGAAGCCAGTCCTTGTAATCCAAAGCTCAGCATCAAAAGCAATAACTGTAATCCAATTGCCCAATAGCAATGATGATAGCCAGCTAGCCTCGGTCCATGAGGCCAGCCCGAATGTAGATCCTCACGGTGTTTAAATCCAAACGACAGTGGAGATTAACGATGCTCTTCTCCAGGTAGTACGTTCCACAATCAATATAATCCAACCAATACTGGTTCTGCAATCGCCGCCGTCGGTTCTCCTGTGCACATGTCCAGTAGGTTCTCCGACTAGGCCTCCTCGTGTGCTGGTACCAATGTATTTAGTCCACGCGCACTGGCTAAGGTCCACTAGCTAAACGAACGAACTGCTGGGTAATGCTACACACGAACGAACTGCTGTTGGCACGATACACAATAAATTAACGACTCTTTACTTCACATTAAGCTAAGTCGAACTTGACGTTACTGCATTAAATCTGACACTTTTACTATTCCCTGCGCACGTGGTTCTCAACGCTCTGTTAGACGCACTGCTTCTCACTTCACTGTTTTACCGAACTCGATGAACGTTGAACTTGCTGCACGAACAGCTACTGTTCGCACCTGCCGCCGTATATATACTTAAGTGGCTATCTAGTGCCGAACCTCAGTTCTCGTCTCGAATCAATGCGCTGTCTCCGGGCATGTTGCGACATGCCTGGACTCGCCTTTGAACCTGACTTTGGGGGCTTGCGGTCTGGCCAATAGTATGCAGCTGCAGAACGTCAGACCGCAGCGCTTACAAGCCCCGCGCTTACAAGCCCCGCACATAGCAACCCCTCGCTTCCATTGGCTGATTTTGGTCACGTGATTTGGGTCCCACCCAATGGCTGAGGTCCCCCGCGCTTAGATACCCCTCGCTTCCATTGGCTGATTTGGGTCACGTTGCACTGCGGGATTGATTGATTGATTGATTGAAAACTTTATTAACAGATTGCCGTATGATTTGGGTCACGTTGCACTGCGGGATTGATTGATTGATTGATTGATTGATTGATTCATTGATTGATTGATTGATTGAAAACTTTATTAACAGATTGCCGAATGGGTACACGTGACCACCACAGGCCCTGATTGATTGATTGAAAACTTTATTAACAGATTGTAGAATGGGTACACGTGACCTGACCAATTGATTGATTTTTTTGATTGATTGATTGATTGATTGAAAACTTTATTAACAGATTGCAGAATGGGTACAGTGACCGATTGATTGATTGATTGATTGATTGAAAACTTTATTAACAGATTGTATAATGGGTACAGTGACCGATTGATTGATTGATTGATTGATTGATTTATTGATTGATTGATTGATTGATTGAAAACTTTATTAACAGATTGCAGAATGCAGTACAGCTCAATACACACAATTGTTAAGGGGATGCAGACCATGCAGTACTGTTACATTTGTGACATACAGTAAATATATACAAGGGGGAGGGAACTGTACATTTATGATGAATTGAAAATGGGGGACCCTGATGTAAACAAGACGGAAGTCTTTCTCTGGTCTGCATCCCCTTAACAATTGTGTGTATTGAGCTGTACTGCAGATATATTTCAATTGCCTTACTTATTTACATAAGTATTATAGGCCTACAGCAGTATTGTACAGACAGTCTGTGTGAAGTCTGTGTGGTTATCCAGCTGCACAAAGGCAGAGCAAGAGGCTCTACAGAGGATGGTGAAGGCGGCAGGCAGGATTGTCGGGACTCCTCTATCAAACATCACCTCCGTCTTCACCTCCCGCTGCCTCCACCGCTCCAAGTGTATCATCAAGGACCAGTCTCACCCAGCACATCACCTCTTTCAGCTCCTTCCCCCAGGGAGGAGATACCGGTCCATACATGCCAAGAGTTCAAGATTTAAGAACAGCTTTTTCCCCCAAGCAGTCAGACTGTTAAACGCTCATTGACTGTCCCCTCACGTGCACCATGCACTTACCTGGACTTGATAATCACTGTTACCACTCATCATGCACTTTATTTAAAATATTCTGTTATGTACAGTGTTATATGTGTTTCATGTATGTATATATTGTACTACGGTCTGTGGGAGCTCCCCTGGAATTTCACTCACGGTCATATAAGAGTTTTAATGTAGAAGGTTTTATTAATGAAATGTTGGGTATAAACTGGGAGGAGGTATGTTGTGAGGATGACCCAGAGGTTGCACTGGACTTATTTATGTCAGAAACAAATCAGCCCCATGGATAGATAGTAGCTTTTAATGAATTTTAATGAATGAGAGAGACATACTGTAGCCAAAAAAGCATCAGTGTGTTCCAGTTCTGCAGATGACAGACAAAAGTACAGTTCCTTACGTAATTAAGTCACAAAGTTAAATAAGGTGAGAAAAAGGGAATATTTTAAACCATGGTTATATGATGTGAGAAATGATGGTAAAAATCTATGGAATGTTTTAAATCAAATTATGGGTAGAAAATCCAATGTCTGTACACCTTTTGTTGAGTCATATGGAATTGTCCTAACCAAACCATGTGATATTGCCAACCATTTTAATGATTTTTATGCAAGTAAGATATCTCAGCTCAGGCAGGGAATGCACATCTCAAACAATACAAAATCAAATGACATAATTAAGAATATCATAATGAAAGATAAAGGGTGTAGATTTGATTTTCAACAGGTTGAGGTTAGTGATATTGAAAGGTTACTCCAGGCTCTACCTGACAGCAAGTTAGCTGGCACAGACAACTTGGATAGTAAATTATTGAGAATTACTGCTACGATCATAGCAAGTCCAGTGTCATATTATTAATAGATGTATACAAGTGGGACTATGTCCAAAGAGATGGAAGGAGGCTAAGGTTACTCCTTTACCCAAAGACTGTTTTGAAAGATGCGCCCATTTTGTTTATAAACTTTATATCTGTTAGTGTTCTTCTTCACTTAGTTTCACGTAATGTTTTGGTTGCACAAATCACGTGACCCAAATCAGCCAATGGAAGCGAGCGGCCGGAGGACCTCAGCCATTGGGTCCCCAAATCACGTGACCCAAATCAGCCAATGGAAGCGAGGGGTATCTAAGCGCGAGGGACCTCAGCCATTGGGTGGGACCCAAATCACGTGACCAAAATCAGCCAATGGAAGCGAGGGGTCGCTATGTGCGGGGCTTGTAAGCGCGGGGCTTGTAAGCGCTGCGGTCTGACGTGCTGCAGCTGGAAGCATCTCGGTCTGGCGCCGATGGCGTTATCCAATAAGGAAAGCGAATATTACTATGATTCAAACGCAGGCTTAAAGGGATATACCGTGTATATATAAATAATATACAAGGTATATAAAACAATAAATGTAGATTCTCAGCTTTAATCTGGCCCTTCACAACATATACAATGCATCACTTTGCCTCACTGCATCACTGAGCAGAGTGGCAGTTACCATCTTCCTGGACTTAGTTTGAAACAGCACTGTGCAATATTACACCTACTGTAGACCTCAGTATATTTTTACTGTATTTATTTACTGTATATTTTATTCTATTTTTATTCTATTTTACTCTACTCTATAGGCAACTTGATTTGATTCGTTTTATTATTCTAATTCGTGACCTGTTCTGTCTAAATGTTTAAATGTTGAGCAGTGTCAAATTTCCCACGGGATAATAAAAGTATTTATATTCTATTCTATCTAATTCATCAGAACATATAACATATTATGTAACATTCCCGTTTATAGTGCAGTTTGAGAAAAAAGTATCTGTGTCGTTATTTTGCCTCTTAGCTGGAACAGAATGCTCAGAACCTTCTGCAATGCGCTTTTGCGCAGATGAGCCTGCAAGAACATGGCTATAATTTCATCTGTCTTAAAAATGTGGGGTCCAATATGATTGCAGGGAAGACTCACATTTATGGCCAGTAACAGACATAATCTCCCTCGATTGGAAGCCTGCATTCGTTAATTTTTGAACAACAGTGCTTCTAAACAACGATTGGTGTAAATCGTGTCGGTGCCTGCGGCTTTACATATTCGGGGTAACATCATACATGTACATAGATCAAAATGTACAATGATAAGTTCGTTTTCGTCAATGTCAGCATGTCTTTTTTCCTTCTCCGGCTTCTCCTGCTGTAGTTTACAGACTTATATTATTCAATGAGACTGCCAGCCAGCTTTTGCGCGACAGAGAAATACAATTTCAATTGTGATCATCTCCCGATTCAGATACAATTTAACACACACACGGTTCCAAAGATATTAATGTTTTGCGGAAAATGTTCATCCCGCAATGGATTTAGGTGCGTCTCATCTCTCCTCTCTCATGTTCTGTACACCGAGACAGAGAGCACTCAGCCAGTGGCCACTCCCCCCCCCCCCCCCCCCGCAATTTTTATTTTGTTTCACAATGGGTCATGACAAACCAATTACATAATCCATATTGTGTAAACAACTAACATATTCCAGGTGACTGTATCTTTTTTGAATGAGTCGTTATGACGAAATCAATACATCTATTCATAAAGATTATAGTCCGCCATCTTGGTTTCATTCGGGAAAAAAGTAATTCGGTTGTGGGCGGGTTCTGGGGTCACGTGGAGTGTGTAATACGAAATAACAACCGGTAACTTCACAGTTTCAGCTAATCAGAATCAAGAAATTTGCATGCCATTGTATAATGTGTCTGTTGCTTGAGTAAATTGTGATGAAACAAAGGAGAATATAAATAGTGATTTTCTTTTGCATCTTTGCCGGTGAATAACACCATGAAAACATTGAGGTTATTTTGATTTCGCTCACTGAGATCTAAGCAAATGAATAAAGGGAAGATGATTAAACAGAAGGATTTGTAGATACAGTAATAAATTATAATCCATTTGAATTATACATAAACAATGTTACCTTGAACTTGACCTTGACCTTATTATGGCCAAATCTATCACATCTATGGATAGGGGAAAAGCTCCTCTTTCCAATGGCAGTATTAAATCTGGATGTAGTCATTTCCTCACGGTTTTACGATAAAAGAGATATATAATTAGCATTTTTCCGATAAATTCTTATTTTCGGTAAATCTTAAACATCGGTAAACAAACGTAGTGCTACGACTGCTGTTTTGATAGGATTAAGGTCTTTACTCTTGGCTACATTTGAAAAAGAAACACAACATTAATTAATATGTAGACGATGTATTGATCGATTTATGAGGGGGACCCTTTATGACAGGACCCTACAGCTACTGGTCCTGTCTTACATTTGAATCTATTGAGTGACACCCTGTGGGAAGGAGAGGGCCTCACCTCTGAATATTTATTGGCTGGCTGGCGTCTGGCTACCCTACTCAATATACATCCCCATTGTCTACTGTCCCCGATGTGTCTCCCCCCCCCCCCCCCCCACTCCTGGCTCACCTGTACACCCTGGGGGAAGAGAGGCCCTCCCCTCCCTTTTGCTGTAATGACGATACATTTGAATCTAATCTAATATTTGTAATATTTGCAGGCATACAGGGCGGAGACAGAGTCGGAGCTGAGGTGGAGGTGATACAGTGGAGGCCCCTCACAGCCCACCGCATCATCAGGTCTGGAAATCGGAGGCAGAACCGGACACTGCCGTCCCCAGCCCCCTCTTACCACCGGCACCCAAACGCCATTTGATATTTTTTCTTTGTTCTTTGATGGGGAGGTATTGTGAGCAAACACGAATAAAAATGCCACCAGAAATCTTGAAGGGAAAGAAGTTTGCTCAACCCACAGGAGCTTACTAAATACCTGGGGCTGTTGTTGTACATGTCTGTGTGTGACCTCCCAAAGATGGCCGACCTTTGGAGGGTGACATTTTTTTTCTCCTGTGCCCTTTCCCGCTATTGTCATGGCAAAGAGACGGGTTCAGAGCAATCACCTCAAACATCCATATGAGTGATCCAGAGGAGGATGCGGCCAATGACCAGAAGAGGGGGACAGAGGACTATGGCTTTACACTGGGAAGAACCAGGGCGCTTCAGGGAAGGGGCTGACCTTTCATGTGGTTGCGGAGCTGGTCAACATGGAGTACCTGGGGAGTGGCTAGTCAAGTCAAGAGTTTTATTTGTCACGGCATACAAGTATACAATGAAATGCGGGTGGTCTTGCCTGCAACAATGTGCAATACAGTAGTAACAACATATAGTAGAATCCAATAAAACAACATTGTGCAATAAACATATAATAGAATCCAATAAAACAACATTGTGCAATAAACAGGTAACATAGTAGGGCATATCGGTATTTGTACATACTGTAAGTTATTTACAGAGCATGGAGGACATGCTAGGTCCTTTGGTAGTGCATATACACTGTTACTGTTACTATACTATTTTTAAAGTGACCTTTCCTTAGTGGCCATAAGTGTGGGCGTGTGCAGCATGAGTGTGTGCTTGCTCATGTTAAAGAATTTAACATCGTCAGTATTTACATCGTCTACGTCCACAACTTTTATACCAGCCTTCTCCTGTTCCGTCACCTGAGCCGGCAGGGGTTTGGTGCCTGTGGGACCTACAGGCAGACCAGAGGGGGTGTCCCCAAAACCAGGACAAGAAGTCCAAGAGAGGCTCCATCAGATGGATTAGGGACGGCGACCTGCTCTTCATAAAGTGGATGGACACGAGGGAGGTCTCCATTTGCACAACTGTGCATCCTGTGTACAGTGGGGAGACTGTCCTGCGATGGAAGAAGAGGGGTGATGGGCCCAACCGGAAGGTCCCTTTCTTAATTAATAAACTATGTTCTATTTTTATACAATTTGACTCATCTGAATTTCTACAGTTCATGGTCTTGACTCATTTAAAATATTCCACAACAGATTGGCGACGAGGTTATGGGATACCGAGGCTTGACCACCAGCGGGCTAAAGGGGTCGGTGATTGCCGTAGACTCGAGAGCATTCCAGGGGAGCATCATCTTTCCCCGTCTCAAAATCCTCAGAGAAAATGTTACTTTAAGGAGAAGAGAGAACCACTGAAAGAGGATGCCTGGTCGTCACCTCCGGTTGAAATTCTGATTGTCTAAACATTTTGTTTTAAATTTAAATGAAGAGGTCTAAACCAGGACATACAGTACATAGTAGTACCTGTCAGAGCTATTGTTCTTTTTAATTCATATATTACCGTGTGCTTGGCAGACCAGCTTTTGGGTTCTTACAAGCGTCCTAAAAAAGGGAATTTAGGACTGTAAATCTACCCTAATTTCAAGAGGAAATTAGGGTAGATTAAGGGGTACTCCCAATAGTTTCAAACAACAGTCCCGGAGGGAGGACTGGACTTTGAGAAAAGGGAATCAAAGTATTTTTAAGGCACTGCTCTGTTCTATAAGGGTTCATTCAGAACTGGTCCATTTAGTCTGTATGACCTGTTTCAGTTGACCTGTTTCAGTTGTTCATATACGACCTGACCTGTTCAGAAGGGCTCAAAGGAAGAGACAGCTGCTTTGTTTGGGACTTGTTCTATTTGTACAGTCCCGGAGGGAGGACTGGACTTTGAGAAAAGGGAATCAAAGTATTTTTGGTTTAGAACTGGACTCAAAGGGAATAGGGAGCTGCCCTGCTAGTAGAATAGGAGTTGTTCTATTAAGTAAGTTAGAAAACGGACCCATAGAGTGAGCTTCTCTGTTGTTTCTGTAACGTAAGTCAGAAACCAAAAAATCCTGTTAACTAACTTGGGTAAAGCCAGTGGTGCAGTGGTGATTTCATAGGTGGTCGCACTGTGTTCTAATGATGGCATGTGCACGCGCATGCATGTGCGTGCACGTGCTCCTGCTCAAAGAAGTTTGGTACGCCATGCAACCCCGTCCCATGAGCACTGCATGCCTGGGTAAAGCACCATTTCTATTGCGCAGGGGGAAAGTGAAAAGGTAAGATATGTGAGGAAGGGCTGTGGTTCTGACAGTGTAACATATATGTATTATTGGGTTAAAGAGTATGAATTCCCGCAGGGGGGATCATTCTTTTTGAAAATCTTAAACAAACTTGAAGAAAGATTGAAAGAAAAAATAATTCAGTTGAGAAGGAAGAAAGTCAAAATGTTGGATATTGAAAATTAGAGGAACAAGAGAGACAAGACTATTTTATTGCACTGTACTATTTTACTCTGTTTATTACTTTTCATTACAGGTTCAAAACTGTCAGGTATTAAACTGTGTGGGTATCAAACAAGAAAGACTGTCAGGCTTTAAAACTGTGTAGGACCCAGGCCTAGAACTGCACCCTAAGATAGGGAACGTACGGTTATGTATATAACCATAGTTATATGAGTGTAGTGACGCTCTGCGTCATACTGCAATACTCCGGCGTGCAGGAACTGATGGTGTTCCTCCAGCACCGTACCGCCCGCCATCATCCCTGACATGAAGCGCGCTAGCTGCGCAATGTTGGACGTCGCAGCTAGGCTCTGAGTCGAGGCGATGAATGACTGGTCACTCCAGTTGGCCAACTGCTTAGCCGATTTCCCTTGGGGAACCGGCTTCCCTAACGGCTCCCACACCACCTCAGGACAAAGGAGAGACGCCATCGGGCTATCAAGCCGAGGCACCCCTTCCTTCAGTCCCTCGATCAAACCCACCACCCGCGTGACTTGCACGTAGGCGGGGGTAAGGCCGGTGATGCGGGAGATCACCTGTCCCTGACGCACGTAGGCCTCCATTGAGGGGAAGAATGGGCAGACAACGCCCGTCTCCCTCACAGGACGACATTGCCATAGATGACCTATCAAGTCATCGGGGACAGGTGCAGGCAGTGGCTGCGGCAGCGGCACGCCATTAGCGGCTGCGGCTGCCGCCATGAGCTCCGGGAACAAGGCATGTAATTCCCCATGCGCACTGTCCTCCACGCAGCTCGCGTCCCTCACGTACGGGAGGCTACCACTCATTGTGGTGCCACCATCCGATGTGGCCGATAGCAGGGCATCCTGTCTCCGAGTCGGAGGTTCTAACCCAACACCGGAGTACGAGGGACCCCAAGGGGACATACCACCCCCTGCCACACCCTGAGGGGGAGAGTGATGCGTCCCCACCGGGGCGTCAAACAAGAGCGCCCTTGCTTCCACCATAAAATCCTCTGTTTCCATCGGACATGGAGAAGCAGAAGCACCCTCGTCTGGCTCCAGCAGCTCACCAAAACCAGGCCGTTCGCCCCTGCAGGCCACCCTCCTACGACGGGAACGAGCAGAGGCGAAGAGCTTGCGTCTCAGATCCTCCGCTACCAGAGGAGCCGCCGGTGTGTGAATGTGTGAGTGAATGTGAACAAATTTGAAGAACAGGCAAACAAATTTTAAGCGTGGAAAATGGAAGCAGAGAGGGGAGGAAGAAGGGAAAAAATGGCTGGTAGTGAGAAAAATACAGGACACTCACAACATCTCTCTCTATCTCTCCCTCTCCCACCTATATCTATATCCCTTTGTCGTTTCTCAGGGTGGACTCCTCCATCTCTATGCCTATCCATGCCCGCCGGCCCTACTGCTCCAGAACCAGATGCACTGACCCCACTGTTCCAGAACCAGTAGGCAGATGCAGCTGACCCCACTGCTTCATAACCAGGAGGCAGATGCAGCTGACCGCAGCTGACCTCACTGCTCCAGAACCATGAGGCAGATGCAGCTGACCACAGCTGACCCCACTGCTCCAGAACCAGGAGGCAGAGACCCTACATGCAGGGGCGTCGTTTTGGTATGGCAAGGTATGGCACTCGCCATACCTTGGCAAAAAAATAAAAATAAAATAGAAAAAAATTTATAATAATTTTTTTTTTTATGTTTATTTAGAATTCGAATGTCAACATTAGGAACGAAGCTTTGAACTATTCGGTACAGCCCTAGCATGTTTTGATATTTTCAATTATCTCACTTTTACTAGGTGACTTTTACTATAGGTGACTAACTCAAAATATGCCACACAAAAAAAGGAAAATGGACATACAGACGTTTTTTAATCAAAGGGCAGCAGAGACAAGTGATACAGGGACACAGAGGTCTTACAATGGCTTAGTGATTATAACAGTGCAGTTCAGCATTCAGTAACCCATACTTTTTGTGAACGTGTTTTTGATACTACATTCTGTTGAACACACACCTCAAAACCGTACCTAAGGAAAATGTAGTCCTGTGTCATACCTAAATGTCATATAAGTGAATTGTATAGAAACAACTCACCAAAAGTGACTATTGCGCAACTGATTTTACAAAAGAAATCCACCATGGGGGGGAAACCCCCCCTTCACCCCCCCACCCTCCCTAATTGCAATACCTTGGCTTTTACTGAAACGACGCCACTGCCTACACGGCAGCCAACAGCAGAGGCGCCGGCTCCATTCTGCACTCTGCAGCTACAGATCAACACCACCCAGCTATGGGACAGCTGAAACCATCACAGTCGGACACAGCTGAAACTAGGGCTGGGCGATTCTTGCTAAAATGTGAATCACGATTTTTCTCTCTAAGAATTGAGATCACGATTCTCTCACACGATTCTTATTTTTTCAATAAAATCATTTATTGCACTCTTTCTTAAACAGACAACATAACATAATCAAAGTGTTTGACTTAAACTTATAACATATATTAAAGTGCTTGACTTAAACTTGTAACATACAAAATAACTCAAGTCAGAATGGTCATCATTTAAAAAAGTTAAGTAAAAAGTAAAAATAAATAAAAGAAAAGAAAAATGTTATAAAAGAAAATCGTCATAATTTAGAAATCTATGAATCGAGATCGCGATTTTTTTCCGATTAATTACCCAGCCCATAGCTGAAACCATCACAATAGGGACAGCAACCTTATCGAAACCATGCTGGACAAAGATACAATGAAAAGCCAAGAAATCTAAGAGACAGTTCCAACAATCCTAACTCATCAAAGCTGTCACCAACCTCAATGAGGTCACCGCCATTCACCAATCCTCCTTCAGCAGAGGAAGAGGTAGTTCTAGCAACCTTATTGACAGAGTGTTTTTGTGCCTGTTTCAGTTGTGTGGAAACGAACAATGAGTACAGAAACTGTGATAAAGAAGAAAACCATGTGGGGCGACCGAGAGGAACCATCAGACTGGACCAGCCCGGGTATTTTGGATGGCGGAGAGAGAGAGGGCCACCAGCTGAGATCGTCAAATGAGGCAAGTAAAACACACACTACAGGCACTACAATATCATAATAAAAAATATTTGGTAATATATACTGAACTTTGTTTGGAATCTATTACTGTCAGAATGAAAGATGTTTACAAATTGAGTATTGAGGTGTGTTACGACCCTGGCTCAAAGGCACGCAACCTATATGCAAACCAACACCAAAACCCGTGCTCAAACTCAAAATGCTACTCTAACAAGGAATTACTGGTGTAAACTAAAGTACAAGGATAGGAAGAATGTGACAACTCTCCCCCTAACCACAGACAGACCTGCATGTGTGTCTGAAGGCCTGGTTTTAACCATGCCAGCAGGTAACCAATCAGCAGCAATTAGCTAATTAGTAGCCCTCACCTGCATGCCCAGTGACACAGCAGTGATCAGGCAGTGACACAGGAGTGATCAGGCTCATGGTACATAACACCTCCCCCACCAAACTGGTTGCCCAAGAGGCAACCACAACACATAAACCCATAAACAAAACAAAAAACCGTGACCTATTAGTTGTCAGGGCCACTACCACCACAGCGATAACGGGCCAGCCCCTGTCGAACACGACCACCAACCGTGTTGTATTCTCCCCAGCGTGGAACATTTGCCAATGCTGTGTAAAACAAAAAACAACCCTGTCCCGACTTTCGGGCAAGCTAGACCTCACAAAAGGTTCCGCCACTGCGGTACATGGCTGCAGTGGGGCAGGCGCCTCCTCCGCTGAGGCGTAAGACTTAGGACCCTGTCGACCAACCAAGACCGTATCATATACGAGCTCCCTTTCAACAGGCCCCTCCACCGATACCGACCTGTCAAAAATAGACTGCAAACCAAAATCAATTTGAGAACTAATCTCACTGCGCTCAACAGGACAGAACACAGAAAAACAAAAACCATAGATCTCTGATACCACCACCACGCCCATATCCATCCCACCTGGCACTGGCAGTTCAGGATACCGCAAACCGTGAACATCCAGAGTAGCCTGTACCGCCTCAGATACAGCCCCACCGTCCCTGGAACATGGCAATACGTCAGTCACAAAAGCGTCTGGAAGACCATCCAAAATGGCGTCACACAAAATAACATTGTCCTGATCAAAATGGCTGCCACCCAACAGACCAGGTCGCGAAGGTGGCTCCTGCTCCACAGGATACATGTAACTAGGTTGACCATCACACCTAGTGCATGGCAGAGAATCAGTGTGGACACGTGGATGAATGTCAGAATCATCAACTGACATACTGGGACCATCCCTGCCCACAAGTGAAACATTAGGGACAATAGAGCTACTGCGGGAAGGCTGGCAGCCTAAGTCAGGCCTAGTAGCCCCTTCAACTAGAACGGTGTCACATGAATCAACAGCACCTCTCATAGCATCCTTCCCACACTCATCCTCCAATTCGTTCATGGCCTCAGCCACCGTACAGGCTGGGAAGACCTTGAGACACTGTGCTGCCAGATCATCTCCTACGACATGCCTCTCCGGCACACATGTCAACCCTGGCTTCACCACCGGGCCTAACACAAAGGCACAATCAAAAGAATCATTATGCAGAGGTACATCCACAGTGTGTTTTCCAAAATTCTCAACAGGTACACTTTTCAATTCAACAAAGAATGTGTCACCAAGTGTAATGTCCCAAGTCGAAGTACCAACAACATCACTTTCGTCCTTTGACATTGCCCGTGTCACAGCACACACAGGGAACACTCCTGGATGTTTCTGTGCCAGCTCAGTAGGGACCTCAGAAACCACAGGAATGGGAGTTACAACTGGAGTAGCCAACACTTTGTCACCAGCCAAATCATTCCCTAGAATGAAGGACACCCCTCTTATGGGAATGTGAGAACATACCCCCACAACAACATTGCCTGATACTAAGGGAGAATTGAGCGTGACCTCATGCAAACGTGCATCCACAAATCCACCCCCAAAGCCCCGAACAACGACACCGGAATGCAAAGAAGAGTTCTCTGAAAACGGCAAAACCCCCTCCAGAATGAGGGACTGAAAAGCACCGGTATCCCTCCAAATTGTTATAGCCTGTTTGGACTCTAGTGCATTAGTCAGGGAAACAAATCCATCCATCATAAATCTTGAGGAACCCTCAAGCTCTTTGTCCACACGTTTGATACTTCCCCCATCACCATCTAACGCTGGCAAAGGTGTTCTGCATATGGTTTCTACCAGAGCCACTGTTCTGAAATTTTTCTGCTCAAGCACCGGGCACCCAGCAACGATATGACCAGGTTCTTTACAGTAGAAACAGATAATCCCTTCTGGGAATGCACCAGCAGAACCACCCCGCCTAGGAGGTGAAGTTAACTGACCAGCAGACACAGGTTTTGGGAAACGGCCCCCCTGAACAGGACGCCTATCCCTGGACTCAACACGGTAGTCCTCCAAAAAAACGGACTTGTGTGTCAACACAAACTCATCAGCGAAGACAGCGGCGTCGCCTATCTTCGATACCCTACGCTCGTTCAGATGAGTGGAAACGGTATCAGGAACACATCTCTTAAACTCCTCTAGGAGAATCAACTGTCTAAGCTGCTCTCTTGACTCTGCTTTCTGAGAAGTGCACCACCTGTCAAACAGGTTCTCCTTCTCTCTTCCAAATTCAACATAAGACTGACCTTCCGACCTGCGATAGGCTCTAAAACGCTGACGATAGGCCTCGGGGACCAACTCATAAGCCCTCAATATGGAAGCTTTAACAAGCTCATAGTCAGCGCTTTGTTCAAGGGACAGAGCAGTATAGGCTTCTTGTGCCCTACCAATAAGAACACACTGCAGCAGCAGTGTCCAGGCTGTATCAGGCCACTTCAATGTGGTTGCCACCCGTTCAAAAAGGGGAAAATATCTTTCCACCTCTTTCTCAAAAAATGGAGGCACCATCCTAATATTCCTGCCTACATCAAAACCGGAACGTGACTCTGAATGCAGAGCACCCGCCTGCAAGGCAGCATGCTTATACTCAAGCTCCTTCTGCGCACGCTCGTGCTCCAGCAACATTTGTTTCTCCTTAAGCTCCCACTCCTCTTTCCTCTCTTTATGCTCATGCTCACGCTCCTCTCTCCTCTCCTTAAGCTCACGCTCCTTAAGCTCCCGCTCACGCTCATGCTCACGCTCCTCTCTCCTCTCCTCCCGCTCCTGTAGTAGCTGTCTTTCCTTAAACTCCAACTCTCTAATCCTCCACTCACCCTCTGCACCAGATAATAGCGGAGACACGTCAGACAAAGGAGGCTCCTCCACCCTCGCCACAAGCACCTGCTCTCTAATGAGTAACACCCTCAAAGCACTCAAGGCAGTTGGCTTCAAACGTTTCTCACTTGCAGTAAGCTCTACCCTGTAGTGTACAGCAAGTTCTAGAAGTTGTTCCTTGGAAAACCTCTCCAACATGTCATGAGACGGGTGATCAACAAAGTCCTTGATGGAAGCCATCTTTACTGCACCAGCGCCACACCCTGCCCACCTTAGAGTCACCAAAAAAAAACTGCCAAAAGCACCCTAGCACACCCACAATCTACCTAAAGAACCACCAAAGAGCCACTAAAGAAACACTGAAGAACCACAAAGAACCACGAAGCACCACTGAAGAACCACTAAAGAACCACTAAAGAACCACTGAAGACACACTACAGAACCACTGAAGAACCATAAAGAATGCTAATGCCAATACTAATAACCATAAAGGGACGCGGTGGAAATGTGTGCTCTACTGAGCGCACCTTTCTAATTTGCAAAAAATTAAATAAAAAACAACCACCCTGAAATAAATAGACGTGTCATACACGCAGGAGGTCAGGTGCTAACAGGTATGCTAACCAAACACTCAAAACAAACAAAATAAATACAACAAACAAATTCAAACAGGTGCGCCTTCTAACCTGACATGACTACTTACGCTTCTACATCTAAACTGCAGTCAAAACCGGCCCACCACATGTCTACCCTAAGAAACACTAAATCAGGCCCTACCACACTATCTGTGTTTTCTGGCCCCCTAATCTACCTACCCTTAAGCTAATGCCCTGTAGACCTAACTATCTTCAACCACACCTGCTACCAGCCAAAGATCATATTTGACCATCCACCCGTCCAGTACATGGTATGGTACCAGACAAGTAGATGGTGCTAATCACTTCCCTGACTGCCCCAGGAGTATGTGGTGCACAGGAAGCTAACCCACAACCAGAAAATAATGTCCCTATCTACATGTGGTGCCCACTAAACTATATATTTTAACAGCATAAGTAGTCACATCAAATTACAAACAAATAAGGCATACTCACCTGTTTGATGAAACGGCTCAAGCCCCCACGTTACACAATATGTAACGAACACCACCCAAACCATAGCACCATGACACACCATGCAACACAAAAAAACCACCAAACAATTTCTAGGGGTAAATATCCCGGACGAGCGCCCAACTGTTACGACCCTGGCTCAAAGGCACGCAAACCAACACCAAAACCCGTGCTCAAACTCAAAATGCTACTCTAACAAGGAATTACTGGTGTAAACTAAAGTACAAGGATAGGAAGAATGTGACAACTCTCCCCCTAACCACAGACAGACCTGCATGTGTGTCAAGGCCTGGTTTTAACCATGCCAGCAGGTAACCAATCAGCAGCAATTAGCTAATTAGTAGCCCTCACCTGCATGCCCAGTGACACAGCAGTGATCAGGCTCATGGTACATAACAAGGTGATCAAATAGTGTTTTTGTTTTGTGTTTGTTTTTTAAATTCACATTACAAAAAGGCACCTGAAATATGTGTCAACGTTTAGATAAAACCTATGCAATATCAGACACCAAAATAGAATTGAATAAGTACACAGACACCATTGTGTTCAGAGACTTGGTTCAATGCATGATTTCATTGTTTGTCCTTAGTGCCTCGAACCACGGATTTAACTACACCGTGGTTGTGGGTACTGGGAATATTTCTAAGGCAGGCAAGGTGGGAAGGCAAAAGTGTCCTTTTCATATAATAAATATTTAATACTATTTTGATACTATATAATATGTAGTAGTAATACTATACATATGTAATACTTATCAAGTTCAAGTCCATCATTCCAGTGATGTGAGTATTTGATTATTTCTCTAGAGCTTTGCCTCAAAATTATTATAGTTTTTATTGTTTTGTTTTACCTTATCTCTCCGCTCAGAGGGGAGGGCAGCTTGGCTGTGCAGCTATGCCAAGCAAATTAAGGGGGGACAGCACCCCCTAATAGGGAAGAAAAAAAATACTTGAATAGATATCACTATGAAACTTTCCCAGTTTGTTATGTACATATAAACTAAGAAAAAATATATTGCAAGTTTCCTGAATTTTATGTTTATATATGCAAATGAGGCACTTCCCCATTAAATATGTGCACATTTATGGATGCAATCAGGCAAAATGAAGTCAAATAAACAACTAAATGTGTGTTATTGACATTTTATTGTCACTAGTTTCATAGAAGACATGTTTAGGAAGCAAAATATAACAAAATCTCAATATTGTCGAAAAAAAGCAAAAAGGCAATTTTGGGGGTGCTGTCTCGCCTTAACAATAGAGTTCTCCAACCAACATCTCTGAGATCCTGTTGTGCTCAGTTATGGTGTTTGTTTTGGGAACGCTCCGTTCCAAACAAGGGCTTGGTAGGTAGCTGAAATTTACAACACGCTGTTTTTATTCTTTTTTGTAATTGACCTCAGACCCTGATTATCTGATTTCTCAGTCCCTTCTATAGGGTCTGCAGTGTTGTTTATATAGGTGGTATAGATGGATTCATGCTAGCCATTGCAAACTGGTTCACCAGTAGCTGAATCCTAGAAGATTTAGAAAGACAATTCTAACTTTAGTAATCCAAACTTTAATGTCAATTCAACATTCAAAGTGATGTAAGCAATCACACTGGAAATTATATTTTTGCAAGATACTGCCCTGTTTTTGTTTTAATTTCTGTCTTACAGAGGAGACACCTGGGGGGGGGGGAATGTTTTCCAACTTGACCACCCAGGGATATCTAAGGACACTGAGTGCTAAACACTGTCTGTACGCTCTTAGCAGTGAACATTTGCAAAGAGACACAAACTTCATGATAATCGCTTGTCAAGATGAGATGAGGGTGAAAAAGCGCCTCTCTCCAACAAGTGGCATGACAACGCCCCTACTCATCTTCGGGGTGATCGCCAAAATCACTCATCTGTGTTCCACTACACACATGAGTGCATGCTTACCAACTGTCCGTCTGCAACACTACTATCACCAACATCTAAGAAGGGAGATCCCCCCTTGAATGGCCCTTCTAAGGTTTCTCTCCTCCACACTGCCTGTGGAGCTTTTTTCCCTATTGTTAGGTTTTAGTGAGTTTTTCCTTACCTTCGCGTGGGGTATGTCTGGGAGTGCTTGCATTCTTTCATTTATTTGCATCCATCTAAAAATGTTTGCACCTTATGGTGTTCTTGTTCTGTTCTTGACTTATTGTTATGTTTTCTTCTTGACTTGTTTAAAGAAGATCTGTACGGCCCATGGGGACATTAACGTGTGTTGTCGGGCCCTATAAATAAATTTGATTTGATTTGATTTGACCTGTTTCCTGTCATTCCTGGGGCACATGCTATGGTGATTCTGTCATTTGTTGTCATGGCTGTAATGTTTTCCACAACACCACAAACAGATATTCATCAAAAACCTGTTCAAGTTCATTTTTAGAATGGAATGTTCATGCTTAGTGCTAAAAGGGTTTTAAGAGATTTTGGCCGATTCATAGATAAGAACATGCAAATGGACCTTGTAGAAGTGGAGCAATCTTCCATTTACTTGGTATGTACTTGTAGGCACATTTTCAGAAAATATGGCTAGGGCTTAACAGGTTAATGTTGAACAACTGACAGGTATTGAAAGATGAAATGATCTTGGAAAAAAGGGCAAAAGCAATGCCCTAAATACACAAAATTCCCAGGTGGAATTAGTGATGCATAGGAGTAAAAATGCATAAGCTGAAGGCTCTGGGAATGAATGATGGAGCTGTAAAGTGGATTGCCTCATATCTTATGGAGGTCAGAGGTTATATATTCCCTAGTGTTTGGAATCACAAAGCCAAATAACCAGATCTAGCTTAGCCAACCTGCTAGATGTAGAACAAAGATGAAACAATGCTTATTTACTCACACAGGAGTGGAATGAGTTGCCTTTGACCATCAAACAGGGATTGAACCTGTATAATTTCAAGGTTAATGCTAGGAAATGGCTCCTAGAAAATGTCCCAGAGTAAACTCAGGAGACTGAGAGTGGAGGGAGGCTTCCTGCTTTAGTGTATGCTATTTTTTTTATTAACAATGTATTTTACATTTGACTTTTAGCCATATAGCCTACTGTAGGCTGATGTGTATGAAAATACTATGTGCTGCTGAGACCAAGGACCACAATGGAAATAAGTCTTTTCTGTGCCATCCTTGATCATTTTAGTATGCAAGACTTGCATTTAAAAAATTGTCAAATAAACAAAAAAGATCAGCTAAAAAACAACTATCTTTTCAAATGGGGGTCCTTGGTACATAATCACATGAAATGGTCCCTGAATGTACAGTACTCCATGTACTTGTGTTGCATTGACATACTACTACAGCCATGCTATGAATTCACCTTCATTTCTGGTCGAGGGAAACTGTTGAGAAGAGGGAACAGTTTAGGAGTGTGCACCCAATCCACAGATACAGAGTTGGGATCCTGGTATGGCTCTAGAAGCAGAAAACAAGTCAGTGTCAAGCTGCATCACAATACTAGATGCAGAAAACAAGTCAGTGTCAAGCTGCATCACAAATGCAGAAAACAAGTCAGTGTCAAGCTGCATCACAATACTAGATGTAGAAAACAAGTCAGTGTCAAGCTGCATCACAATACTAGATGTAGAAAACAAGTCAGTGTCAAGCTGCATCACAATACTAGATGTAGAAAACAAGTCAGTGTCAAGCTGCATCACAATACTAGATGAAAACAAGTCAGTGTCAAGCTGCATCACAATACTAGATGTAGAAAACAAGTCAGTGTCAAGCTGCATCACAATACTAGATGTAGAAAACAAGTCAGTGTCAAGCTGCATCACAATACTAGATGAAAACAAGTCAGTGTCAAGCTGCATCACAATACTAGATGCAGAAAACAAGTCAGTGTCAAGCTGCATCACAATACTAGATGCAGAAAACAAGTCAGTGTCAAGCTGCATCACAATACTAGATGCAGAAAACAAGTCAGTGTTAAGCTGCATCACAATACTAGATGTAGAAAACAAGTCAGTATCAAGCTGCATCACAATACTAGATGTAGAAAACAAGTCAGTATCAAGCTGCATCACAATACTAGTTATACAACAGGTAGGTCCGACCACGCATTGTGATTGGTCGAGAGCGTTCTAAGCCGTGAGTATATTCATGATACACTCACGGTTAAATCACCATGAATATACCACTGCACTGGCTTTAGAATGTTGTAGAAAGTTTCAACTGCCATTCATCAAACGGAAACTGTCAACATGACCTACTCCGCAGACAACATTACGTTTGATTTAACGTACCCGTTAACTATAAACGAGTGGATAGATGTAGGACCGTCATCTATATCTTTCCACTCATTTATAGTTAACAGGTACGTTAAATTAGACTAGTAATATATCATTCGTTTGCGTTGCCAAGCTGGTTGATAGCTTACTCCATTTGAAATTCCATAGCGACGATACATCTTTAGGAAAAAAATTCTACACCAAGTTCACTGAAATCGATATAAAAGACCCTAGAATAGTTGATCCTATATTTTTCCCGACGGTGCAACTTGCTGTATAAAAGCAATAATACACTTGAACCAGTGGAATATCAGGAATATTGCCACTCTGTGATGCCTGCGGACGCATCACAGCCGTGGCAATATTCCTGATATTCCACTGGTTCGAGTGTATTATTGCTTAAATGTAGAAAACAAGTCGGTGTCTGGATGTAGAAAACAAGTCAGTATCAAGCTGCATCATAATACTAGATGTAGAAAACAAGTCAGTATCTAGATGTAGAAAACAAGTCGGTGTTTAGATGTAGAAAACAAGTCAGTGTCTCTAGATGTAGAAAACAAGTCGGTGTCTAGATGTAGAAAACAAGTCAGTGTCTAGATGTAGAGAACAAGTCAGTATCAAGCTGCATCATCTTCTCATGAAGTTGTACAAATATGAGTGATATAAAATATGATGATGTAAATATTTTTACAATATCACTTTTATATAATTTAATTACCTTGGTATGGCTCAGTCTGGTTCATCAGGACAAACATTACCCTCTTCCAATTGGTACATGCCACCTGTTAAACAGATGTCACAGGTTAACAGAACATTATCCTGTGTCCTTGTTTTTAGTTATTTTTTTACTAACAGCCATTTTGCCCAGATTGTGTGAAGGCCTGACAGAGAACATGGCCATTGAACCTTGATTGCAATATGAGGCTGCTGGATTATGTAATATAATTGGCGAGGGGTAGCGGGCTTCATTGTTTGTCTTCTATTGACTATTATGTTTTTGTGGCTGCCCCTCTCCCCTCCTTCTGCTGTCTCTCTTAGGAAGATAATGACATCACAGGCCTTGGAAATAAAACCAGAAAGGAGATACAGAATAGCAGAATGAGACCGGTCTCGTACTACATGACGGCATGTCCTTTAAGCTGGGTAGTGGCTCTTCAGAATGAAGGGGTATGGGTTGATAATTTACATTGAGACCGGGACTGACCCCAGGCCATGGAGAAAACTAACCCGGAATGAAGAGCGGTACCGCTTGATTTGTCCGGTTGAGCAGTTTACCCATATCTGATTGTTAAATTGAAAGATATCCAAAGATACCTATAGCCATTAACCTTTCCTGATTTGGAGCAAGAGAAATATTGTAAATATTTTTTGGAATGGTGTGCATCTGGAGAAAAAACTTTTTTTCTAAAAGGGAAAGGCGTTGAGCTAAGTTCTGCAAAAACCAAATAGACTGATACGTACAAAATAGACGCAAGTCATTTACGTCCTCCCACACCGTTTAGAGTCAGCATCTGAAAACACTCCGTTTGGAGGGCCATGACCACTACCCCTTGATCCACAAAAGGATCAGGACACCCTACCCTACACGGCCACGCACTGGTAGGAGGGGGGGATTGGGAATCAGGTCTTTATACCCCCCCCCCTCCCCTTAGTTGCTTGTCTCCCTGTTGTTTGTACGTTCCCTTCCTTATCACCTTTGTTGTTTTTATTGATAGTGTAAGTATTAGTAGGCAGCCTAATTTTAGCTTTGCCCCTGTGTTCTCTTGTTCCCCTTTGGTGTGCAGGTCAGAGCAGCCAAGGCACTCCGCTAGTCAGAATGGTTTAGATAAGTCCTTCTGGCTATTAGCCTCCCTAGCCACTGGCAGCATTCTTTTTTTATTTTTGCATGCTTTATTCTGTGAACGTACAGACAAGTTTGCGAGCCTAGCCCGGTGTGTAGCATTAGCCTAGCTCCCCAGAGCCTTAGTATATTATACAAATGTGGCCAACTGTGCGTCGGTGTGCTGTGTAGAATAGCACATTTTTACATTGAGTGTTCAGCCTTGTGGCTTCCTTATGGGGCCATTATTGTTCCAATATTATTTGGAAACGTGTGTGGAGAGCTGTGTATCTCAATCGGTACATAGATCTGTAAATCCATACACAGATCTGTAAATCCGTATACAGATTTAAAGGTGCTATAGATCAGTGGTTCTCAAACTTTTTACACCAAGTACCACCTGAGAACGTAGCTGGCTCTCCAAGTACCACCATATGACCGGCGTTAAAATACAGTCTATTCAGCTATGCACAGTTCACGCAGGAGGCAAATGTATTCCTAATAACATTATTTATTGTTAACTTTTGTCAGACACAGCCACAATGTACAAAGGGATAGCACTAGAACTAGCAAACGCTTCCACACAACTCATACAATGCAAGGGGCATTGAGAACATAATAACTAACATTCTCACATAGCAAGTGAGAAAACTAAGAACAACTGTATTTCAGCAAATGTACTTAATTCTCTCTCTCTCTATCTCTCTCTCTCTCACTCTCTCTCTCTCTCACACAGCAAGCAATTGTCCGTCATTCTCTCTCACACTCACACTCACACACACACACACACACACACGCACACACACTAAGGCTGAGCCCGAACCCTGTTTTTAGGGTTCGAACGTTCGCCAGGGTTTATCGAACGAACGTTTGAACGTTCGTTTTTTTTAATTTTTTAATAAAAATCTTTTTTAATAATTTTTTTTCCCATTTTTTTAATAATACATTTTTTTTTATTGTATTATTATAGATCCTACGGAGGGCGGCATTGCATAGTCTATTGGTGAAAACCATGTTGTTTACAGTGGTGGCTGTTCATGTAAACATGTAATTAAACAAAGCACTCAGAAGAAAATAAACAAGCTACTGAATCAAAGTATGATAAACAATAGCCCTTGCAGTCACGTAAGGGGCTAGATAAACAAATGCATTAGTTTTGTGGCATTAACGTTATAAAGTTAGTGTTACACGTTCAATAACAGGTATTCACTCTTGGTCGACGGGGAGGGGAGCCGGGAGGAGAGGCGCACGCCTCGGCTCAACAGACCCGTCCACCGTCTACCTCGGAACGGCCGGGCTCCCAACACGCCTGCCGCCCGTCCGCCCTACCACCGTTCCGAGGTACCGTGCGCCTGCTGTTGTTTCCAACGCAACCACCTCCCGCCATGAAGCTCGCGCTCCGTGGCCGAAAAAGGATGGTATTCATTAATGATCCGTCTGCAGGTTCACCTACGGAAACCTTGTTACCGATTACTTTCTCGGCGGGGAGCTAACTACGGCTCCGGTAGCTACGGTAAGTCTGTTGAGGCTTGCCGATTGGTGGTAACAGCAGAGGCGGGTGCAAGCGGTGTGACGTAATTGGCAGAATCGCCTGTCAATCAAAATAGAGCTCTGGTTGAGAAATAGTATCCCGCTGCAGCCCGGCAGACCATACTGGTTGAGCCGAGCGCCTCGAATTCACATCACCTCAACCATAGATATCTATAGAACACTAGATAGCTTAAGGCGGAGTCACCAGCGTCACTGAACCGCCGCCATCTTGCTCCAGTTAGCCTTGAGTGAGAGTGAGTGAGCTGCACAGACAGAAATACTCATAACTCGCTGAAATATTGACGGATTTACAAACGGGTTGGTTTGCTATAAACATCAAATATGTAGTTATGATACTGCATACTTATAAAAAAAAATTTAAAGATGTTTTTTTTTTTACAAACCGCTTGAATCATAGCCACGTTAATAATGCTTGTAATAAACGAAACCGTTTGTAAATCCGTCAATATTTCAGCGAGTTATGAGTATTTTTGTCTGTGCAGCTCACTCACTCTCACTCAAGGCTAACTGGAGCAAGATGGCGGCGGTTCAGTGATGTCGCTCTCCATTGGCCGGCAGCGCGGGCAAGCTATCTAGTGTTCTATATATATCTATGACCTCAACCCCGTGCGCATCCTTTATTTTTTTTTCACCGAACGTTCGAACCTATTTGTTGTGAAGGGCCAGATTAAACCGAATATATATATTTATTTATATATATATATTTAATTGTATTTGTATATTCTCTAATATTCCCTGATATCCCTTGTATATTCCTTGTACAATATGCATTGAATATCCATTCTAGCCTACTGAACATCCCATAATAGTCTCCATTCTACTATTGGTCGAGACCTTGGTGCCAGGCTGCCATACCCCTCAGACCCAGTTCAAACGTACCGCTCCACATGTACGAACAAGTCCTAGTTCCGCGTAGGAATCTGACTACCGCACCACTAATGGGACTATTTGTTCATAGTGCGTATATATACTGCGCTACTAAAGTAGGACTTCCTTTTCAGTCCAGTTTCTTACCCTCCAATAGAGTCACAGACGTAAAGCCTCCCCGCGACGCCACGTGTGGGAGTAAGGCCAAGTTCGCCTACCATCGGTATTGAGACATCGTGTATATTAATATTTGAATAGTCATATTTGGCACTATATCGTCGAGTTGGACGTAGTCTATTAAGCTAATAATAGTCTGTTAATATATAGTGCTTCGTGCGGTGAGAATACTACCGTAGCCAGCACCCCATCGTTTCGGGCAGAGAACTGGCTGCTTATCCAGGGTGGTTGACCCTACGTGAAGCTGCACCCAAGGAGCCCCAGAGCCGACGAGCGAGTGGACCTGTATACCGGATTATTCTACCGACGACAGCCCGCCTTCCCAGGCACGGATTATGCTTTGTATACTTTGATTATTCCATGGATAAAGACCCCCGACACTGCCGTGTGTTGGAACCCCCCCCCTGGAGAGGACGCAAGGTGAGGAGACGCTCTGCAAGACGAGGTCGCTTCACGTCTCTCCTCCGTGGACCGGATGACGCCGGCCCACAAAGAGTCCACCTGCTTTCATCTGTGGTCCAAGGATCGCCGGCGCATTGAACGGCACTACAGTGGGTTCACCTGGGATACCCTTGGCCGGATGAGGCAGCCGGATTCTACCCCCCCCCCCCTTCCTACTCCTGTCGGCTTACAAGCGACCGGATTAACCCCCCCCTAGTGTATCCAGTATATAATCATTAAAGTATCATTGCTGTTATTCCTTAAACTATTCCAGGTCGTATATGTACCACCTGCGCCTTCAGAGATTGGACATTCTCTATTGATATATCGACGAATACTCTTGCCATAAAAGTGCATACTAATTTCCATTCATAAATGTGATTGATTTGATTAAGTGCTTGCTCTACACACCATCGCTGTGTAGAAATAAAGACCTATTTCTAATTCGTACATTTGTGTTGGATCCGTTTCATCTACGTGACAGTGTTCATCATAATATATTTATGCCGTGTACTGGGTGGCCGAATATTAAGTACAAAGGTAGTGGTAGTAAGTATCATATCTAGTAATACAGTCAGGGAATTGTACCCCTCAGTTACAATTGGTCCTTCGAGCCGGAGGGTAATTAGTGTAATATTAATATAGTGTTATTAATATTGAAATGGCCTATGATGAACACTCCACGAAACGATCCTCCTAACCAACGCCCGCAGCGCGAACGACGGCTCCCTCAGTACTTAGAGGCTTACGCTGTCAGTCAACAACCTAGTCTTCTACTAACAGTAAACGCGGTAAAACTAGAAAGTAAAAGTATGTCTAACCCCAACGCCCAGACTACCCCGACCATAGAGGCCCCTACGGGTTCTAATGTAACTGACCAAGTTCACGGTGGGGACCAGTGGGAACCAGACATGACTTCACACCCCGCCAGTACTGAAGAAGTAGTCCCCGATGAGTCCCGGGAGGAATACAACGCTACCGAGAGAGAACTCGGCACGGAAGAAGACGGGGACAGCACCGTGGAGATAGAGCTCCAAGGCTCCGCAAGGAGTACCCCGAGGGAAGGCTCCCCTATACAACCGCCTTCTCCCAGCGAGGCAGAGAGGACCCTACAGCAGGCCTTCCTCATCAGCCTGAACGCCGCTGCTGAACGCGACCGACTGCAGATCCAGCAGCGGAGCGAAGAAGAGCATATACGTCTGGAACTAAGACGCATTCAGAGAGAAGAGAATGTGGCCCGAGACCGAGCAGACAGCCAGCGAGCAGCTGCTGGTGCTCTACGGGACGCAGAGCGCGACAGACAGCAAGCGCAACTAATAGAACAGCTGATCAGACGGACAACACCCTCTCCCTCCGCCAGAGGCTCCAGGAACTCGTCTAGACACACCTCCAGGGCGGCATCCCCTAGCCGAGTAAACAACCCTGAACTTGACCAACAGACGAGGTCTATACCCCCCACAGACCACCTCCCCCCACCGGTCCAAGCGAGACCTAGCAACCGGGAAGGAGCAGCATATCCTGTGGAGAGGCTAAACCAGAGACTACAAGCACTGGATGACCTAACTGAAGACGAAGAGGAAGAGGAGGAGAACCACGCCCGACGACAGCACAGTACTCTACCGGACCAGGAGGTCCGGTACAGCCCAGGCTATACTCCCGCGGAGCTGCGCTACAGACCCCCGACTCTATACACGGGTGAGCACGACGCACGACCCGCACCGAGGAACAGCACCTGGACAAGCGGGCCATGGTACACTGCCGGTACCAGCCCATACCAAGGAGCGGGAGGAGACTCGCCTAGGAGGCCTCTCCCCCAACGCTCGCCGATGTATCCACAGTCAGCGTCATACATTGGCCCGCCTATGGTACCCGACTTCACCCAAGAGAACCGGGCCCAGTATACGGAACTCCGCATGTGTCTGGAGACCATGTTGGTGGATGTATTGGATGAACGCCATAAATACGCCATCCTACTGAAGCACTTAAAGGTGCCCCGCGCACATAATATAGCGCTCGCCTACGCGACTTCCACCACCCCATACACAGCAGCGCTGGTAGCATTGGACCAGAGGTATGGGCGCATATGGGATTACGTGATCCAGGAGATCCGACACATCGACCGCTTACCCCCAGCCATAGACAATCGAGCACTGGACGACCTGTCCATCAGAGTGCAGTCCCTGGTAGGGATGTTGGGAGCGCAGAGAGAGAAGGGGAGGCATGAACTTTACGCCAACTCAAATGTGGAAAGGATCTTGGAGAAGCTGCCGCCCGCTCGACAGGAGCGTTTTAGGCGACAGAGGGACCACCGAGACCCGAATGGCCCCGAACCGAACCTCCTCGATCTAGCAGACTTCCTGGCGAGAGAAGTCAGCAGCCTACGGCTAGATACATTCGGACGGAGCACCCCTGGCTCCAGAGAAGGAACCAGACGACTAAATGATGGAAGAAGATCGGTGACTGTGATGCACCAATCGGAGTCAGTACCGAGCAGCAGGAGCCACAGTACCCCCTCCAGAACGGAGAAGTGGAAGATAGTGTGCCCCTACTGTGAGAAAGAACACTGGCTAGCGCAATGTGACTCCTTCCCCAAGCTGAACGCGGAGGAAGCAAGTCAATGGATAAAGTCCAACAAGCGCTGTTTTCGCTGTGCGCGCTCACACATGGCAGCCGAATGCTGCTTAAAGAAAAGGTGCACCAAGTGCGATGGAGCCCATCTGGACATACTTCACGACAGTAACAGACGGCGCCCTTCACCCGCACCATCCAGCAGCAAAGCGAGCGTCATGTACATCGATCCCGCCAGCAGCAGTGGAGCCCGAGTACTCCTAAAAGTAGTGAGTGTGACACTAAGCTACCAGAATAAAGTCCTGGACACTTACGCCGTCCTCGATGACGGGTCAGAGAAGACCCTGCTGCTCGCCTCCGCTGCGGCCCAGCTAGGGCTGCGGGGAAGCGAAACCCAAATGACAATTCGGACAATAAGACGAGATTTGAAGACGATAAAGGGCGAGAATGTCTCATTCTCTATCGCAGCAAGCGGCCAGCCTGAGCGACGGTACCAGATTACAGACGCTTTCACCAGCCAAGAAATAGGACTGTCGCGGTACACATACCCCGTCGCCAAGCTGATGGAGAAATATGCACATCTGCGCAAGTTACCGATCCCGCTCATAGACAATGCTATGCCGACCCTGTTGATAGGCTCCGACCATGCAGACCTCATTGTCCCGATAGACCGGGTTCATACCGGACCCCGAGGCTGTCCTGCAGCAGTCGAGACCCGTTTGGGATGGACTCTCCAAGGCCCGCTCGCCAAATCTCTCAACCGAAGTACAGCCACTAGATGTCTCCACTCCCGAGTCACAGAGGGAGAAACCGCACTCCTGCAACACGTAGAGCGGTTATGGACCTTGGAACAAATGCCCTTTAAGAACGGAAAGAAAGACATTCGCTCTAAAGATGACATTTACGCCATTCACCTCCTCGAGACAGGGACCAAGAGAGTCCCGGTCAACGGCGTGTTGAGATACGCCACGCCACTCCTGCGGCGAGAAGGAATGCCTACTTTCCACGCCAAGACAGACGCCACAGAACGGTACCTGCTGAACACGGAGCGGCGCTTAGCCAAGAACCCCGCCCAAGAGAGTGTATACCGCGCTGAGATTGAGAAGCTCATCACAGCGGGACACGTCACAAAGATGGACATTAAAGAGGCTGACCAGACCACTGAATCGTGGTACGTGCCTCACCACAAGGTCCATCACAACGGTAAAGACCGCATAGTATTTAACTGCAGCTACCAGATCGGATCCCAAAATCTGAATAAAGAGTTACTGCCCGGTCCCACACTCGGCCCCTCCCTACTCGGCGTTCTACTCCGCTTCCGCCAGGAAAAGGTGGCCATCAGCGGGGACATTAAAGGAATGTTCCTGCAGGTGAGATTAGTAGAGGCGGACAAGCCCCTGTTACGGTTCCTATGGAGAGAGAAGCCAGGAGATGAGCACCCAGCCATCTACCAATGGGAAGTCCTCCCCTTCGGAACGACGTGCAGCCCCTGCTGTGCTACATTTGCACTACAGAAACATGTAGCAGAGGACCCAGCAGCGGACGAAGAGGTCCGACACAGCGTAAAGAACAGCTTCTACGTAGACAACTGTCTACAAAGCCTTTCAACCCAAGAAGAAGCCGAGGCTCTCCTGATTAAACTCCGCGCCTCATTGATCAAAGGCGGCTTTGATCTCAGGCAGTGGGCCAGCAGCGATCCGCAAGTACTGCGCAGCCTCTCCTCCGAGGACAAGGCAGCCAGCAGCGAGACCTGGATGGCTACAATCCCGGGAGAAGCCCAGGAGATGACCCTGGGATTGGTGTGGCGATTCAAAACAGATTCGCTTCACTACAGACACAAGCCCCTGACTACGGAGCAGGGAAGGCCGGCGGCGGCGCCGACCACCAGACGGAGTGTGTACACAACACTCGCCCGACAATATGACCCGCTAGGATGTATTCTACCGTACACCACCAGGGCAAAAATGATTGTACGAGCATTGTGGGACAAGGACCAGGGCTGGGACGACCCCATTCCCGCACACCTTGCATCCACCTGGAGAGAGTGGGAGATGGAGCTCCACTCACTCCCAGGCGTTAATATGCGCCGAAGCTACTTCCCACCCACGGTGAGGCCAGAGACATGTAAAATGGACTTACACGTCTTCAGTGACGCCTCAGAGGTCGCATACGGATCAGTAGCCTACTTGCGGGCCCAAGAGAAGGGGGGAGAGATCTACACAGCATTTGTCCTCGCCCGCTCGAGAATAGCCCCACGCAAGCAACAATCTATCCCACGCCTAGAGCTCTGCGCAGCCCTAGCCGGAGCGCACCTAGCCACGCTCATCCAACGTGAGCTCACCATACCGGTGTCTAGAACAATCCTGTGGTCAGATTCCACGACAGTACTCGCCTGGATCAAATCGGACTCATGCAAGTACAAAGTCTTCGTGGGAGTCAGAGTCACCGAGATTCAAGACTTAACCGAAGAGTTAACCGGAGAAACAGAGTGGCGCTACGTTGATACAAAACAGAACCCAGCTGACGTCATCACCCGGGGGATGCCCCTGGATGACCTCACCCGTCGCAATGTCTACAGTGACGGCCCCGCATTCCTAAGACTCCCGGAAGGACAGTGGCCCATGCCTATCCCGAGGGAAGCAAGTCCAGAGGAGGTGGAAAATAAGAAGTCTGTGTTCTGTGGATTGAGCACCGTAGCCTCCACCGACCCTAACATAGACGATTGCACGTCCATAGAGAGTGCACAACAAAGAACATTCCTGCGGTACCACCCGGAGTGCAAGTCCCCCGCTGATATGTCAGCAGCTAACTACGAGGAAGCAGAATTGCTTCTACTGCAGCGAGCCCAGAGAGACTCGTTCCCCGATGAATTGGCCTGTCTACAGGGAGGAAAGCCCGTCCCATCCGACAGCAGATTAATTCATCTGGCCCCCGAGAGCGACGCTCATACCCTCATCAGAGTGGGTGGTCGCCTACGCAGAGCCCCCAATCTACCGGATGACATTAAATACCCGATCGTATTGAACAGCCGACACAAGGTCACAGAGCTGATTATAAAGAAATACGATGAGGATGTACATCACGCAGGAGCAGAAAGAGTCTTCGCGGAAATCAGACGTCGTTACTGGATCCTACAAGGAAGAGAGGCGGTACGACGCTTCCAGCGAACATGTCTAGACTGCCGCAAGTGGCGCGCGCAGCCCAGCATACCAAGGATGGCTGACCTTCCTCCATGTCGCCTCCGAATCGGTGACAAGCCATTCCACTCAACGGGTATGGACTGCTTTGGCCCGCTGCACATAAAGAAAGGAAGAGGAACCGAGAAGCGGTGGGGTATTGTATTCAAATGCATGACCACCAGAGCGATACACATCGAGCTTCTCCCGACCATGAGCACAGACTCATTCCTTATGGCCTTCCGTAGATTCACATCACGGAAAGGAAGACCGTCTACCCTATTGTCCGATCATGGGACAAACTTCAAAGGCGGCGAAAGAGAGCTGAGAGAGAGCTTCCAAGCTATGGGCCCAGAACTTAAGACCCACCTCGCTCCAGCACAGGTTGATTTCCAATTCAACCCCCCAAACGCACCCCACTTCGGTGGCACTTGGGAACGAGAAGTGCGCTCCATAAAGACAGCCCTGTACGCAGTACTTGGGGCCCAGACTGTGGCGGATATCGACCCAGTTACCCCCAACACACTCCTGATGGGGCGGCTAGATCCTGCATTACCCCAGACCATGTACCGGCCTGAAGAAGCGAACGGCCGACGAATGTGGAGGTACAGCCAAGTATTAGCCGACAAGTTTTGGAACAGTTTCCTACTGCACTACCTACCGTCTCTACAGACCCGCCAGAAGTGGGTAAAGGAGAGAGACAATTTGACAGAAGGAACAGTCGTCATGATTATTGATCAATCACTGCCCAGAGCTATGTGGCCGGCCGGCCGCGTAAGCAAAGTGATCACCGGTGCCGACGGCAAGGTCCGAGCAGCTGAAGTGCTCGTCCAGGGTCGCACTTACACCCGTCCCGTGGCGAGGCTCATAGAACTGCCTCGACTCCCAGACACAATCGATGATGACCATGACCCTATAACCCTATGACTTTGTGAAGTTGACTGACCCCTACAGCAAACCCTTATGTGTAAATAGACAACGCGATTAATCTGTCTCTGTTTAACTGATTAGGTCTGGGACCAATCAGGGGGTGGCTGTTGTGAAGGGCCAGATTAAACCGAATATATATATTTATTTATATATATATATTTAATTGTATTTGTATATTCTCTAATATTCCCTGATATCCCTTGTATATTCCTTGTACAATATGCATTGAATATCCATTCTAGCCTACTGAACATCCCATAATAGTCTCCATTCTACTATTGGTCGAGACCTTGGTGCCAGGCTGCCATACCCCTCAGACCCAGTTCAAACGTACCGCTCCACATGTACGAACAAGTCCTAGTTCCGCGTAGGAATCTGACTACCGCACCACTAATGGGACTATTTGTTCATAGTGCGTATATATACTGCGCTACTAAAGTAGGACTTCCTTTTCAGTCCAGTTTCTTACCCTCCAATAGAGTCACAGACGTAAAGCCTCCCCGCGACGCCACGTGTGGGAGTAAGGCCAAGTTCGCCTACCATCGGTATTGAGACATCGTGTATATTAATATTTGAATAGTCATATTTGGCACTATATCGTCGAGTTGGACGTAGTCTATTAAGCTAATAATAGTCTGTTAATATATAGTGCTTCGTGCGGTGAGAATACTACCGTAGCCAGCACCCCATCGTTTCGGGCAGAGAACTGGCTGCTTATCCAGGGTGGTTGACCCTACGTGAAGCTGCACCCGAGGAGCCCCAGAGCCGACGAGCGAGTGGACCTGTATACCGGATTATTCTACCGACGACAGCCCGCCTTCCCAGGCACGGATTATGCTTTGTATACTTTGATTATTCCATGGATAAAGACCCCCGACACTGCCGTGTGTTGGAACCCCCCCCCTGGAGAGGACGCAAGGTGAGGAGACGCTCTGCAAGACGAGGTCGCTTCACGTCTCTCCTCCGTGGACCGGATGACGCCGGCCCACAAAGAGTCCACCTGCTTTCATCTGTGGTCCAAGGATCGCCGGCGCATTGAACGGCACTACAGTGGGTTCACCTGGGATACCCTTGGCCGGATGAGGCAGCCGGATTCTACCCCCCCCCCCCCCCTTCCTACTCCTGTCGGCTTACAAGCGACCGGATTAACCCCCCCCTAGTGTATCCAGTATATAATCATTAAAGTATCATTGCTGTTATTCCTTAAACTATTCCAGGTCGTATATGTACCACCTGCGCCTTCAGAGATTGGACATTCTCTATTGATATACCGACGAATACTCTTGCCATAAAAGTGCATACTAATTTCCATTCATAAATGTGATTGATTTGATTAAGTGCTTGCTCTACACACCATCGCTGTGTAGAAATAAAGACCTATTTCTAATTCGTACATTTGTGTTGGATCCGTTTCATCTACGTGACAGTGTTCATCATAATATATTTATGCCGTGTACTGGGTGGCCGAATATTAAGTACAAAGGTAGTGGTAGTAAGTATCATATCTAGTAATACAGTCAGGGAATTGTACCCCTCAGTTACACTATTAATTAAAGTCCGAATGTCAGCGTAACGAACGAACGTTCGAACGTTCGAACGCTCGGGCTCAGCCTTAACACACACACACACACACACACACACACACACACACACACACACACACACACACACACACACACACACACACACACACACACACACACACACACACACACACACACACACACACACACACACACACACACACACACACACACACACACACACACACACACACACACACACACACACACACACACACACACTGCATTCTGGTGCAGGAATTTTGGAAATTTTACCCTTTAAATGCCAGTGTTTGTGATGGGCATCACAAATTATTGTAAAAAAGAAAAGAAAACACATATTCAATACATTTTTGAATGTTTACCCTTTAAATGCCAGTTTGTGTGATGGCATCACAAATTATTGTTAAAAAAAACACACAAAAAGTAAAATATTTACAATATATCAAATGCAAAGTACATTTTTCTGGGGGGGATTATTACAGGCTATGCATGTGTCAATGATTAGCAGCAACACATATTTTGATGGATTTTTTGTAATGTCAGATTTAACACCAACTCTTTTCAGAAATGTGGGAGTATTTCATTTTGTATCTGACATTACAAGAAATCTAAAAATAAATGGTTATGATCAGGGCTGAAGTTGAATTAAAGATTTATGACTGTTTAGACTGCATTACTCTCTGTCACAGTGATCTCCTGGTTGTTCCCCACTTAGATTATCTAACTATCGCGCTGCCGCAACCAGAAACACTGGCCTGGCCTGCTTCTAAGTTCAGTGGCCTGACTGCAAAAAAAAAAAGAAAAAAAATGTATAGCTTTTTTGGAAATGTTTTCAAGTACCACCAGCAGTACCACCAAGTACCACTAGTGGTACGCGTACCACAGTTTGAGAATAGATAACATGCAGCCACTAGATTTTGCACTAGAACACCAGCATGTAATTTATCCAATCAGACATGTTTTACAAAACAATTAAATATCTTTGGAACCGTTTGTGATTGAAAGTATATTTCTATCTCACCCACAGCTTGTTTGGCGGAGCGCGGAAGTTTGACTTAGTTTACAAAAATCTTGAAAACATCTAGATTGGTCTTTCGCATGCAGACCACTGCAAATCCCAGTAGGAGTTAGAGCAAGTTCAAGTTTCTTTAATAGTTGTCATACAGAAGTACAGAATACTTTTATACAAAATGCTTCTTACTGTTTCGCTCCAGAGACTGTGTTAGACAAGATAGTATGAAATAAAAATAAAAATAGTATAGCATGTAAAATAGAAGTGAAAATAGAGGTCACAGTGTTCAGTATAGACATATGTACAATGTTCGATGCAGAATAGAAGTAACTGAGTTACCATACAATATACAATATACTATGCAATGTACTAATATACAATACTATATAGTGCAGAACAGAAATGGGATGAGGTACAATTTAGGTACAATTTACAGTAAGGTGTGCGAGTTGTAGTGCAAATCCTTTACCAATAAATATAAAGTGTAAAGTGTGTTTAGGTGTTCTAAAGTGTGTAAAGTGGGTGCTGCAGTGAGTTGCCCGTTTAAAGTGAGAGTGTGCGTGTGGATGTGTGTGCTGTGTCAGTAGCGGCTCGTGGATGCTTCGCCACTAGGGACGCTATACCAAACATTTTGCAAACATGTACAAGGCACGCATTGGCGAATATTATCACCATTGCCATCGATCAATATCACAGTCAGTCAAATGCAACCACGTTTCCAATAGCCCAACACAAACACGCACTCTCTCTCTCTCTCTCTCTCTCTCTCTCTCTCTCTCTCTCTCTCTCTCTCTCTCTCTCTCTCTCTCTCTCTCTCTCGCTCTCTCGCTCTCTCTCTCTCTCTCTCAGATGATGTCAGATCCATTCAATAATAATCACATTTGTATATCTCGTCATTTTAAACAAGTTACCATTCATTGTCTGAGTGGTTATGCCCCACACGCGGCGAAATTAGAGAGAGAGAGAGAGAGAGAGAGAGAGAGCGAGAGAGAGAGCGAGAGAGAGAGCGAGAGAGCGAGAGCGAGAGAGAGAGAGAGAGAGAGAGAGAGAGAGAGAGAGAGACCACGGCGGGTGCAGCATAACAGAAGAGAGAGAGAGAGAGAGAGAGAGAGAGAGAGAGAGAGAGAGAGAGAGAGAGAGAGAGAGAGAGAGAGAGCGTTAGTTAAGCATTAGCTGAGTGGCTAACAGCAGCTAAAGTTAGCTGAGTTGGCTAAGAGAGAGAGAGAGAGAGAATTAACTCACTTTGTTTAATTGAAAGGTGGTCCAGCCGGAGGGCTTAATAAAGTGTATGTCCACTGACTGTCCCCCAGACTGTTGTCGATGTATATCCATTCCACTCACTGCCCACTGTCCAGACTCCAGACTGAATCACAAGTTCACAACACACAGCTTCGAACATGTTGCAAACTGTGGCTAAGGAAAAAACTGGCATCGCCGCGTCGGCCAATCAGAGAGCGTCTCCGCAAAATGCGGCTATGGAAATTCTAGACGGAAATTCTAAACGCTTGACTAGACCGCTTCAAATCGCGCCCGGATTCCAACATAATAGTCATATTTCAACGCACAACGCGTTACGCACTGATTGGCTGTGACGGATACAGCGATCGAACAGTGACGCGCACTCAGAGCGCTATCGCGTCTAGCCCGGGCCGAGAAATACAAACAAATAAAAAAATAAAGAAAAAGTGAGTCACTTCCTGTTCCTGAAAACGAGTATTTTTTTATTTTATATAGTAACGTTATATTGTGCATTGGAAACACAAACATACTTAAAATGAGTAAATATTATTCATTTTAAACATGTTTATATTATTTATAGGGCTATAAAACAAAAAACAAAAAGATAATTTTTCTTGTTCTACTCTCATATAACCAGGGGCCTGAAGGGGGGGCGGCGCCCGTGCGCCCCTAGTGGCGAGCCGCCACTGTGCTGTGTGCATTTGATGGTTGCTGCATAGTGTTTATTGTTCGTTGAGCAGCCTGATGGCCTGGGGATAGAAGCTCCTTCTGAGTCTTTCTGTGCTCGCCTTAAGACTCCGGTATCGCTTGCCTGACCGCAGCAGTTCAAAGAGGCAGTTCGGGTGGCTGGAGTCCTTGATGATTCTCTTAGCCTTCCCCCTGCACCGCTTGTTGTAAATTTTCTGGAGGGTGGGAAGCCCCCCTCCAATTGTGCGTTCGGCTGAACGTGTCACTCTTTGTAGTCTGCTACGGTCTTGTGCAGTGCTATTCCCAAACCAGGAGGTGATGTTGCCAGTCAGGATGCTCTCGATTGTACATGAGTAGAAGTTCCTAAGGATCTTCTGACTGACTTGGAACTTCCTTAGGCGCCTGAGGAAGTAGAGGCGTTGTCGTGCCTTCTTCACAACACTGTCAATGTGTGTGGTCCATGTCAAGTCCTCGGATATGTGGGCTCCGAGGTACTTGAAACTGTTCACTCTCTCAACCGGTGCCCCGTCGATGCTGAGGGGGCTGTAGTCCTTGACCCCCGACCTCCTGAAGTCCACAATTATCTCTTTTGTTTTGCTGACGTTCAGGGAGAGGCAGTTCTCCTGACACCACTGTGACAGATTCTCTACCTCTTCCAGGTAGGCCCTCTCGTCGTTGGCAGAGATCAGGCCCACCACTACTGTGTCATCAGCAAATTTGATGATTGTGTTGTTGTTCCGCTGTGCCACGCAGTCATGTGTGTACAGGGAGTAGAGGATGGGGCTCAGAACACAGCCCTGGGGGGCCCCTATGTTGAGCGTGATGGATGAGGAGGTGCAGTTGCCTGCTCTTACCACCTGGGGTCTGCCCGTCAGGAAGTCCAAGACCCACTGGCAGAGGTCATAGTTCAAGCCCAGGTCCCTGAGCTTGGCTATGAGTTTGGAGGGGACTATGGTATTGAATGCTGAGCTGTAGTCAATGAACAGCATTCTCACATAGTTCCCCTGCCTCTTGTCCATCATTTTGTGTCCTGTACTGTTGTAATTGTGTAGGGACTGTCCTGCTCCACTGATTGATTGATTGATTGATTAAAAACTTTATTAACAGATTGCAGAATGGGTACATTACAGTACAGCTCAATACACACAATTGTTAAGGGGATGCAGACCAGAGAAAGACTTTCGTCTTGTTTACATCAGGGTCCCCCATTTTCAATTAATCAGGAATTGAAACACCAGATCAATTCACTAGGGCAGGGGTGCCCAACCTTTTTTGAACCAAGATCTACTTTTTAATTTGCCACCTAGCCGAGAGCTACCAGCCCAAATTTGTCCTACTCTCGGCTAAGATAAGATAAGATATTCCTTTATTGATCCCCATGGGGAAATTCAGGCATAATAGCAGCATGGGGGAAGGGGGGGGGGGGGGGGGGGGTACAGGTAGTAAAAACAACACAAATGTCAATATAATTTACTATCTAACTAACTGAAAAATATATTCACAGTGTCATAAGGTGCATAAGGCTAGTATTAGTACTAATAGTATTACCCATTCAATATGCACATGACAGAAAATATTATATGCCATATAATATTTTCTGTCATGTGCATATTGAATGGGTAATACTATTACTACTAATACTAGCCTTATGCACCTTATGACACTGTGAATACTGTGAATATATTTTTCAGTTAGTTAGATTCTAACTAACTGAAAAATATATTCACAGTATTCAGTGTCATAAGGTGCATAAGGCTAGTATTAGTAGTAATAGTATTACCCATTCAATATGCACATGACAGAAAATATTATATGACATATAATATTTTCTGTCATGTGCATATTGAATGGGTATATAATATAATATGCTATTTTATATATCATTGTAACAGTGTAGTGTAGGACTTACAAGAATGACAAGACTGTAACTGTAACTTCTCAAGTTTATTTCACACTGCATACACAACACACCCACTCAGTTCAATGGGCATGAGAAAACATGTGTTTACATTGTCAAAGCAAAAGTGGAACAATACAATAAAAATATATGTACAATAAAAAAAGGAATAGGAATGATGTGTAAACAGAGCTGTCACATTGCAAAATGGAATACAATAAAAAAACAATTCCACAAAAAGGTCTGTCAACAGTCACTGATAGTTCTCCTTTATCTGTTTTTTAATTTTTTTTATTAAATGTCTCTACCTTAGTGAGAACGCTGGCACTGGGAAGAGGTAGCTAGTTTTTCAATGTCTGGGTTGTAGGAGCTGGTTGCAAGCCTCAGGCAGTCCACAAGATGGTCATCTGTTAATGTGGTTCTGTACTTGGACTTGATGATCTTCATGTGAGAGAAAGCAGACTCACACAGGTAGGTTGATCCAAAACATGCTGTTAAGTTCATGGCACATCTCCTGAGGTTGGGGTACTTCTCAGGCAGCAGTAGCTCCCAGAACTCTGCCTTCATCCCTTGTGTTGCCCTGGCTTTAATCTCAATGTCAGTTTGAAGTGTGAGGATCTCGTTCTCCACAGCATGGCTGTCCAGATTAAACAGTGTGGCCACTTTGGATGTGATGTCATCCACATCTACAGTTCCAAATGGAAAACACATGTAGCTTGCAACAGGTTCAAGTATTGAAAAGTCTGTGAAGCGCTTATCAAACTCTGACAAGATGCTTTGAACTTGCTCCTCATAATGTGTGCAATCAAACTGTGCAGTGTCCTCACCCTGACGTTGAAGTTCTGCTTGCATGTGAGGAAAGTCGCGTAGGTCACTGCGTTGCAGCCTTCTCGCCCACATGGTGAGCTTGCTTTTAAAAGCATTCACTGAGCTGATCATGTTTATTACACATTTATCCTTTCCCTGCAGCTCTAAATTCAGGTTATTCAGCATGCCAGTGACATCGGTTATGAATGCCAAATTCAAAAGCCAGTTGTTGTCCTCTAGATGTGTATATTCGGCATGTTTAGCAAGCTTGAGAAACTCTTTAATTTCAGGCAGCAACTCGCTGAATCTCTCCAGAAATTTACCTCTGCTCAGCCACCTTACATCTGTGTGCAGCAGCAGGTCTGTGTGCTCCGCCCCCGTCTCCTCCATATGTGCACGAAATAGACTCCTCTGTAGGCTCCTTGCCCTGACAGAGCACACAATTTTCATAGCGATATCCATAACGTCCTTCATATTTAAAATCTTTGCACACAGCACTTGTTGGTGAATTATGCAGTGGTAATTAAGGAAGTCCGGGAAAGCGTCGCTTTTTTTGCACAGTCCGATGAACCCATTATTACAGCCAACCATGGCTGGTGCCCCATCGGTTGTAATAGAGATGAGTTTATGGAGGGGTAGTTTGCTCTGCTTAGCGAACTCCATGAAGGCTTGAAAGACCTTTAGTGTATCCTTTAAGAGGCAATATGGTGAGCAGCTCTTCTTTTGCGCTCATGTCGTCAAAGGCCATTCTAATGTAAATACATAGCTGTGCCACATCTACCATATCAGTCGATTCATCGAACTGCAGGGAATAACACTTGCATGTATTAATGTCCCTCATGAGTTGCTGGTGGACATCTTCGGACATTTCCTCACAGCGCCGGGTCACAGTATTACGTGACAGCTGAAGGTCTTTAACAGCATCCATAATCTCTGTGGAATTACCGAAGAGTGAATCGGCAGCGGCAGTCAATGCCTCTTTTACACATTCGCCGTCTTTAAAGGATTTTTTCTTTTTAGCGAGAATGTGACTGACACGATAAGAAGCAATTGTTGCAGCTTTTGCCTTGGTGCTGGGCTTCGTAAAAGTGGACTGTTGTCCCACTAGTGAAGACTTCAGCTGCTGGAGTGCTGTTTCTTGTGCATCGTTGTATAATGCCGCTCCAAATTACCCTTTTTCGGCACAGCCACAGTTTGTTTGCAAATCAGACATACTGACTTTGCGTTGAAATAAACAAAAAAGTAAGCCTCCTCCCACTCTTCATGGAAATGATATGTTTTTGGTCTTTTGGCTGCTCCGGTTCTGCTTGCGGCGCTGACGCTGGTGCTATCCGGCAGCTCATCGGAGGCGGCGTTGGAGCTGCTCCCTGGCGGCGGCGGTGGCAGGCGCAGCTCGTCGGAGGGTCCTGGCGGCGGCGGCAGTGAAGTCTTGCTTGCGTTGTTGAAAACTAGCGTCCTCTGAATGAACCTCTTTTTAGCTGGTGGTGTTCCATTCATCTTGCAGTTTCGAGTGACTCAAGACTGGTCTCAGAGCCACGTTTATACTGTACCTACCAGGTGATGGGCCCGACCCCCACTCATGCCACTCCATGAAAACAAAGGCATCAATTTGCATCCCTATGGGTGAAGCTCGCTGTCCGGAATGTAGACGGTATCGATTGGCCCAGGACTGCTCGAACGTGTGTTGTCCTCCCCTCCAAATCAAATCAAATTAAATGATTTTCCAAAATAATCTCGCGGCCTACTAGAAACCAGCGCGCGACCTACCGGTCGATCGCGATCGACTGGTTGGGCACGACTGCACTAGGGGCTGGCTTTTCTCATTCACAGGATGGCAGCCATCTTTTCTACCGAATTTACCTGTTGCACACTGTACAACTCCCGAGACTCCCGAGACTGGTAAGTTACTTATTAAGGCTATACAATAAATCTAATATTCACAATGTCTCTCCTAAACCCGAGGGTAGAGTGCACAAACTCTACGTTGGCTTTGAGAGTTTTATTATACTGATATAAAAGTTATAGGCTGTAGGTTGTGTATGGGGGGGGGGGGTATGTCGCACATGGTCTGTTTGGTTAACGTTATAATGTACAGTAGTTGTGTTTGATTGATTGATTGATTGAATTGATTGAAAACTTTATTAACAGATTGCAGAATGGGTACAATACAGTACAGCTCACAATTGTTAAGGGGATGCAGACCAGAGAAAGACTTTCGTCTTGTTTACATCAGGGTCCCCCATTTTCAATTCATCATAACATATATGACATACACGACATACAGATAGACAGTACTGCTACATCTATACATTATGACATACCAGATTTGCAAATACAGTACTGTTTGTGATAAAAAAATAGTTTAAAAAAGAGAGTATATACATTTGACGTAGAAACTGTACATTGGAGGAGGTTGGGTAGGTGGGGTGAGGGGGAACTGTACATTGGAGGTTGTTAGGTGTGTGGTGTGGGGGGGGGGGGGTAGGCGGGGGGGGGGACTGTACAACTGTACAAGCAAAACTATACATTCGAATATCGACGAAACCATACTTAGTTCCAAGAGGAGGGTCTCGTGTATTCTTGGGTTAGGTAATTTACTGTACATTGGAGGGGGTTGGGTTAGGATATTTACAGGGGCCAGTTTCGAATTGCAGTCTCCCGTAGGTGTTCTTTGAGAGTGGTTTTTAAAGTGGGTAGTGATTCACATTCCTTTACAGCTTTGGGTAGGACGTTCCACATTGATGTGGCATAATTGCTAAATGTGTTTAGTCCCTTGTTTGAGCCGAATCTGGGTTTAACATGATTTGTGGAGCTCCCTCTGGTGTTATGGTCGTGGTATTCACTGACCTTTGGGAAGTATTTTGATATGTACATGGGTATCTTAGTCGTGTAGTGTATCTTGTAGACCAGGCCCATTGCAAGTTGCTGTACTCTGTCTTCTACTCTAAGCCATCCTAGGTAGTAAAAGTGGGCAGGGGTGAGGTGGGTTCTAGGAGTAAGGTCAAGTAGTAGTCTGACCAGTTTGTTTTGTGATGTTTGTAATCTTGTTTTTAGCGCCTTTGAGGTACTTTGGTACCATGAGGTGCAAGCATAGTCGTAGTACCCTTGAATGAGTGCTCCTGCCAGAGTCTTCAGGGTATTCTTGTTTACCAGAGAGGAGATCCGGTACAAGAATCTAGTTCGTTGGTTGACTTTTTTTTATTACATTTGATGCCATTTTGTCACAGGAAAGATTTGCCTCTAGGATGGAACCTAGGTATGTAATTTTGTCTTTCCTTGTGACAATATTGTCACCCACTGTAACTGAGAAGCCTTCGGTCTTCCTGAGTTTGTTATTTGATCCGAAGAGAATGGACTCTGTTTTACCCAGGTGTAATGATAGTTTGTTATCAGCGAGCCAGGTGCAGATTCTGCCGAGTTCTGAGCTGAGGGTTTTTTCAACCTGTAGCAGGGCTGAGTCGTCCGCGAACAAGAACAAGTTGCAGTCACAAGCTGATGACATGTCATTTGCATAAATTAGGAACAGTAGCTGTCCTAGTATGCTTCCTTGTGGAACACCACAGCTCACTGTGAGGGGGGGGGGGATAGGGTACCGTTTACCTCCACCACCTGTTCTCTCCCCTCAAGGTAGGATTGCATCCAGCTCACTGATAGACTATCAAAACCAATTGCTTTTAGCTTGTCAATCAGAATGGAGTGATTGACAGCGTCGAAGGCCTTTTGTAGGTCCAGCAGGACCATGCCGCAGTATTTGCCCACGTCCACCTCTTGTTTGATGTCGTCGTTCAAATAGAGAAGGCATGTGTCGGTGGAGTGGGATGTTCTGAAGCCAGATTGGAATTCGTAGATTCGATTTTTTTCCGCTAGATACTTTTCGACCTGTTTGTAGACTATTTTTTCCATGACTTTCGAGATGGAGGTAAGAATAGAAACAGGGTGGTAGTTGCCTGGGTCTAATTTGCTGCCCTTTTTGTGCAGGGCTTATGCTATTATTAATGTTCAAATTAATTATGTGCAATCCATTGGAATTAATTATTGTGTTGATGTCTCCAGTTGAAAGGTATTCATCTGTTGGAAAGTCTGAGTGGGGGGCTGGTCGTTGTTGATTCCAGATGCGGTCCGTGTGGGGGGAGGGGGAGTGCTCTGGCCTTGGGTCCAGGTTTACTTTGGGGGAGGAGGGTGCTCTGGCCTTGGGTCCTGGTTTGCTTGGGGGGAGCTATGCTAGCTAGGCTAGCAGGTGACGTGACCTTTGTTGTTTCGATGGTTGAGTCTTGCGTCGTGCTGGGCACCATGGTTGTAATCCCCGGTTCCCTCAGTCGCATCCTGTTGCTGGCCGCTCGTGCGCTCGTTGTTAGAGGCGCAGGAGAGCCAGTATTGCTCCCATAGAGCGGTGGAGGGTTGTTGATGTTGGTCGCGATGGTAACTGTCGCTGTTTGTGGAAGTAGCCGCTGTTGTCTCACCTGCCGGCGAGTGATGACTGGGCCTGGATTCAGCTGAATGTCTCCCGAAAGAAGCAGGTAAAGGAAAATCATGGATAGATCCATCCTGCCAGACGGGGGGGGGGGGCAAGTTCTTACGATCCGGATTCGATTTTAGCAAGGCGTGGATAGAAGCGGTTCCTATAAGCCATTCTTATAGCAGACTTGTGTGTGTGTGTTCACGTCCCATCTCTGGTCTTTGGAAAGACCAGATGAGGTCAGAGGAGTTTGATAGTATTTACTGAGGATGGACAAATAATGTTGATATTTAAACATAAAAAATATGATACATAATAAATGTATACATGATCATGCAACATAAAAAAAATTGTTGTAGGAACGGTTTGGGAGAGGGAGGTAGGGAGGGGTTTTAGGTTGTGTGTTGTGAGTTCCAAAAAATGGAACTTAAAGTTTAAACAACAGATAAATATGAGTTTTTAATTGTATTCACTGTATGAGTAAGCATATTTTCCATCTACAAATCAAACTCTTCAATAACGTGTGAATATACTCCATATTTACATGGTGAAAGACATTCCCATATTTACATAGTGAAAGACATTCCCACATTCCCAACAAAACAAGATGGTGCTGCTAAGACCGGCTGCCTCTCTGTGCGCTCCGTCGCGACTGTGCTTACTTTTGTTAATATTTATAGTTTTAAGAGTTTTGTTTGTACCAACTGTAGGTGCATTTAATGTGTATGACCGTCAGTCACTCATAGACATTGGATTACGGGAAACTTACCAACTGGATTGCTCTCTGGATCAGCTCTCCGAACAACAACAATGGCCTGCCGAGATCTTGAGAACATCAGGACCATACCTCGACAAAGGAACAAAGGGACCAGGCGACGAGGAAGGAGAGCCGGCGTCCGAAACAGACTATAATAATAATAATAATTTAGGACCTGCTCAGAGGTCATCAATCGGCACACATGCGATGCATGCATGCAATTCGTATCTGCGATTAACCCATCCCGTCGTCCTTCCCCCCCAAGGGCAGCCGGGAGCAGACAGGCGTCAACGTGAGCCGCGCCAGGGGACCAATCCAAGTGCTCCTGTCCGTCTTCGTCAAGGACGCCACAGCGTTAGCGATCTATTGTTGTGCATGTTTTTCCATTGGGTTTATCTTATCGGGGGGGAAACCCTTGCGAGCACGGGGAGAACATGCAAACTCCACACAGAAAGGCCTGGGAGATACCCCACCTGGGTAACTGGCATTATGGAAACCTGGTCCCCAAGCGGGAATCGAACCCTGGACCTTCTTGCTGTGAGGCGACAGTGTTAACCACTACACCACCGACTGCGAGCCAGGCAACATACAGGAAGGATCACACTATCCCACTCAAGTCCTATCCGCGCTTAGCAGGCGCCTCGACCGAACTGTAGGAGTCGCTGTTTACAACGACCCGGACCCACCCCGCCAGCTTCTCCCATCCTCTAATACTGCCAATTGTATTAGTGTGAACGGCCAGCCAAGCTGGTGACAAACCCCGGAACTGTGAGCTGGATTCGAACAGGCGAATCTAGCCGCTCCGGGGTTTGGTGACGAACGCAATCTCCGTTACGCCACCTGACCGCCCTAACGTCGATCATCTTGATCGGAGTGTATATTCCACCACAAGCAAACACAGGTGACGCGCTGTCCAAACTCCATGACGAGGTAAATAGAATCCAAGCAGCGAATGTTGACGCTGCTATTGTGGTTGTGGGTGATTTCAATAGCGCCAATCTGAGAAGAGTATTGCCAGACTTCTACCAGCATGTGACTTGTAACACCAGAGGCGGTAATATTTTAGACCATTGCTACTCGCAATTTAAGTGTGGTTACAAACCTCATTCTGCCAGTGGTTTCGGCAAATCTGATCATAACGCTATCTTCCTCCTCCCAAAATATAAACAAAGTCTTAAACGCGCGCCGGTAGTCTCGCGAGAGGTGCAGAAATGGACTGTGGGATCAGAGGAAACGCTACAGGCTGCACTAGAATGTACAGACTGGGGTGTGTTCCGAGATAACACAGATAACATTAATGACTACACGGAGACAGTGCTGGACTTTGTTTGTACTTTGGTGGAAGAAACAATCCCCACTACCACAATTAGAGTTTACCCAAACCAAAAGCCCTGGGTAGACAAATCCGTCCGTGAGGCTCTGAAAGCGCGCACCTCATCCTACAACGCCGGGCTTGTGGCAGGCAACATGAATGACCACAAGGTGGCGACATGAAACGTGAGAAGGGCAGTGAAAGAAGCAAAGAGGCGCTACAGGGATAAAATTGAACTCTAATATGAACAGGCTGACTCTAGAGCTATGTGGCAGGGCCTCAGAACGATGGCAGATTACAAAGGCACCTCCCTCAAACTGAACAGTGACATCTCCCTAGCAAATGATCTCAATACCTTCTATGCGAGGTTTGAGGCTGGGAATAACAGCACCAGCCTACAATCCACTGCAATGGAGGGGGGGGACACTGCTGATGGAGACTCAGTGTTCAGGTTAACAGAACATGAGGTGAGGAGGACCTTCAAGAAAGTGAATATCAGGAAGGCAGCAGGACCGGACGGTATCCCCGGCCGCGTCCTAAAAGTCTGTGCCGACCAACTGGCCCCGGTATTCACTGACATATTTAACCTGTCCTTGGAACAGGCTGTCATCCCCACCTGTCTGAAGAAGTCAACTATTATCCCTGTACCCAAAAAATACAAGCCTGCTTGCCTCAACGACTACCGCCCTGTAGCTCTCACCTCCATAGCCATGAAGTGCTTTGAGAAGCTAGTGAAGGGCTACATCTGCTCCTCCCTCCCCATCAACCTGGACCCCCTGCAATTTGCATACCGCCCCAACAGGTCCACGGAGGACGCCATAGCCCATGTGCTGCACACAGCAGCATCACACCTGGACAAGAGGCAGGGGAACTATGTGAGAATGCTGTTCATTGACTACAGCTGAGCATTCAATACCATAGTCCCCTCCAAACTCATAGCCAAGCTCAGGGACCTGGGCTTGAACTATGACCTCTGCCAGTGGGTCTTGGACTTCCTGACGGGCAGACCCCAGGTGGTGAGAGCAGGCAACTGCACCTCCTCATCCATCACTCTCAACATAGGGGCCCCCCAGGGCTGTGTTCTGAGTCCCCTCCTCTACTCCCTGTACACACATGACTGTGTGGCACAGCGGAACAACAACACAATCATCAAATTTGCTGACGACACAGTAGTGGTGGGCCTGATCTCTGCAAACGACGAGAGGGCCTACCTGGAGGAGGTCAAGGTTCTAGCGGGATGGTGTCAAGAGAACAGCCTCTCCCTGAACGTCAGCAAAACAAAGGAGATGATTGTGGACTTTAGAAGGTCGGGGGTCAGGGACTACAGCCCCCTCAGCATCGACAGGGCACCGGTTGAGAGAGTGAACAGTTTTAAGTACCTCGGAGTCCACATATCCAATGACTTGACATGGACCTTACACATTGACAGTGTTGTGAAGAAGGCACGGCAACGCCTCTACTTCCTCAGACGCCTTAGGAAGTTCCAAGTCAGTCAGAAGATCCTTAAGAACTTCTACTCATGCACAATAGAGAGCATACTGACTGGCAATATCACCTACTGGTTTGGGAATAGCACCGCACAAGACCGTAGCAGACTACAGAGAGTGGCCCGCTCAGCCGAACGCACAATTGGAGGGGGGCTTCCCACTCTCCAGGGCATTTACAAAAGCGGTGCATGGGCAAGGCTAAGAGAATTATCAAAGACTCGAGCCACCCAAACAACTGCCTCTTTGAACTGTTGCGGTCAGGCAAGCAATACAGGAGTCTCATGGCAAGCACAGAAAGACTCAGAAGAAGCTTCTATCCCCAGGCCATCAGAATGCTCAACGAACAATAACACTATGTAACAACCATCAAATGCACTCACAGCACACACATCCACACACACACAGACTCACTTTAAACATACAACTCACTGCAGCACCCACTTTAACCACTTTAGTACACCTAAGCACACTTTATATTTATCGGTAAAGAATTTGCACTACCACCCATACCTCATTACACCTTACTGTAAATTATATTGTACCTAAATTGTACCTCATCCCACTTCTGCTTTGCACTGTATAGTATATTGTATGGTAACTCAGTTACTTCTACTCTACATAGAGCATTGTATATATGTATATACTGAAAATGTTTGTCTACGTACTTGACTTCTATTTTATACTTGCTATACTTATTTTATTATCTATTTTTGCCTAGCACAGTCTCTGGAGCGAAACAGAAAGAAGCATTTTGTATAAAAGTATTCTGTACTTCTGTATGACAACTAATAAAGAAACTTGAAACTTGATTTACATGGTAAAATTGATTGATTGATTGATTGAAAACTTTATTAACAGATTGCAGAATGGGTACAGTACAGCTCAATACATACAATTGTTAAGGGGATGCAGACCAGAGAAAGACTTTCGTCTTGTTTACATCAGGGTCCCCCATTTTCAATTCATCGTAACATATGAGACATACATGACATACCGATAGACAGTACTGCTACATCTATACATTTATGACATACCAGATTTGCAATTACAGTACTGTTTGTGATACAAAAAGAGTCCAGAAAGAAAAGAGTATATACATTAGACGTAGAAACTGTACATTGGATTGGGTAGGTGGGGGTGGGGGGGAACTGTACATTGGAGGTGGATGGGTGGGGGGGGGGGGGGGGGTTGGGTAGGAGTGGGGGGGGGGGGGGGGGTTGGGTAGGAGGGGTGGGTGGGGGACACTGTACACCTGTACAAACAAACACTGTACATTGGATTATTGACAAGACCATACTTGGTAATTTACTGTACATTGGAGGGGGTTGTGTTCGGACATTTACAGGGGCCAGTTTCGAGTTGCAGTCTCCCTTAGGTGTTTTTTGAGAGTGTTTTTGAAAGTGGGTAGTGATTCACATTCCTTTACAGCTTTGGGTAGGGCGTTCCACATTGATGTGGCATAATTGCGAAACGTGTTTAGTCCCTTGTTTGAGCCGAATCTGGGTTTAACATGATTTGTGGAGCTCCCTTTGGTGTTGTGATCGTGGTATTCACTGACCTTTGGGAAGTATTTTGTCATGTACATGGGTACCTTGGTCGTGTAGTGTATCTTGTAGACCAGGCCCATTGCAAGTTGCTGTACTCTGTCGTCTACTCTAAGCCATCCTAGGTTGTCAAAGTGGGCAGGGGTGAGGTGGGTTCTAGGAGTAAGGTCAAGCAGTAGTCTGACCAGTTTGTTTTGAGATGTTCGTAATTTTGTTTTTAGCGCCTTTGAGGTGCTTTGGTACCATGAGGTGCAAGCATAGTCGTAGTACCCTTGAATGAGTGCTCCTGCTAGAGTCTTCAGGGTATTCTTGTTTACCAGTGAGGAGATCCGGTACAAGAATCGAGTTCGTTGGTTGACTTTTTTTATTACATTGGATGCCATTTTGCCAGACATTCCCATATTTACATGGTGAAATTCCAGTTTGAGGCTTAAGTCTTTATTTGGACCACTTGATGTGTTGTGCAGGTGAGCCTATGTATGCTTGTGTATGTATGTACCTTAGGGATGTAACAATAGATGATCCCATGTCTGTCATCCACTATGAGGTTCGCCAGCTCCATGTCAGTCATGTCTTCTATCAAACGTCTCTTCTCGCTTGCGCACATCTCCCTTAGCAATCGCTTCCTCTCTTCCTGATGCTGTTCCGCTATCTTGGCACCTGTGATGACGATGATGATAATAATAATTTGTATTACTATAATGGTGCATTAGATTGAAGTCGCAACTAGGATAAATCCAACCTCCTAAATGCAATGGAATGGCGCTCGAGGTCGGAATTCCAACTACTCTAGGAAATGGTCTCTCAACTCATCTTGCAGATATCTGACGTAATTTCAACATGGTGTTGGACACTATAAACTGTACACAACATTGTGTAATTCTTTAGATGATTGAAGTTAGATTCTTATCAATACCAGTGTGGCCATCAGGATGCTCAATGACAATGACACTATGTAACAACCCATCATCTACACTCACAGCACACACATCCACATGTACACATTCACTTTAAACAAACACTCACCTTATCACTCACTTTACTCACTTTAATCACTTTAGACACTTTAACACACGTTATATTTATCTATTATCTTATTTGCACCTTACCCTACGTTTTGTACCTCATTCCATTTCTGCATTGTACCTCACTGTTACTCTTTTTACTCTGTATTGTATATTGTATGTATATTGACTGACCATTCCTTTATTTTACTTACTTTTTACTTACTTTTTTACTTTTTGTATCTATTAATGTATGAAGCACACTCTCAGGGGCTCATACAGAAACAAGCATTTCATCATAAAGTATTCTGTATTTTATTATGACAAATAATATACAAACTTGAACTTGAACTTGAACTAGAACAGTGTTTAATCATCGTGCTCAGAAACCAGCCACACAAACACCAGCTTCTTCCGTGGTCATGCGTTCTCCAGATAGACAGATCTGTAAAATTGAGTTTCCCACACGCAATCAGGCAGAAGGACCCAGCTTCAATTCGCAATAGCTGCGACCACAAATCTTTGTGGACTGGCAAACCAACCGACAGACGTACAGTATAGAGCCGCTGGTTGCAGCGAAAAAGAAGGGCACCTTGAATGTTGTATCAAGGCAAGAATGACTTGGAACCCACATGTCAAAAAGACTGGTATGGTCCTTACAATTAATTCACAAGGCCTATTCCTATTCATCAGATCATTGATTGCTTAATCAGTATTTAGTGAACCAGAACAACCAACTACCAAAGCTAGAGAGACCCAGCTACATCTGTGATGTAATCAAAAGACAAACAACAGGCCCATATCACTGTATAATCACCTTGGTTCTCGATCAGATGATGAATCTATTTTTTTAACATAACATCTGCCATATGGTGGAAGCTTTCTATCATTGAACCTCTAACCCCAGCAGTGTTAGTGATATTAACCCTTTCACTGCCGCACTACCAAACGGTTAACCCTTTCACTGCGACAATACACAGAAGGTTAACCCTTTCACTGCCACACAACAGAAGGTTAACCCTTTACTATCACACAACCGACGGTGACCGTCGGTTGTGTGATGGTAAAGGGTTAACCTTCTGTCGTGTGGCAGTGAAAGGGTTAATGGGAGGACCATCGGTGGATTTAGCCGTTACAATGTCACACACTGGCTACTATTTATACTCACGGGTGAGACTCATAGGGGTAAACAGTTAGCTTCTTTCAGATTCTGAAAGACGTTGTGAGTTACAGTAAATGTAAACAAAGGTAATCCAAACTAAAGGGCATCAAAGGTGATGTGACCGCTCACTAATCCAACTCTATGCATAGGGTGGGGTCAACCAGCGTCATAGTTTCCAATGTAAACACATTCACGGGACCAGCCAGGACCTTCACATTAATTAATCCTGGAAATGTATGCTAGCAGTTAATGAATAAAAAACGGAAGATAATCCTAAATAATCTAAAGGTAATCAGAGGTCACGGCACACTGCTGCTCATTAATCCATCACAGTACATTGCTAGTTCTCATCTGCAAACCAAAGCAAATCATTATCCAAACCACACAATATGAACCAGGATCAGAAGGTCATTCTGTTGTGAGTCAGCCTGTATGACAGTGTTATCGGAAGAACAAGGAACTGTGTGTGTCATTAGCCAATTTGTCTACAACAATTTAGCTAAATTTTACTCATCGTCGTATCGTTCATTAGAAATGTTGTAGTGTCCAGGGCCCTCATTTATCAATAATGTGTAGAAAGTGTTCTATTTTTGCTCCTACGCACGGAATTTAGAATGTCTCTACGGACAGAAAAATCTGGATTTATCAAACGTGCGTACACGGCTCGTACGCACACATGCAAGTACTCCGTGTTGATAAATACCAATTGTTCTTACCGTCTATGCTCGTGCACGATTCTAAGTATTTGCATACAGAACCGCCCCTAATCAACCATAATATGGTAATTAAACACCCCCATGGGAACATGCCTGTTTGTGGAATGTGGAATAATGGCTTAGCGAACTAAAATGAGAAACTTCACTGAGAGCGAGATTGATCACAGAGGTCATCTAACCAACAAATTGAAGGTAGAAAGCATTTTTCTTTGTGAACAATCTTATTTGGAAACATGACACACAAAATAATAGTATTTAGCTTTTTATTTTAAACAATATTTAACCGTATGATAAAAAATAAATAAAAAATTTGAATAAATAAATCCAATGAAGTTGGATTTCACAGACAACTCTGCTGAGGAGGAGGGAGCATCCAGACTATCTTCGGTGCGCCGGGAGCCAAGGGTGTTGACTGACGCAGTCCTACAGAACCAGCACATTGACAGAAATAAATTACAAGCTGACCAGTCATTTGCACTATAATGACTGAAATGAACGAGTCACTGACTGAAGCAAATTGCTGCCCTTGCAACCCAATGGAGAATAAAAACTCGTAACCACTATTTTGCGCTTGCGTTTGAGTCATTGTGATAATCATACTGGAAAATAAATGCCTTTTTTTGTTTAGGTTTTTTAAAGTTAGATTAAGACAATCACACACATGCAATTTGAAATAAGAATATAGAATACCATGGGCCTATAAATCACCTTATTACTGTATGGCCAAGTCATACATACAAGTCATATACACAAGGCAGCAAAGACCGTGAATTAAATCTAAACGTGACACCTTTTTTTTCCTAGACGTTCACAGAAAGGTAAAGAAACAATATATGTTATTTTAGGGCAAAAATTATGTGATATGGTTGGACTTCCGCTGTCGCCGGCTGGTGTGAACTGGGTAGTGTAGTTTTATGAAATCTAGACGAAATCGAAAGTCTCTTTGTTAGGACTACAATTTCTTCTTTTCGCGTCGAATTCATCCGGTTTCCGGTGCAATGCGCCAGAGATTTTTTTAGGAATTTACTATTTTATTTTATCTTACCTCATTGATATCTTATTTTATTTATCGTACTACTACTACTTATTGGACACACACACACACTCTGCACCTTATCATGCACATACACTACACGCAAGATACTTTCTGTTAGGGCTGCAACTAACGATTATTTTGGTAGTCGACTAATCTGTCGATAATTTTTTCGATTAGTCGACTAATCTAACGATTATTTCTGTCACACCCTCCATCTCTGCTTCCTGTGGGCGCGGCTCCTTTTCCGGGCTCTTAGCAGACTTCTTAGCTTAAGATAACAGACCGACAGTAAGTTTGGGGGAACTAATGGGATAACTGGTTGCAACAAAAGTGCAACTAGGGCTAAAAACACAATGAAATAAAATAATAATAATAATAACAAATAATTATCCTTCTTAGCAGACTTCTTAGCTTAACATCCCAGGGAACTAATGGGATAACTGGGGATGTTGTTTGCTCCTGACAAGAGTCTCAAAGTCTGGGGTGATGGTAGACAAAGCAACTCTGAGGTCATGCTCAATGTCCAATCTGCTCCTCTGCTTTGTCTTCAGCTGGACCAGAGCTGAGAAGCCACTTTCACAAAGATAGGTAGTGCAATTTTTTTTTTTATTATTATAATTTTTTTTAATACGACGCATCAACGCACAAATTCGGCGTCAACGAGTTTTTATGATCGACGTCGTCGATTATGTCGACTAATCATTGCAGCCCTACTTTCTGTAAATAATTTACTAATATTTTATCTTACCTAACTTTCTTTTATTATTGTGATGTACCTATTATTACCATTCTTGTATTCATTCTTAAGAACATGGGCACACACCAGTTTGTCCTATCTACTGTACGACTGCCTTTCTGCATTCGTAAATCCAAAAAGAAACTGTTCGATCATGCCAAAATCAGTGTAAATTCATATTCAACATGTGTTTTCCACTTACCTGGCCCATGTAAACAGATAGACTAGAGATTACATAAATAAGAAACCTCCCTTGGCCACATAGCAACTTGACATGCAGTCAGATTCTCTGTCTGGTCTTCTCTGACTGACATATCAACAGGGGTGTAAAAAGTACCCAGAAATTATACTTAAGTGAAAGTATGGGTACTGTCTCAAAATCTGACTCAAGTAAAAGTCAAAGTATCTGGCTAAAAACACACTTGAGTAAAAGTAAAAAAGTCCTACTTTTAAATGTACTTAAGTACTAAAAAGTAAAAGTAATTTTTTTTTAAAGGGATAGACCAGGGGTCTCAAACTCATTCCATCGTGGGCCAAGTTTTCATTTTAACTATACATTGCACCAGGTAAGTTAGTTGAAGAGGTGAGCCAATTAGTGAAATCATCAGCTGGTGTTTAGGCAAGGCTGGAATGAAACCAAGCATACACTCTGCCCACAATGGAATGTGTTCTGCGATAGACAATGCTGAAATGAAAGAACAGAGGACACTTATTTAATGCACTTCTCCATTGAAGGTAAACTAACATGGACGGCATTCACATCACAGCCTGAATAATATCACAATATTAAAGACAGAATACTGGAGTACCCTGAATAATATCACAATATTAAAGACAGAATACTGGAGTACCCTGAATAATATCACAATATTAACCACAGCATAATGAGGATCTGACTGCCTATTCTTCTGATAGCAGGTGTTTAATCAAAGTTCCACGCTTTCTAGTGTTGCACAAGGACCAATCAGCATGGGTATGGGCGGGTTCATTTTCCATTGATGGGGATTTGATTGGCTGTTTACCTGCGGTCACAGGATTAATAACGTTAACGTTAGTTCGGCCAGATAAACAATTAACATATACTAATTAAAATGGTTGGACCTGTGAGATTTGTACTTTGTACTTTGTAGGTCTGCATTTTAAATGTATTTTCTCTGAAATGTAATGGAGTAAAAGTACAAAGTATACAAACCTAATAATACTTGAGTAAAGTACAAATCCCCAAAACAGTACTTAAGTATTAATTTGTAACGAAGTACAATTACTCAAGTACTTTACACCCCTGCATATCAGACTGTTCTAGATAAATTTTTAGGCTTTTGTCTAACTGGCTTCTAAAACCTCACCAACCTACATTCGGATTAACAGGATGCACAACAGAACAGTGCCTTGGAATGGCTACTATACCTTGAGTCCTGGAGTAAAGGACCAGCAGGATGAGAGACATGCAGCCTGCAACCAGAAGAACTTGGAACCTTCTGAAGGTTTGCATGGTGACTGGAATTCCACACGGCTGTCAGCTGTGCTTTTCCTGTATGGAAGAGAAACAAGGAACAGTGGAATAGTGCTGGGTGGTTCCTCCGGATCTTTGTACTGAATCAGGAATCACGAGTCCTCTGTCTCCATTAACCCGGATCCTATGAGTCCTCTGTCTGTCTCTGACTGGCTGGCTGCCTGAAATCATATGACGTTTCGGTGTGAAGGTAAGCCATTCTGAAGGTGTGTTCACACCAAAACGTCATATGATTTCAGGCTGCCAATAAATATGAAAAACCTGGAGTGCGTGCCTGGTCTTGTTTCCCTATTTTTTATGTATAGATGTATAGTATCAGAGGTTACAGCACCCAGTGTCAAGTCTAGTGAGGTGAGCGCGTTTTACTACCTTTTTCACACACACACACACAAACACACACACACACACACACACACACACACACACACACACACACACACACACACACACACACACACACACACACACACACACACACACACACACACACACACACACACACACACACACACACACACACACACACACACACACACACACGTGCACGCACGCACGCATGCACGCACGCACGCACAATGCCCATTTGCACACACACACACAGCCATGCTCAGCCATATCTCATCCCGTATTGTTATTTTTATTCTAATTAGTGTATACTTGACCACATCTTGCACAGTTGTACAGCCCTGGGCTATTTTAATTAAAATATTTTACTTATAACTATACTATTGTGCCTACTATTGATATTGTGCTTCTATTTAATTTAGTTTATATACAATTTTACCTTTTTTATTTTACAGTTGTACAACCCTGGCCTATTTTTATTTCATAATTCTATTCTATTCTATTGTGCTTCTATCTTCATTTAGTTCATATTTCATCTGATTCTGAAATGGAAAGACTCGTTCAAAGATTCGGCTCAGCGATCTCCTGGGCCCCGTTCCCCGTACCTGGATAACTGAGTTAGCCGGATAACTTTCAGTGAAGTCTGACTTAAGCCGGACTTTCTGGTTCCCCGAATCTGGATTGTCCAAATCACCATGACAACAGATCCAAAAGTTTGAGCCTGGTCGAAAGCAGGGTTTAAGTTCAAGTTAGCCGGATGAACCATCGCCACGCCCCCGCAAAGAAGTGACAGCGCGTTTCCTGAAATTATTCCCACAGTCTAGGATCTGCATTATATCATTCTGAATTACGTTTTTGTGCTCCATTCTTCCAGAGGGGTCTTTTGAAATGTAAAATAGACCCAAAATGCTGATACTAAATTCACTTTGTCCTAAATAATGCACGTTATATACCGTGGCGCTCGCTCGGTGCAACAACAACAAAATAAAGAATATTCTAAACACGGGTCTCTCGTTCATTAATGTATAAACAATGAATTTATTCCATCTGGCACAGTGGCGTAGCGGTAGTGCTCAATCCTGGCAACCCGGCGACCGGTGTTTGAAACCCCGTGTTTCCAATATAATTTTTTGGAATATAATATTAATGATTATACGCAAAGGTAGCCTAGTTTTAAGTTAAAATATTATAAATCTACATGCATTGAGGATGTCATTCTTTATATAGCTCTCAACGTGCACCAAATTGAATTATTCCTATATTGCAAAAAGAAGGAAGAGACTAGGTTTCGAACCCCGGTCGTCTGCGTGAAAGTCAAAAGAAGAACCCGTTACACCACAGTGGAGATAAGTAAAAGATCGACCATACATCAATCAATGGGCAAGAGAGCCGTATCGTTATTCTGTATAACAGTTTAACTAATTATTTTCGCTAGCAAGATCTCATTTGATTATTCAATCCAGCAGGCAAGTTTAAAGAAATATAATCTGATTGATTGAGGTAATGAGGGACTTAAAATTAGCCTATAGATAACGCATTTAACTTGTCGGCGAGGCGATTGAGCCGTACTGCAATATGTTAATAAAGTTTTAAATCAATTAATCAATCAATGCCGCTAGAGAATCAGGATCTCTGCTATCGATACGTGCTGGCTTTTCAAATGAAGCGGCCGCGCGCACTAATCTTGGGTCTCAAATCTGGTTTGAGTTAACGAGACTGAATCCACCTTCGAGGAACAGGAAAATCCCGGCTTCAATCATCTCGTTAACTGAATCTGGATAATGGGACTCTCGATCGACTTAGTTGAACCAGGTACGGGGAACAGGGCCCTGTTAGTGGACTCACCGGAAGCACCGCAGACTCAGGTTCAAGTTTCAAGTTTCTTTATTAGTTGTCATATAGAAATACAGGATACTTTTATAGGAAATGCTTCTTTCCGTTTGGCTCCTGAGAGTGTGCTATATAAAAGGATAAGTATAAAAAGTATAATATAAGTATAGAATAGAAAGTCAAGTACGTAAACAAAACAAAAAATTTCAATATACATATATACAATATACAATACAATATACAGTGCAGAGTAGAGAAAGTTAACTGAGTTCCCATAGGTCTATTCCCATACAGTACAATGCAATGAGGTACAACTTAGCTTAGCTTGTGGTGTCACCTTGTGGTGGTGAGGTGCAATGAGGTAAAATATACAAATATTCCAGTATACCAATAAATATAAAGTGTGTTAAGTGTCTAAAGTGGGTAAAGTGGGTTTCAAGTTCAAGTTTCTTTAATAGTTGTCATACAGAAGTACAGAATACTTTTATACAAAATGCTTCTTACTGTTACACTCCAGAGACTGTGCTAGACAAGATAGTATGAAATAAAATAGTATAGCATGTAAAATAGAAGTACAAAAGGTCACAGTGTTCAGTGCTACAGTGAGTTGTTTATTAAAGTGAGTGTGTACATGTGGATGTGTGTGCTGTGAGTGTATTTGATGGTTTGTTATATAGTGTTATTTTCATTGATTGTCATTGAGCATCCTGATGGCCTGGGGATAGAAGCTCCTTCTGAGTCTCTCTGTGCTTGCCATGAGACTCCGGTATCGCTTGCCTGACCGCAGCAGTTCAAAGAGGCAGTTGTTTGGGTGGCTAGTCTTTAATTATTCTCTTAGCCTTATTTTTGCAATGCTTGTTGTTACAAAGGGTCAGATTAAACCGAATATATATATTTATTACTTGAGATATATTATATAGTATTTGTATATCGTCTGATATCCCTTGTATATTCTTTGTACATATACACGGAATATCCCTTTACCTAGGTACAGGCCAGACCATAATATTCGTTCTCCTATTGGACAGCGACCCCCTAGGCGCCACGGCCATACCCCCAATGTCTAGTTCAAAGTCACCGCTAAGACATGTCTCAACATGCCCAGGTTTGCGCAGTAATACGAGACAGAACTGAGGTTGGCACTAGATTATTCACCTTACGTATAAATACGTCGCAGGTGGATACAGCAGTAGTCTTGTCTTATCCTAAAACGTTCGTTCAACGTATCGTTCGTTCCTTACTAGTAAAGCCTTCATCACGAGTCAACGACCAAGTGAAGTGAGCAACCTTGCATCTAAATAGAAATAACGTCAAGTTCGACCTAATTAATGTGAAGTACCGTGCACAGGAGAATCTACACCGGTGAATGCAGAGCCTTTTCCGGCTGGATTATATTGATTTTGGTACTGTGGCTGCTGGAGCAGAGAACCGTCTACCCCACTGCTGTGTGGGATCTACCCGTGAGGAGCATCACTCGAGCCCGTCTCTAGGAAGAGGCTGGCTGGCTTTCATCCATGCTGTCCCGCATACTTGGATTATAGCTGCTGCTTTTGTCTGCCGATCGAGGGGAGTATATGTACCGACTCCCGTAGCTAGAGCTTATTGATTCCTCGTTGATCCAGACTTTTGCATTCGAACATTCCTCTCCCCTGCTGGCTTACAACCGGAGGGAACCCCCCTAGTATCTCCAGCTGACCTACGAGTGTACCTTATATAATTCTTATGCTACAGGTGGTATTAATTATCCCCTTCGTAATATGCTCATGGACTTACGCTCTTGACCTATTCATGCACATTCTTCGCCTTACAAGCGCAACTCTAATTCTCAATACTGTAAGATAATATTGATGCTCTTCTAATAAATATTACAAACAGTACTTTCCTTGTTAAGCCGTGTTATTGTGGGGGTGTTCATCTCATATACATGTGTACTGTATGGCCAGTAGTAATGTACATAACTCAGTAGTGGTTTAATGATACCATACTTATTCAATACAGTCAGGGAATTGTACCCCTCAGTTACACTTGTTGTAAATGTCTTGGTGAGTGGGAAGCCCACCTCCAATTGTGCGTTCGGCTGAGCGGGCCACTCTCTGTAGTCTGCTGCGGTCTTGTGCGGTGCTATTCCCAAACCAGGAGGTGATATTGCCTGTCAGGATGCTCTCTATTGTGCATGAGTAGAAGTTCTTAAGGATCTTCTGACTCACGTTGAACCTCCTTAGGCGCCTAAAGAAGTAGAGGCGTTGTTGTGCTTTCTTCACTACACTGTCAATGTGTGTGGTCCATGTCAAGTCCTCGGATATGTGGACTCCGAGGTACTTAAAACTGTTCACTCTTTCGACCAGTGCCCCGTCGATGCTGAGGGGGCTGTAGTCCCTGACCCCCAACCTCCTAAAGTCCACAATTATCTCTTTTGTTTTGCTGACGTTCAGGGAGAGGTTGTTCTCCTGGCACCATCCCGCCAGAACCTCTACCTCTTCCAGGTAGGCCCTCTCGTCGTTTGCAGAGATCAGGCCCACCACTACTGTGTCATCAGCAAATTTGATGATTGTGTTGTTGTTCCGCTGTGCCACACAGTCGTGTGTGTACAGCGAGTAGAGGAGGGGACTCAGAACACAGCCCTGGGGGGCCCCTATGTTGAGAGTGATGGATGAGGAGGTGCAGTTGCCTGCTCTCACCACCTGGGGTCTGCCCGTCAGGAAGTCCAAGACCCACTGGCAGAGGTCATAATTCAAGCCCAGATCCCTGAGCTTGGCTATGAGTTTGGAGGGGACTATGGTATTGAATGCTGAGCTGTAGTCGATGAATAGCATTCTCACATAGTTCCCCTGCCTCTTGTCCAGGTGTGATGCTGCTGTGTGCAGCACGTGGGCTATGGCGTCCTCCATGGACCTGTTGGGGCGATATGCAAATTGCAGGGGGTCCAGGTTGATGGGGAGCGAGGAACAGATGTAGCCCTTCACTAGCTTCTCAAAGCACTTCATGGCTATGGAGGTGAGAGCTACAGGGCGGTAGTTGTTGAGGCAAGCGGGCGTGGATTTTTTGGGTACAGGGATAATGGTGGACTTCTTCAGACAGGTGGGGATGACAGCCTGTTCTAAGGACAGGTTAAATATGTCAGTGAATACCGGGGCCAATTGGTCGGCACAGACTTTTAGGACGCGGCCGGGGATACCGTCCGGTCCTGCTGCCTTCCTGATATTCACTTTCTTAAAGGTCCTCCTCACCTCATGTTCTGTTATCCTGAACACTGAGTCTCCATTGGCAGTGCCCCCCCCCTCCATTGCAGTGGTTTGTAGGCTGGTGTTGTTATTCACAGCCTCAAACCTCGCATAGAAGGTATTGAGATCATTTGCCAATGAGATGTCACTGTTCAGCTTGAGGGAGGTGCCTTTGTAGTCTGTCATTGTTCTGAGGCCCTGCCACATACCTCTGGAATCAGCTTGTTCAAACTGAAGTTCAACCTTATCCCTGTAGCGCCGTTTTGCCTCTATTACTGTTCTTCTTACATTGTATCTTGCCGCCTTGTGATCATTCATGTTGCCTGTCACAAGCCCGGCGTTGTATGCTAAGGTGCGTGCTTTCAGAGTCTCACGGACGGATTTGTCTACCCAGGGCTTTTGGTTTGGGTAAACTCTAATTGTGGTAGAATTGAATTGAATTGAATAGTTTATTGGTTTAGAATGGAAAATCACACATATACATTGGATCACAATATGAAAACAGGTATACATTTTCTCCATTTACCAATAGGATTTCATAAAAACACAATAAAGCCATAGGCTTGTTTCCATTGTGGTCCTTCATCATTGGTGTCAGTGGATTTATGTACTGGTGTGTGGACGTGGGTGTTTGTAGTGTCTGTATGTCAGGATGTGTGGTATAAAAACAAAAAAATACATACAATAATATTCCATTTTATAGACAATAAAAGAATAAAAAAGGAACAACACATATTAAAACCCTTTGTTCACTACTCCCAGCTTCTGCTACTTATGATCCACCTCTTTATAGCTAATTTAAAAGTGGAGAAGGGGCTTATGGTCTTCAACTCCATTGGTAGGCTATTCCATTGTACTGCTGCTGAATATAGGAATGCGTTTTGGCCAATTTTCCTATTGCATCTCACTGGGACGATGTCTGTAGGGCTCCCCCTGGTGGCGTGTCCGTGTACATCCCTTACCATGTTAAAATATCCACTGAGGTACTGAGGGACAGTATTCCCGAGTATCCTATGTGTTATGTTGAGTTTTATTTGAGAGACCCTCTCCTCAACCCTGAGCCATTTGAGGCTGTTAAAATGTGTCTGTGTAAGGTGAGTCCTGGGATGGAGTTTTAAAATCATTCTAACTAATTTGTTCTGAGCTGTCTGTAGCCTACCTTTCAGTGCTACTGTGATGCCAGTGTACCAGGAGGAGCATGCATAGTCATAATGACATTGGATCAGTGCCCCTGCCAGGACTTCCATTGCTGACCTGTTAATATAGGTGGACACTCTACCGAGAAATTTTATTCTCTGATTGATCTTTGTGACCACCTTTTGTGCCATGCTCACCCCTGATAAGGTGTTGTCCAAAATACATCCTAAGTATGTGACTTCCTCCTTTGCTGTTAACTCGATATCTCCTACCACTACCTTGAACCCAGGAGACCTCTTAAGTCGTATGGCCGAGCCAAAAAGGATAGCTTCGGTTTTACCCAGGTGTAGGGATAACCTGTTTTCGACCAGCCAATGACTGATCTTGACAAGCTCTAGACTGAGTGACCTCTCTACTTCTCTTTTGTCCTGATGGGAGACCATGAGTGCAGCATCGTCCGCAAATAAAAACAGTTTACAATCACATGCAGTTTTCATGTCATTGATATATAAAAGAAATAAAAGTGGTCCTAAAATACTTCCTTGCGGCACCCCGCACGTCTGTTGGAGTGAGGAGGATATGGTCCCATTCATTTCCACTACTTGTTTCCTGCCTCTCAGATAAGACTCCATCCACCTTAAGGATATACTGTTAAAACCCATAGCCTTCAGTTTATATAAAAGTATGTCGTGGTTAACAGTGTCGAAGGCTTTTTGTAAGTCTATTAAAACCATCCCACAGAATTGACCTTTGTCCACCTCTGTTCTAATTTGGTCTGTCAGATATAATAAACATGTGTCTGTGGAATATGATGTTCTAAATCCAGACTGGAGCTCGTACAACAGGTTGTTTGTAGAGAGGTATTCGTTTATTTGATCATTAATGATCCTTTCTATGACTTTGGATATTGCACTAAGAATCGACACAGGCCTATAGTTCCCTGGGTCTAATTTATTGCCTTTTTTGTAAAGCGGAATGACTCTGGCTTGTTTGAGATCATAGGGAAACTGTCCTTGACCGATAGATAGATTTACAATGTGTGTTAAGCCGGAGGTGATGGACTCTGCTGCATCCCTAAGAAATCTAGCAGGTATCTTGTCCTGTCCTGTTGCCTTGTTAGGATTGAGCGCCCTCAATTTTTTCAAAACTGTGTCCTCAGTCACACTCGCAAAGGAGAAGGAATCTGTCTGGATACCTTTCTGTTTGTAGTACTCCCCTACCTGTTTTTCCCCATACATGTCAGTTGTACTTGGCAGTCTCTTAACTAGGGTATTCGCTATGGTGTTAAAAAACGTATTTAGACAATTAGCTATGTTCTTATTGCCTGTAATCACTGTGCCTCCTATGTCTAGAATCATATTTTTAGCTTTTGTCCTGAGCTTGTTTCCATACCCTGTTTGCTTTAAGCACTTCCATAATTTTTGTGGATTTGATTTATTCTCGATAATTTTGTCATTAAAATATTCAGCCTTGGCTTTCTTGATCATTCCCGTGACCTCATTTCTTTTCTTCTTGAACTCCTCATAATCCTGTTTGTTGTGAAGGGCCAGATTAAACCGAATATATATATTTATTATATATATATATTTAATTGTATTTGTATATTCTCTAATATTCCCTGATATCCTTTGTATATTCCTTGTACAATATGCATTGAATATCCATTCTAGCCTACTGAACATCCCATAATAGTCTCCATTCTACTATTGGTCGAGACCTTGGTGCCAGGCTGCCATACCCCCCAGACCCAGTTCAAACGTACCGCTCAACATGTACGAACAAGTCCTAGTTCCGCGTAGGAATCTGGCTACCGCACCACTAACGGTACTATTTGTTCATAGTGCGTATATATACTGCGCTACTAAAGTAGGACTTCCTTTTTAGTCCAGTTTCTTACCCTCCAATAGAGTGACAGACGTAAAGCCTCCCCGCGACGCCACGTGTGGGAGTAAGGCCAAGTTCGGCCTACCATCGGTATTGAGACATTGTGTATATTAATATTTGAATAGTCATATTTGGCACTATATCGTCGAGTTGGACGTAGTCTATTAAGCTAATAATAGTCTATTCATATGTAGTGCTTCGTGCGGTGAGAATACTATCGTAGTCAGTACCCCATCGTTTCGGGCAGAGAACTGGCTGCTTATCCAGGGTGGCCGACCCCATGTGAGGCTGCACCCGAGGAGCCCCAGAGCCGACGAGCGAGTGGACCTGCATACCGGATTATTCTACCGACGACAGCCCGCCTTCCCAGGCACGGATTATGCTTTGTATACAGTGATTATTCTATGGATAAAGACCAACACTGCCGTGTGTTGGAAAACCCCCCCCCGGAGAGGACGACAGGTGAGGAGACGCTCTACACGACGAGGTCGCTTCACGTCTCTCCATCGTGGACCGAAGGAAGCCGGCCCACAGAGAGTCCAACTGCTTTCATCTGTGGATCGAGGATCGCTGAGGCACCGAGCCGCACAACCGTGGGTTCTCCCAGGATACCCTCGGCCAGACGGATACAGCCAGACTCTACCCCCCCCCCCCCTTCTCCAGTTGTCTTACAAGCGACCGGAATTCCCCCCTAGTGTATCCAGTTCTATAATCATTAAAGTATCATTGCTATTATTCCTTAAATATTCCAGGTTGTATATTTACCGCCTGCGCCACCAGAGATTGGACGTTCTCTATTGATATACCAACGAATACTCATTTGCCATAAAAGTGCATCCTATTTCAAATCATAAATGTAATTAAGTGATTGCTCTACATACCTTTTGCTATGTATTAATTATTATTAAACGCAGACTTTCGACTTGGTACATTTGTGTTGGATCGTTTCATCTACGTGGGAGTGTTTACCATAATTATTTATGCCTAGTACTGGGTGGCCAGAGTCTAAAGTACAAGAGGTAGTGGTAGTAAGTATCATATCTAACAATACAGTCAGGGAATTGTACCCCTCAGTTACAATTGGTCCTTCGAGCCGGATGGTAATTAGTGTAATATTAATATAGTGTTATTAATATTGAAATGGCCTATGATGAACACTCCACGAAACGATCCTCCTAACCAACGCCCGCAGCGCGAACGACGGCTCCCTCAGTACTTAGAGGCTTACGCTGTCAGTCAACAACCTAGTCTTCTATTAACAGTAAACGCGGTAAAACCAGAAAGTAAAAGTATGTCTAACCCCAACGCCCAGACTACCCCGACCATAGAGGCCCCTACGGGTTCTAATGTAACTGACCAAGTTCACGGTGGGGACCAGTGGGAACCAGACATGACTTCACACCCCGCCAGTACTGAAGAAGTAGTCCCCGATGAGTCCCGGGAGGAATACAACGCTACCGAGAGAGAACTCGGCACGGAAGAAGACGGGGAGAGCACCGTGGAGATAGAGCTCCAAGGCTCCGCAAGGAGTACCCCGAGGGAAGGCTCCCCTATACAACCGCCTTCTCCCAGCGAGGCAGAGAGGACCCTACAGCAGGCCTTCCTCATCAGCCTGAACGCCGCTGCTGTACGCGACCGACTGCAGATCCAGCAGCGGAGCGAAGAAGAGCATATACGTCTAGAAATAAGACGCATTCAGAGGGAAGAGAATGTGGCCCGAGACCGAGCAGACAGCCAGCGAGCAGCTGCTGGTGCTCTACGGGACGCAGAGCGCGACAGACAGCAAGCGCAACTAATAGAACAGCTGATCAGACGGACAACACCCTCTCCCTCCGCCAGAGGCTCCAGGAACTCGTCTAGACACACCTCCAGGGCGGCATCCCCTAGCCAAGTAAACAACCCTGAACTTGACCAACAGACGAGGTCTATACCCCCCACAGACCACCTCCCCCCACCGGTCCAAGCGAGACCTAGCAACCGGGAAGGAGCAGCATATCCTGTGGAGAGGCTAAACCAGAGACTACAAGCACTGGATGACCTAACTGAAGACGAAGAGGAAGAGGAGGAGAACCACGCCCGACGACAGCACAGTACTCTACCGGACCAGGAGGTCCGGTACAGCCCAGGCTATACTCCCGCGGAGCTGCGCTACAGACCCCCGACTCTATACACGGGTGAGCACGACGCACGACCCGCACCGAGGAACAGCACCTGGACAAGCGGGCCATGGTACACTGCCGGTACCAGCCCATACCAAGGAGCGGGAGGAGACTCGCCTAGGAGGCCTCTCCCCCAACGCTCGCCGATGTATCCACAGTCAGCGTCATACTTTGGCACGCCTATGGTACCCGACTTCACCCAAGAGAACCGGGCCCAGTATACAGAACTCCGCATGTGTCTGGAGACCATGTTGGTGGATGTATTGGATGAACGCCATAAATACGCCATCCTACTGAAGCACTTAAAGGTACCCCACGCACATAATATAGCGCTCGCCTACGCGACTTCCACCACCCCATACACAGCAGCGCTGGTAGCATTGGACCAGAGGTATGGGCGCATATGGGATTACGTGATCCAGGAGATCCGACACATCGGCCGCTTACCCCCAGCAATAGACAATCGAGCACTGGACGACCTGTCCATCAGAGTGCAGTCCCTGGTAGGGATGTTGGGAGCGCAGAGAGAGAAGGGGAGGCATGAACTTTACGCCATTCACCTCCTCGAGACAGGGACCAAGAGAGTCCCGGTCAACGGCGTGTTGAGATACGCCACGCCACTCCTGCGGCGAGAAGGAATGCCTACTTTCCACGCCAAGACAGACGCCACAGAACGGTACCTGCTGAACACGGAGCGGCGCTTAGCCAAGAACCCCGCCCAAGAGAGTGTATACCGCGCTGAGATTGAGAAGCTCATCACAGCGGGACACGTCACAAAGATGGACATTAAAGAGGCTGACCAGACCACTGAATCGTGGTACGTGCCTCACCACAAGGTCCATCACAACGGTAAAGACCGCATAGTATTTAACTGCAGCTACCAGATCGGATCCCAAAATCTGAATAAAGAGTTACTGCCCGGTCCCACACTCGGCCCCTCCCTACTCGGCGTTCTACTCCGCTTCCGCCAGGAAAAGGTGGCCATCAGCGGGGACATTAAAGGAATGTTCCTGCAGGTGAGATTAGTAGAGGAGGACAAGCCCCTGTTACGGTTCCTATGGAGAGAGAAGCCAGGAGATGAGCACCCAGCCATCTACCAATGGGAAGTCCTCCCCTTCGGAACGACGTGCAGCCCCTGCTGTGCTACATTTGCACTACAGAAACATGTAGCAGAGGACCCAGCAGCGGACGAAGAGGTCCGACACAGCGTAAAGAACAGCTTCTACGTAGACAACTGTCTACAAAGCCTTTCAACCCAGGAAGAAGCCGAGGCTCTCCTGATTAAACTCCGCGCCTCATTGATCAAAGGCGGCTTTGATCTCAGGCAGTGGGCCAGCAGCGATCCGCAAGTACTGCGCAGCCTCTCCTCCGAGGACAAGGCAGCCAGCAGCGAGACCTGGATGGCTACAATCCCGGGAGAAGCCCAGGAGATGACCCTGGGATTGGTGTGGCGATTCAAAACAGATTCGCTTCACTACAGACACAAGCCCCTGACTACGGAGCAGGGAAGGCCGGCGGCGGCGCCGACCACCAGACGGAGTGTGTACACAACACTCGCCCGACAATATGACCCGCTAGGATGTATTCTACCGTACACCACCAGGGCAAAAATGATTGTACGAGCATTGTGGGACAAGGACCAGGGCTGGGACGACCCCATTCCCGCACACCTTGCATCCACCTGGAGAGAGTGGGAGATGGAGCTCCACTCACTCCCAGGCGTTAATATGCGCCGAAGCTACTTCCCACCCACGGTGAGGCCAGAGACATGTAAAATGGACTTACACGTCTTCAGTGACGCCTCAGAGGTCGCATACGGATCAGTAGCCTACTTGCGGGCCCAAGAAGAGGGGGGAGAGATCGACACAGCATTTGTCCTCGCCCGCTCGAGAATAGCCCCACGCAAGCAACAATCTATCCCACGCCTAGAGCTCTGCACAGCCCTAGCCGGAGCGCACCTAGCCACGCTCATCCAACGTGAGCTCACCATACCGGTGTCTAGAACAATCCTGTGGTCAGATTCCACGACAGTACTCGCCTGGATCAAATCGGACTCATGCAAGTACAAAGTCTTCGTGGGAGTCAGAGTCACCGAGATTCAAGACTTAACCGAAGAGTTAACCGGAGAAACAGAGTGGCGCTACGTTGATACAAAACAGAACCCAGCTGACGTCATCACCCGGGGAATGCCCCTAGATGACCTCACCCGTCGCAATGTCTACAGTGACGGCCCAGCATTCCTAAAGCTCCCGGAAGGAGAGTGGCCCACGCCTATCCCGAGGGAAGCCAGTCAGGAGGAGGCTGAGAATAAGAAGCCTGTGTTCTGTGGATTGAGCACTGTTATCTCCGCAGACCCCAACATAGATGATTGCACTACCATAGAGAGTGCACAACAAAGGAAATTCCTACTGCACTACCTACCGTCTCTACAGACCCGCCAGAAGTGGGTAAAGGAGAGAGACAATTTGACAGAAGGAACAGTCGTCATGATTATTGATCAATCACTGCCCAGAGCTATGTGGCCGGCCGGCCGCGTAAGCAAAGTGATCACCGGTGCCGACGGCAAGGTCCGAGCAGCTGAAGTGCTTGTCCAGGGTCGCACTTACACCCGTCCCGTGGCGAGGCTCATAGAACTGCCCCGACTCCCAGACACAATCGATGATGACCATGACCCTATAACCCTATGACTTTGTGAAGTTGACTGACCCCTACAGCAGACCCTTATGTGTAAATAGACAACGCGATTAATCTGTCTCTGCTTAACTGATTAGGTCTGGGACCAATCAGGGGGTGGCTGTTGTGAAGGGCCAGATTAAACCGAATATATATATTTATTATATATATTTAATTGTATTTGTATATTCTCTAATATTCCCTGATATCCTTTGTATATTCCTTGTACAATATGCATTGAATATCCATTCTAGCCTACTGAACATCCCATAATAGTCTCCATTCTACTATTGGTCGAGACCTTGGTGCCAGGCTGCCATACCCCCCAGACCCAGTTCAAACGTACCGCTCAACATGTACGAACAAGTCCTAGTTCCGCGTAGGAATCTGGCTACCGCACCACTAACGGTACTATTTGTTCATAGTGCGTATATATACTGCGCTACTAAAGTAGGACTTCCTTTTTAGTCCAGTTTCTTACCCTCCAATAGAGTGACAGACGTAAAGCCTCCCCGCGACGCCACGTGTGGGAGTAAGGCCAAGTTCGGCCTACCATCGGTATTGAGACATCGTGTATATTAATATTTGAATAGTCATATTTGGCACTATATCGTCGAGTTGGACGTAGTCTATTAAGCTAATAATAGTCTATTCATATGTAGTGCTTCGTGCGGTGAGAATACTATCGTAGTCAGTACCCCATCGTTTCGGGCAGAGAACTGGCTGCTTATCCAGGGTGGCCGACCCCATGTGAGGCTGCACCCGAGGAGCCCCAGAGCCGACGAGCGAGTGGACCTGCATACCGGATTATTCTACCGACGACAGCCCGCCTTCCCAGGCACGGATTATGCTTTGTATACAGTGATTATTCTATGGATAAAGACCAACACTGCCGTGTGTTGGAAACCCCCCCCCCGGAGAGGACGACAGGTGAGGAGACGCTCTACACGACGAGGTCGCTTCACGTCTCTCCATCGTGGACCGAAGGAAGCCGGCCCACAGAGAGTCCAACTGCTTTCATCTGTGGATCGAGGATCGCTGAGGCACCGAGCCGCACAACCGTGGGTTCTCCCAGGATACCCTCGGCCAGACGGATACAGCCAGACTCTACCCCCCCCCCCCCCCCTTCTCCAGTTGTCTTACAAGCGACCGGAATTCCCCCCTAGTGTATCCAGTTCTATAATCATTAAAGTATCATTGCTATTATTCCTTAAATATTCCAGGTTGTATATTTACCGCCTGCGCCACCAGAGATTGGACGTTCTCTATTGATATACCAACGAATACTCATTTGCCATAAAAGTGCATCCTATTTCAAATCATAAATGTAATTAAGTGATTGCTCTACATACCTTTTGCTATGTATTAATTATTATTAAACGCAGACTTTCGACTTGGTACATTTGTGTTGGATCGTTTCATCTACGTGGGAGTGTTTACCATAATTATTTATGCCTAGTACTGGGTGGCCAGAGTCTAAAGTACAAGAGGTAGTGGTAGTAAGTATCATATCTAACAATACAGTCAGGGAATTGTACCCCTCAGTTACACTGTTCAACCCTGTTTTTACTGAATTTCGAAAATGTGTCATGTCTGGACTTTATAGCTGCCAGGATCTCTGGGTTCATCCAGGGCTCTTGTCTGATTTTCGTTCTCATTGGCAGTGTTGGGCCCCGCTGCTCCTCCCTGCCCCAGCCCCGTCTTTCTTCCCTGCGCGCGTCAGGTAACGATTTAACGGTAGCTCCAGCTTCCTCAATCCGCTCGAAGTCGCCTCTCCTCCCATTGTTGTTCCCTGCTTCGCTTCACCGTCTCCTCCGCACTCGGATCGCCCGGCGTTATCTCCTATGGCCCTCGGAACAGCTCCCAGGCAGAGAAGTGGAGACGGATCAGTGAAGATGTCACAGGTAACGCTCGCAGATTCCCCGAACCCTGAGCTTACCTGAGAGGAGGTGTAGTCGCTCCTCGGCAGATCCGTTAAGTTGATTCCTTCCCCATTTGAGGTTGAATTTCCCGGGCCAGGACACTGATGAATATCCCCGGATAATAGCAGGCAAATTGCGATAATAAGCCTCCCAGCGTTTATGTTCCGCTTGTTTGATTTGGATTTGACGCGGTGTTGCCCCAGGTGACAGACAAACGTAGTCAACACCGCCGCTTTACCGAAGCCAAAATGTTTGGCGTTCATTCCGTTCGAAGGAGTATCATCAATTTGTGATTTACATTCCTTTAAGAATCTGCAATTAAAATCATGAGGGGTATAGCCAATAAACCCTGCAATGTTTAAGAACAAGATAAAAGTTAGGAGAGCTGTTGTCGCTCCGGCCACACCCGACGCCATGGTGACAGCTGTCAGCTGAGATGTCACAGTGCTCTGGCTGCGCTGGTGAGAGGGGATTGTTTCTTATACCAAAGTACAAACAAAGTCTAGCACTGTTTCAGTGTATAATATATAACTGTATAAAACGGAGTCATTAATATTGTCTGTGTTGTCGCGGAACACATCCCAGTCTGTACATTCAAGTGCAGCCTGGAGTGTCTCCTTTGATTCCACAGTCCAACGCTTAACCTCTTGCATTACTACAGGGACTCGCTTGAGACTTTGTTTATACTGAGGTAAAAGAAAGATGGTCATGGTCTGATTTGCTGAAAGCGCTAGCAGCTTGAGACTTGTACCCGTTCTTAAATTGCAAGTAGAAATGGTCAAGATATTCCCGCCTCTGGTGGAACAAGTCACATGCTGATAGAAATTTGGCAACACTTTTCTCAGATTAGCGCTATTAAAATCACCCGCAACCACAATAGCAGCGTCAACATGACGCTGCAGGGCGGGATCCACTAAGAATGGATTGCACGGTGGGAATTGCACCCTTAACTGCGCAGGGTTTGCGCGTGGTATCTGCTCCGTCTTTGCGAGCTATCCACTAAGGACATTGCATGGATGAGATTTCAAGATTTCAAGAGTCGTTACTATTGTGCAATAAAACAATAGTAATAGTAATAATAATTAGAACTAGAATAGACATGGTAAATATACATGTTAATAAATCGCTTAAAGGCACTGGGTCCTATGTACACTCCTATACAATGTGCAGTTTTTCTTCTGTCCCTATGCTATACTTGCTGTTACTAACTATACTATGCAACAATCACAACAAGTTCTTTTTTTAAAGTGTCCATTTTCCTTCCTTTAAAGTGTCCTTTTCTTGTGTGTTTAAAGTGACCTATGGTGCGTTTGTGTGTGTGCGAGTGCAGAATGTTGTGTTGTGTGTGTGTATGTTCATGTGTGATTGTGTGTGGAGAGATTGTGTTCATTGTTCTGATGGCCTGATGGAAGAAGCTGATCCTTAGTCTCTCTGTTCTTGCTGTGTGTATACGGAGGCACTTGCCTGACCGCAACAGCTTGAACAGGCTGTTGTTGGGGTGGTGAGGGTCCTTCATTATTCTGCAGGCTCTGGATTTGCACCTCTTATTGTATAAGTCCTGCAGGGGTTGTGGTAGAAATATGATTATGTCATTATACACCTGTTACAATAAGTATTCTATCATAGAGACCCAGGCTATGGGTCACATGATGTGTGTCTCTTCAGAGCCATAACCCAAGGTTATGGGAACTGTTAAACGAAGCTGTTTTCCTTCCAGGATATAGCCATAACATAGTCGTATTATTGATTATTCTAACCACCATCTTGTTCTTTTCTTGTTCCTTTCCTCTTCTACGTTATTTCATGTATTAAATTGTATGTCGGACCAGGGGCGTATCTAGACCAAGCACTCTACTGGGGCACAGGGGGGCACTCAGGTTTTTGGGTGAAAATGGGCGGATTTTGTAACTATTTTATTTTTAGCCAGTTCTTTATTTGTTTTAATTTGATGTGTACATGCTGATACATGTCATACAAGTAATATTCATACTTGTGTGGTGTACGCGAATGGGGGCGGGGCTGTCATAGAATAATATAGGTCTCGCAGAGAATACCATCCGCCATTGTTGTAGCCAGCCAGCGTTGATGCTAAATAATTAGCGTCACATAGCTGGCCTTTTTCTGAAAACCCAAGCACATATTGTTCCATAGCATACGCCTTCAGTTGATCATGACAAATCCTCTCTTACCTTGACGATAAAAAAGCCTCCATAATTTAGTAAATAAAGCTGTAGCCAGCCAGCTAGCATTGGTGCTATACAAAATGCTATCCACATTAGCTACATAGCTAACCAACTAAATACAATGGTATCCTGAGGTAACTTTAACGTTAAATACAACGTTTGCTAGTCGAAATGACTGGACACACACAGAGACAAGTTAAACATCAATCAATTAATTTATTCCAACAGGTAGTTTGAGCTGCATGTGAGCCGGTCTTTCTCTCCTCTCCATTGGAAACTAATGAAGTTACGTTAAAAAGCAAAGAACCGGCTGACAAAAGTTAAGCTGCTAGCAACAGACACTATAATACTTCCGGTCGGGGAATTTCAAAATAAAAGAGCGACGACTAAAAGCACCGGAAATACGTTTATTTTGTACATTATCTAACGTTAACACGAACCTAAACTAACTTTAGATTAGTTTAGGTTCGTGTAACGTTAGATATTGTACAAAATAAACGTATTTACGGTGCTTTTAGACTCGCTCTTTTATTTTGAAACCCCCCGCCCGGAAGTAAAAATTATGCTTATTTTTCTGCTTGTTATCAATGGGTTGGTTGAGAAGGGAAGCGTCATCTATCTAGGGAACCTAGCTACATACGGGGTACAATGTTACATAGGCTGCGCGTTGATTTTGCAGAAGCATAAAGGTAGAGTGTCTAAAACACCGTTGCTTTGTCGATGTTGTGTTGCAGTTGCTTTGAAGTTTCTGTAGCATGCAGAGGCCTTAAGCGTCACCATAATTCATAGAACTTGGTTATATACATAACCTTACGTTCTATTTCATTATGGCTCCGCTCAGCGTCAGTCTGCACAAGAGGAGCTGAGCGGGAGCCAGAAGCTCGACAAATGTACCCCGCTGAGGCCCCCCACAACCATCAGACCGGGGAGGACCGAGCCCCCCGACCCTCCCTAATGGAGGGATACCCTCCCTATTGGATGACGGGAGGGAGACGGATCCGACCGTGCAAAGAGGAACTCAAGCAACTCAACGCACAGGGTGAGCAGACCGTGGCTTGACCCCACGACTACGCACACGCACAACCTGCATGCCACCAGGGAACGAACGGAAGGAACAACCCTCGTTACTGCCCCCCAAATCACGGGGTCAAGAGCAAACTCAACCCCGTGGCAAGGCCGTAGCAGCGGAGCGCGAAGGAAGACCCAGACCCACTGAAGGGACTGGATCCCCTGGAAAAAGGGGGCCCGGAGAGGTCAATGACGCCATGCATCAAGACCCCACCAGGCGGTCACTTAGTGACACCGCCCCCCACATCGCCAGCGTATTCGGACAGGGCCCCTCCAAGAGCGGGCCCTTTCCCCCCATTAGTACACCGCCTGGCACACTGACCCTGCAACACAGGCAGTCAGCATGGCCGTAAAGCATTCAAAGGTTAACCAACGGAAGCAGGCAGCGCACCGGGGAAACCAGGCAGCAGGCTGTAGACCCGAGCCTGGAGCACTGCGGACGAGACAGGCGCCAAAGGGGTCAACTGAAAACAGCCTCCCCGGCGGAAGGGGCGTATGCTGGCGTTGTTGAGCACCATGACAAAGCCTCCATCAAAAAACCCCACCCAGAGGGGTCGAGGCAGAGAAGGCTGACACGATTGGCAGACGTCATGAACGTGCAGGGGCACACTCAACCGGGTAACCCGGGAGTTGACTCTGCTCCAACACACCAGGGAATCAACCACCCTCTCGGTACACAGACGGTGGTTGTTCCTATAACCCCTCAAGAAAAAGGGTTATCCCAGGCCTACGGTTTCAACGAAACATTACTTCGGACCGGGCCCGGCGGCTCGGGAAGCACACAGGGTTACCAGAGGAGGTCCAGAAGACCACCCCAACAGCCCCTTCTTCGCCATGCGTGAGAGAGGAGCGAAAGAAAGGATAATGAGCCCCTTATGATAGTGCCAGGTACAACGTGTACCCAACAAAGGGTCTCCATAATGCCTAACCCTGTGACACCCAGGCCGACCGGTATTTTTCCCCCGAAAAAAGCACAAGTCCCTCAGGGTACCAGAACAGCAGATCTGCGTCCCTGGCGGACAACGGGTTAACTGATCTGGACCAGCGCGACCAGAACCAGTCCCGTGCCCTAACCACGGCGACATGCCCACTCCAGAAGAGGGGGTAGGTATGCGTGTCGATCCAAAACATGAAAAGAGGGCGCCACCCAGATGGTCCCATTTGTACCGCGCTCAGTGGCCCACCCCAAGGGCGTGAGACCCCTCTACCTATGTTCTGATCTATTCCGTTAACATCCCCCAGATATGAACGAGAATTCATCGAGACAACCTAGTAAACTGGCGCTCGGAAGAGACAAAACTCCATCCCAGTTGCCCTATAAAAACGCTGTTTTAATAACGAGCAACCAAGGCGTACTTAGCCCCCTGCGTGATTCTTAACAGAAACACCCCAAGCCAGCACTATGTACGCGTCGAGACCCAAACACATCAATGGATAGTCTAGCAAGACACCAGACATTGTTCCTCCAAGTCGCCTGGGAGAACGACACGGAGCCGCCGTGCTTCATGTCCTTTCCTCTTTTTATTTAAAAAAGAAAGAAACACAGACTGACATGAATCCCATGTGACGCAGCTGAGGGTAATTTTTTTTTTACATTTTTACATCCCGCCACCCTCGCCACAGGGAGGAGACGGAAATCCCCAGAGAGACTTCCCACGCGAGCTGTATAGAAGAAAAGAATATATTGCAACATTGAGCTATGTAACACTTGGGTTAGAGCTCTTTGAGGAGGAGGCACTGAACCAATACACACTCAATAATCGAATTGAATCGAATACACACACAATAGAGCTTTTTTCTACTCACCTTGACAATCTGAGGAGGAGGCTCTGAACTCTGAGGAGGCTCCCTCACTGGGAAGGAGAGTCCGAACTCACAGAAGGCACTTCTCTCTGAGGAGGATCTTCGTGAGGAGGAGCTCTGACAACTCCCTGAAACAGATCCATAACATGGACCTGAACAACCCACGGAAGTCTTACCACTAGAGACGCGCTCAGTGACGTACTCTATGGCGGGGGAATTTCCGCGGTGCACACGCCCAATCTTCCAGGGCGTGGGACCAGGAAACCCCCCCCCCCCCCTTCTTACCCTGTAACGTGCCGAACAGCAACGTGACAGGAACCTTGAAGGACAGGAGGTTTTAACCCCTGACCAATCAGAAAAGGGGAGGAAAGGATTACCAGTTCACCCCTTTGAGACCCCTCACCCATGATACGATGTAATGACAAGTAGAGCATGACACAGTCATAGCCTGCTACATGAAGCATCGAACAGCCTCACATAGCTCATGTGATAACCTGCTACCTGAGTTTTACTAAGGAAAAACACAGAACAGAGAGGGCCCCTTTAAGAGCCCCGGTCCAGACTTACACATGTGCTTCTGTGGGCCAAACCTAACCCAGTTGTAGATCACAAAGACACACACAACCCTTCATCACAACAAAAAATGGCACAGTACACTCTTACTACAGAGGAACGCCGTTTTTCATAACGAGAGAAGACAGAAGTCCTCGATTATGTAAAGGCCACAGACCTTGCTAAGCACACATGATAAGTGACCAAACAACCTTTTCTTTAGGAAAAAATTGTTTCTCAAGCGGAAAGCACAACCCCAGCAATTAAGCTGAGGGTTACATCGTATCCCCACAAACACAGTGACACAATATATTGTAACCAAACATGTCTGAGAGGAGGGGGGGAAGCCCCAGGGAAACCGGGGGGTCACCCCTCCTATCTTACCCTTGATACGACCAAGGCGAACAGGCACCTCTGTTAATGTGTGAACATGCTGTTCATTGTCATCACAGGCTGAGAAAAAAGATTCATTCCTCAATCACATGTCACTAAGCATAGCTTTACAGGTTAATTAACCCTCTTAGTTGTGAGTTCACCCACGGTACAACGTTACATGAACACACATGTTCTCATCACAACCAAACCAGTTCATTTTTACACAAGTAAAAAACAACGTCGATTTACTACAGAGAGAAAAGCTATACCAGTGACAAGACAATTCACACACCACACGCGTCGTATCCTCAATGTATTGCAGCAACACATGTTTTGTAAACATCGTTATTACAAAACATTTAGAAGGGAAGAAAAGAAGAAGTGTTTAAAGTCCGGAGGACTCCTACCTTCACCCTGAACACAGGCCGAGAGAACAGCAACACTGGTTAACGGGACACCGAGTTGAACCCAGCATCTCCTGCGCCGGTGACGACGATGTCCGCAACGCCACCCAGCCGCCGTTCTCCATGTTGACGAAGTCCTCGCTGGCACTGGCACCCGGGTGTAGGGTCGACTAACATCATCTGTCAAAGATGACGTTGTAGTCAGAGTGTTTAAGGCATGTTAAAGTCACAGTAACGTTTCAACAGTGTAGAATTAAGCTAACAGCCGTCCGACTGATAGCAACAAGCTAACGTTCACTAGCCTGGTGAACACAACAAGCTAGCGCCGCAGCTAACAGCTGACTGGCTAACACAGTAGGCCACAAACTAGCACACTAGCTAAGCAGCTATCACCTGAACTGTACACAACGACATAACAAGCCACACTTCAGACAGGCCGCTGTCCAAGTCCCTCCCCATCCTAAGAGGGAAGAGAAAAAGAAATGTCAAACACAGTTGTCAACGGTGATTTACCAGACATACAGCGGAGCCAGCACAATTCCCATCCGGGCTGCAGCCGACTTTGAGCATGGAACTCCCAATAAAGAAGATCCTATACCCACATTTCCTCGTTAGTGTGTACTTCCACATTTATGTGAAAGATGGGGCCTGCACGCAGAGAAGCATCTGCTTGTCCAGAGAATCCGGACAAGTCCCGGTCCCGGTCACGGCCCACTAGGTTGACCATCATGGGCGTCAGACCAAGATCCTCCGTCCGCCACTTAAGAAGCCGAGCAGAGGACCCCAGTCCAAAGTCGGCGTTCGTAAAATTGTCAGATAACCCCCATAGCATAAACAGACAACCAGTGCTTGGAAGCAAAACAGTACTTACCCCACCCTGGAAGCAACCGCTTTCTCACAACAGCCGGTGCTTCCCACAGTCCAGCTGTATGACCGGAGGGCCAAACCCATCCAGCCGCAGCAAGGAGGACTGCAGTTGGGGAGCATGTCAGCGGCGCGAGCCCCTAATACGAAAAAGCCGGTGGAGGTCAGAATGATCATCATCTTCCAGACACTCCAGTGACGAAGACAATATCGCCGTATTTTCTCGAAAATAGTGAGAGAGAAAATAAAGATATGATGTCAACGTATCTCCCGTTCCAACTTTCTTCAGCAAACAACCTCGTCAAGTGTGGGATCTACCGAAGGCACTTCCTTGTGGTGAAAGTGAAGAAGGAGGTGAGTAGGTGACCACACACCTGCTTATGAAGGTAAGCGGATAGGGGTGTGGCCAGACGAATGTTGGGATGTAAAGGTACATTGTGGAATTTTCAATTCAGTGCTCGTGCACGAAGTGAAGTGCGTGCTGACTGACGCTGAGCGGAGCCATAATGAAATAGAACATATGTTAACTGTTATCTCAATTACAACCAATATAGACAGCATAAACAGTATGGTTAATATTAGCCATTTATCTCAGCCAGATCACATTTATAAATACAAGTGCTATTTGTTTTGTGTGATACATTTTTTTAAAACAGTATGAATGAAACAAGGTGGGGCAGACAGTGAAGGTACACAGTGAACATTTTTGCTTCATATTTATCATGTTTACTTGAAACTAACTGTAGTATTATCCTATTGAGCTTTTATGCATGCTGTTTACAGTTGTGGTTCTCATAGCTACCTTACTGTTTATCTCAGCTTAACCCTATGCATATTTGTATCGAGTTTTTTCAACTTTTTTTTAGCTACCAAGTTGGACTCCATTGAACTGGTGGTTGTCTGTACCTACCTGCTTCCATCTCCTCCAACACCGGCAAATCTGCTCAAGCTCCCGCCGTCAGCGAGACATCACCCAGATACTCCTGTCCATCCAGCACCACCGCTGCCTGTGTTGCTATTTTTCTTGGATAGCCTCCCGGCTTCACCAGTACAGTTGGGCTTTGTGCTTGATCGCTACCCGTCTCCTCTTGTCATGCTGTGGATCTTCTCCTGCCTAGCAGTTTTCCATTTCTGCATGTCTAGCCCATGGCTAACGGCTAACACCAGGCTCACACCCCCCTCCACTGACATGCTACAATATCTCGCCCCGCAACTGCATAAACTGAACAACTGCACAATTCCAACATGCATCTCTGTCATCAAACAACTAGGACTTCTACACCGACCCCGCTATATTCACAGAAGCTCCCGAAGAAAGTTTGTTCGTTCTCAACCGGTTCACAACATCCCATCCATCTGGTCTGAGCGCACTTCCACTTCCGCATTCCCGCAACAACGTCATCTGAACACTGGATCTACACTGGATCTAGTAGCCCTGGTAACACTGCGAGATCTGCGCGCTACCACCAGCACGACAGCGCTCACTTTTTTTTTCTTTTTCTGGGGACATTTTATACTGGGGCACAACTGATCAATACTGGGGCACGTGCCCCAGTAAAAGTGGTCTAAATAAGCAGATGTGTCGGACCAGAGCTCGTTCTCACTTCCTGGTCAGACATTTGTGTGAACAGCTTTCTGATTGTGAACTGAGCATTTTCCTTGTATGGCCATATGAAGAATAAATCTATGATCATTTTTATTCAACTTTGGACTCAGAAATTGTATGTTAGAAAAGGGGTGTCTAGACTGACGAGACAGCGGGTGAAACGGTTGTGAATTGCCGACGAGCATTCCAGGGAAAGCGCTATCATTCCTTGCCTCGAGAAGCCTCAGAGGGAAAAAAAGGAGAGAGAGGACTGCCTGTTGAGACCGTCTGTTTTGTCATCTCCGGCAAAATTACCCGTGTGGATGCGTGCGAGAGCTTGTGTCGTGAATTGTCAAAATAAAACATATGTCTTCTCCCAGGAAATGTACATGTGCAGGGGACGAAATGCTGTTGTAAGGGGTAATCAACAGGGGCGACAGTGGCTCAGGAGGTGAAGTAGGCGTCGGTAGATTTGGTACCCTGCCTAAGGCCACTGGTAGAGAATACCCTCCCTCGGCCAAACAGCACATTCTAAAGGGAAAATAGCTTCTATAGCAAGGCCACAGATAAAACAGAACAAATACCACCAGGCATCCTCCCCCACCTAAATGGAGATAGGGATTGAGTAAAACCCACCGTAAATAACTTTAGACCAATAAACTGGGGCCTGACGGCCAGCTAAATTAAGGATTTCAACTGTGCTTTGTTTACTCTGGCTAGAAGGTCAACAGCTCACTCACCAGATCACTGTGAGGGTAATCAGCTATTTCAATCATTATGCAGCTGCCCAGAGAGCATTTGGTAGACTCAGGTCTAACAGAAACCATTTGGTAATTAATGGCCTAGATCTAGACAAAAGTAAACTGAAATAAGGTATTAAGTATTAAAAGTCAACTAGGTGGGATTAGGTTATGGTATAATTCAGTATAAAACTAATTACAGTTAACCAGACTAACTAACAAGTTAACCAGAGAATAAGACATAGTTTGTAAGTTAATAAAAGCTTAGTTATACTATAAAGCATTATGAACCAAAGATTAGAAATTAGACCAAGGGTTCAACTAAGGGTTCAACTAAGCTAAAGATACCACTTTAATTTATTTAGGAACTAAGTTTGAGATCAATAAAACAAGGTTAAAGATTACTTTAGAGAAATACAACCAGTATGAAACCATCAACAATAAGGTTCAATTACATAGTTACATTGGGACAAAACTGAAGGAAAGCAACTGTCTAGTCAATAAAGAATAAATCTCTTAAAGATAAGGAAACCACCACAAAGTACTTTGTGACTGTTAAAACCAAGAAACCACGTATGTTATTTCTGTTGAAGGACAGAGCACTATTCTCTGTTCAAGGAGAGAGAACTGTAAAAACCTCCATGAAAGGGAACGAAATGCTTTTAACAGTCAGTATGTAAATAGTATCATGTCCCTTTAAAGAGTCAAAATGGCAGAGATCACGAAACGAGCCAATAGAAAACAGTGACGCCCCTAGCTATCGTCACCAGGACGACGCGGGCGAAAGGGGCGGAGAATTGTCTTCATATACAGATGCATGAGAGGAAACAGCATCGCAGCAGGGATCCAGAGAGAGAAGACGAAAACGAGCGCTCCCAGTTCTGAGGATCCATGAGACCAGAGTTGCCGTGGCAACCCGCAGCAAACAAAGAGAAGGCCTAGTGTTGCCGAGACAACCAACCCGGAGAAGACGCTCTGAGCTCGGGCACCAGCCGATCGATCAGACATGGACCGATAGCCACACCGAAGACGATGATTAGATATAGAAAGAAAATCCAGTACTTATTTGATTCATCTAGTTTGTGTTTATTGGAAATGGAATAAACACAGCTTGCTTTATTCAAAAACCATCTCGTCAGTGCTTCCTTCCTACAACCGAACCACATTGAAATGCAAACAACGCAGAGTAGAAGGGTAATTTCCACTATACGATCAAGAGATACGATAGACATTTAATGTTTAATACTTCAAATGGCGCTGTGCCCTGTGCTGGATTCGACCGAAGCCGATTGAAGACGACGAAAGCTACTTCTCAAAAGGACCGAGAGGTTCTCTCCCTCTCGTCGATGCCTCTACGACTGTTAATTCTTCACCTCACCAGCCAAGGACAGCGGGTATATAGGTGAGTAAGGATGGAGCGTCTGAATTGGTGGAGGTCGAGCAGTCTCTGAAGGGGGTTTGCTATGAGTAAATGCCGTGCTAGACCGAAAAAGTGTTTGTGTCGGAAGACGCCAGAGACCAGTATTCACATCCTTGGCTCTGGTCTCGACCGCGCCAACACTGAGTGGCACAGAGATAGGTTAGGATATTAAGGTGTGTTCGGTTAGAAAGCCTAGAATTAGAGTAATGGGATGACATGAATCTGCATTGCTGGTCGTTCTGCGTGGAACAGGGCAGCTAGCATGTGGGTAGGGAAACCAGTCAGGAGAATGGTAACGTGACTGATAGAGATGATGTTGTTTGAAAGTAAGGGTGCTGTTATGACAAACTCGGCTTACTCCACGGCAAACGTGCCCGCGCTCTTGAGTATGTCCCGTGGGGTGGGAAGAGGGTCATAACAGTGTGATGGATTGCAAACCCTCTATTAAACAATATGATGCTAGTCGGTAAGGATATAGGTATAGATAAGGCTATTCTAGGTGGGATCGTGCGCCGCAGGCAAGGTTAGATCGTGCCAGACCGCCAAAAACGAGACATAGCTTTAAGTCGATGAAAGGTAACAGTTGGGGTTTGTGTGACGACGCAATTTACTTCAAATATGTACAAAAGCATCGAAACGATTCGACCACGATTTGCGAGTTATGATCAAATCGCAGGAGGGGATGATCTTAGATGAGAATGGGTTGAGACTATCGGGAGAATTGAAGCCTCGCTGGGAGCACAGAGAGACTGCAAGCGCCGATTTGAGAGATCCTCTTGAGTCAAGTCTCCGTACGATTATTCTGCGGAATCGGAGTAAATGTCCGAAAGGGCGGGGCGATACTTTCAAACGCCTGTTTAGTATAGGGATAATAATAAGTACTTAATTAACTGATCAGCAGCGCTTATGATTAGGACATAGGGAAGAATTGTGTGAAACGGGCGATGTTTAGGTTAGGAAATGCACTGAGAACGATTGTGGCCAAGTGAATGGTATGTTTATAACTAGGACAATGTGTTTTGCTAAATATATATGATTGATGAATGTCTGCTAGAGGTTATGAGTGAATGCCAAATGTGTGTAGGTTATTTTTGTATCGTTATGAAACTCTAGGGACCAAAACGGCCGCGGAGAGACAATATAGGGGTGTCCGTTGTATAAGGAATGTTCTTTTTTCGAGGGCCGTTGGAACGTAGCATGGTTAGCTTGCAAGTTAGCCGCGAGGGCGAGTGGGATTAAATGTGGACGCTGCGTCGTGATATCAAGTATATTGAATGAATGGGAAGTGTGATGGGGACAAAATGATGTGTAATGTACGTTGGAATTTTTTAATTCGGTGGTATTAAGGTCGTTGTGTAATGAAATAGGAATCAAATAAAGTGATCTTTTAGGAACTGATGACGTCACTGGAAACGTCTGGTCGAAGCGGCTTTGGGAGCGTTGGGTTTAAAATACTGTGTATTTCGGCCAGGCGGGGCCAAACGGACGAGCGGGCTAATGTAAAGATAATTATATATGATCTGTAAACTAGCGCTTAATGAGATTAAAGTTCTGTTGTGGGGTAGAACTGTGTTAAGCTAACGTTGCGGGGTGTTGTGCCACTCAAAACAAAGGGGCGATAGGCCGTTTAGGGGATGTTATAAGGGTGATATGGTTGATGCTAAGCTAAGCTAACTAGCCACGCTAGGCTAGCGGACAATAACATGGTTGGGCTAAGCTAATTGAGCGAGCTAGCGATGCTAAGCTAACGGAGCTAAGTGATGCTAAGCTAACGAAGGTAATATGCTAAGCTACCGGTGCTAACGAAGTAGCATGGTGGAACTCTCGGTAAACCTCGCAATATGCTACTAAGCAACTTCACATGTAAACAAGAAGCGCCGTGGCGACCATTTTGGTCAGGGCGCCGTGGTGGCCATCTTGGTCAGGGCGCCGTGGTGACCATTTTGGTCAGGGCGCTGTGGCGACCATTTTGGTCAGGGCGCTGTGGCGACCATTTTTTTTATTTTTTTGTATTGATCTTTTTCCCCCCTCCATTTTCCTCCGATTTTCTCCCATCCCAATGTTAGTCGTATGCCAATTCCCAATCCCCTTCCCGGTCGCTGCGCACTTACCCCCCACAGTCAGATCATCTGGGAGAGTGGAGGCTATCACGTGCTTCCTCCGACACACGTCCAGCCAATCAACCGCTTCTTTTCACCTGGCAGCGCGGATCCTCCCTGAGAGGGCGTAGCGTGTGGAAGGATCACACTATCCCACTCAGGTCCTATCCGCGCTTAGCAGGCGCCCTGACCGAACTGTAGGAGTCGCTGTTTACAACGACCCGGACCCACCCCGCCAGCTTCTCCCACCCTCTAATACAGCCAATTGTATTAGTGTGAACGGCCAGCCAAGCTGGTGACAACCCCGGAGCTGTGAGCTGATTCGAACAGGCGAATCCAGCTCACAGCTCCAGGGTTGGTGACGAACGCAATCTCCGCTACGCCACCTAACCGCCCAGTGTGGCGACCATTTTAAACAGGAAGCGCGACCATTTTAAACAGGAAGTGCGGCCATTTTAGAACATTTGTAGTTTTTATCGTTTTTTTCCCCGTTTGGTGTAGCGACCATTTAAAAATGTGTAGTTTTAATCGTTTTTTTCCGTTTTGAATGATGGCGGTTGAACGAATGTATATACTTATTTAGTTATCAATCTATATCTGTTGTGGGCCCAGTATGATGGCAATAGTGGGGTAGGAACGAGACGGATGTGTGGGTTTGTTTGTGACTTTACTAGATGTTTTAATCCAATAATAAGCAGTAATAAGAAGGAGGTGGGTATGGTTAGAACGTGTAGAGGTATGTGTCGGTTTGCGCATGCGCGCCACGGGGCCGTCAGTACAAGGGAGATGGTTGATGAGATTGGTAGTTGGGCTTTTGTTAGGACAGTGGACAGTGAAAGGCTATAGGGGGCGGTGTTGGTCAAGACGAGTTGGAGTGAACAGCGACGATGCGTGCTGTGACGGGAGGCTGTGTGCCCCCCCCTCCCCTCCTCCTTCTGTCTGTCTCTCCCCCCTCCTCCCTCCCACTCTCTCTCCCTCTCTCTCCCCTCTTCCGTCTGTCTGTCTCTCCCCCGTCCCCCCCTCCTCCCTCCCACTCTCTCTCCCTCTCTCTCCCCTCTTCCGTCTGTCTGTCTCTCCCCCGTCCCCCCCTCGCCCCCCCCCTCCCTCCCTCTCTCCCTCCCTTCCTCTCTCCCTCCCTCTCTCACGTTCCTGTGTGTGTGTGAGTCACGTGTCCGTTCTAATGTTTGCAAACAATGAACCTTTAAAAAATAGATGTGATGCGCTCTGCTCACGAGGTCAAGTTTGTAACATGAGACTCACATGAGGTCTTATTTCGCATTTGATTTGACCAAATGTGTGGAGGCTTGTTTCCTGCTACAGGTTCGAAGATGACTTCACATTTATTGGCAATTCGTTTCCTTATATCGCTTCCTCCAGGGTTCCAACTTTTGTTGACAGAAGGCAACCCTGCTCAGCTACGGAGCATCAGCGCTCTCTCTGGACTAGAAAGGTGCACTCAGTAGAGCACAGATGTCCGCCAGGACGGTAGCCGCACGTAATAATGATAATAATGGATTGGAGTTGTAATGCACTTTTTGTTCGCTGGGATCCCAAAGTGCTACACTACAGGGTTAGAACAGTTATAAAGAAGGAATAGAACATAGTTAATTAGAAACATAGAATAAACGGGAGATTTAGGAAACAAAAGCAATAAAGTTAAAATAGAAAGCTAACAGTCAAAGGCCTTTTTGAACAGGTGGGTTTTCGGCCTGCCTTCTCCCTCCCCCCGTCCCCCCCTCCTCCCTCCGTCTCGCCATCCCTCTTTCTTTCCCCTCCTCCTTCTGACTGTCTCTTCCTCCATCCCTCCCTCCCCCATTATCTTTCTCTCCTGTGTGTCTCCCTCCCTCCCTGCGTGTAGCTCCCCCTCCCTTTTTTCCTCTATATCCCTCTCTCCCTGCTTGACTCTGTTGAGCTAACAGGTTCTCAAAGGAGTTTTATTCAAGTTAGAATGCCTTTAAGACTTAAAGTATAGTGTTAGCTTTTAGGAACTCCATGCACAGACCATTAGTTACAGTTATGCAGCAAATGCTGTTAGTAGTTTAGGGCCCTGGTAGTAGGCTGGACCAGGTGATACGGTAAGGTCTGCTAGTTAATTCTAAATTATGATTGCATAGGGATAAGTTTATATTAATGTTCATTTGGGAGGCCCCCCTCCTCCCTCCGTCTCTCCCCCCTCCTCCGTCTCTCCATCCTTCTCTCTCTCCCCCTCCCTCTCTCTCTCCTCCCTCCGTCTCTCTCCCCCTCCCTCTGTCTCTCCCTCCCTCTGTATCTCCCTCCCCCCTCTCTCCCCCTCCCTCTGTATCTCCCTGTGTCTCTCCCTCCCTCTGTATCTCCCTCCCCCCCCTCTCCCCCTCCCTCTGTATCTCCCTGTGTCTCTCCCTCCCTCTCCTCCTCCCCCCCTCCCCGTGTGCCCCCCCCCTCCAATGCTTGCTTTTCGAATGATTATGGGTACGGCTAACTATTTCCAGTTCTAGTTTAGGTGGTGGACTGCTAAGTTGGGTTTAGGATGTTTTCTTCCGTTTAGGAGTCCCTCCATCTCCCTGACTGGCCCTGGGGGTAATATTCAGCCTTGGGTGTGGCGTGTATGTTTCACTGGGGGTAAGGAGTCCAGAAGGGTTTGTTATGAAGGGAATGGTTACATTGGTTTGGAGTTTTGTTTGGGATTAGTTAAGGAGTAGGAATGGGGTATGTATTTTTTAATTTAGACAAGGTGTCAGTCCCCTATTTCCCCCTCCTGTTAGAGTCCTTGGAAACAGGGTTGGCTTTACGTCAGGTTGTGTGTGGTTATTAGTTGGGTGTTTGTTTTGAACTGCGTTGTTATTATGTATGTGAAATAGGTACCGGATGGGCGCTGGCCTGTCTGGGTGCGGTTATGGTGGGACAGTATTTGTGATATTCCTTGAAATAGGGGCCTGGGGTGTTTTCGTTCGGATTCGCGACTGAAGGGAAAATGCTTTAGACTGAGAAATGGCAGGTCTTTGAGGAATCAAGGATCTGTGAGGATATTGCTTAAGTATAGTACGGGTGTCCATGAGTTTATGACATGGACGTCTGGGCGATATAACGGTCAAGGGTTTAGTGATCTAAATCGCTAAAAATGTATTGGTGTTGTAGGGGGAAAGTGTTAATGGATAATGAAAATGATGTTGTATGAAGTATGAGATAAGATGTTAAGATGTAAATGTTGAAAGTAATGTAGGGAGAAGTACAATTTTTATTTCCATAGTAGGGTTTGAGAAGCAAACAGAGAAAGCAAGAAGGAGAGATTAATATTACATTTACACAGTCATTACGCTGAGTTTGTCATTTAAAGTATATTATGAGATCAAAATGACAAATGCATCAAGGCAAAAAGAAATTGGGACAGATGAATGACCATGTTCACCAGAATTGTTAGACAATGATAGGCTGTGTGGAACTGACGTTTGTATTCCCCAGAGAATCATGTGAGAGGAACACACAAGTGATTGGAACCTCCAGTTTTCCGGTTGGACGAACGGACATAAACAAAGCTAAGGCCGTATCGTTATGTTCAAATAAATCACACCAAATCTCTCTAGAAATATTAGCATAGAGACGCCAGACATTTCCAATGCGTAACATATTGTTGGAATGAAAAAGGGAAATGCCACTGAAGTTAAGTGTGTGTGATTTTTTCTTTCTTTCTGCACAGGCTCGGCGAGGACAGATGGGGCTCTGACGATTTCAATACCAACTGGGTATAAGTATGAATGATAAGCGATTTATCAATCCCTGTCTGCACCGGTAAAATCTGATAGTGTGAGTGATTTTTAACTCAAGTTGATAAAAATTGTTTTAGACACAGAGAAACTTGTTTTTCCAAACGGTAATTGCAGGAGTGTTTGAAAGTGGAGAGAATGTCGAATACACAGCAGGTTCACCTTGGTGAAATATTGATAGAAACAACTGAAGGTTTAGATGAAATAACAATAGCAAAAGTAGACAATCTGTCTATTTCAATAACTGGAGATGTCACCATAAAAGTGAAAAAGCGATGGCCAAAGATATACAGGCCTTTACAAAACCTTGTATTTGAGTATAGAAAGGGTGGTCGTTATAGGCTGCATAACCAAATAAAAAAAACAGAAAAAGAGAGCACGAAGGGCGATGAAAAGAAATAATACCGGTAATGGCAGCATGCTGACAACCTTTGCAGACACTCCCGTAGAAAGATTGATACCTGAAGTTAATCTGATTAATTTGGATGTGATGGAATTCCCTCAGGTGACCAGTATGACAGAGGGACTTGAAATAATGACTTTGATTCCAATACAGGGAGTCATTAAGGAGAGACAACAGTTTTACTCCAACCAGAGCCGATCCACGCTGGAGTGTCCATTGCAGGTGACTGCAATTTAACCAAGGGACAAAGAAAGCGACGGAGGAGAGCGGCGTTGTTACAGCAGTCCCAGGGAGTTGACTCTGGCCGTACGGCTGGAACAGAGACCGACAGCAGGTATGGAAATATACACAAACAGTTTCCACAGCCCACCAGTTTCCCTTGTCCAGACGTCCCCCAACGCCAGAGCCAGGATGAGAGGCGTGGGCCGGTGACGAGGAGCCAGCCAACGAGGGCCAGGGTGGAGGAAGAGAGGATGACGTGCCTCTCTCCAGAAAGACAGAGAGCATTCACGGAAGCGTCCGAAAGACATGAGACAGTCCATAGAAAACTGGTGGAGAAGCAGCTGGCGGTTGACCGAGTCACGCACAAGAGGGAAATGCTAGAATGAGAACTGGCGGAACAGACTGAGATCATGAGTGATGTAATTTTGGAAGTTATGTTTCGTACTGCAGAACAAGGGCTCAGTGAACAGGAGATGTCACTTGCGCCGTTACCTGAACGGGGAGCTGAGCAGCGAGGGCATGGTGATGAAAGCCGCAGGAGGGGTGAGTTTCCAGGCCCCACCCAACAACAAAAGGCCCGAGGGGCCGTGACTTTAAAGAACAGGTATGTGCCTCTCTCCTCCATAAAACAGGACCTGCCAGGAGAGGACCGGAGAGGGGTGAGCCTGTTGGGAACTGTGGGGTACCAGCTGAAGAACTGCTGGAGTTGTGGGGAACTGGGACACCTGGCCCGATCATGTGGCAAAGGGTGGCGGGCTCAGGAAGAGTCCATCAGACAGGAAGAGTCCATCAGAAGACAGACATGCTGGTGGAAATGCAAGGAGACGCTCAGGAAGGAATAAAATAATATATAAAAAAAAATTTATAATAATAATAATAATAATAATAATAATAATAATAATAATAATAATAATAATAATAATAATAATAATAATAATAATAATAATAATAATAATAATAATAATAAATTAAATTAAGAATGCGACTGATTAGAATAAAAATAGAAAGGAAGATATATAGATAGGTTAGATCAGTGGTGCCCAACCAGTCGATCGCGATCGACAGGTAGATCGCGGGCTGATTTCAAGTAGATCTTGATTAATAAAATTTGATTATATAAAAAAAAAAAAAAAAAAAATGTTTTTTTTTTTATTTTATTTTTGCTAAATCAACTCTTCCTCTCCTTGTTAACTACAACAAGCAATGCTGTTTGTTATTTAAGATGAGGTCGGACTCGGCACTGACAGATTTGTGTTCATTATGCTGCTTTTATAAAGCCTCAAATGACGGCTTACAATATACAATTTTGGCTGGTAGCTCTCGGGCTAGGTGGTAAATAAAAAAGTAGATCTTGGTTCAAAAAAGGTTGGCCACCCCTGGGTAGATGGTTAGATTATGTGTGCAAGTTACTAAAACGGCTTGGAAGACTAACGAGGGTAAGTTGGCGGTGTAAGGGGAGGAAGTAACTGGCTGATGCATGGCTAATCGCACTCAGGGCTACCGAAATGTGCGCACAACGAAAATGGTGGTTTTAAACAGGAACAATGGAATTTTTTTTTAATATTAGACAGAGTAATAACAAAGGACTACTTCAGTAGTGATTATACATACTTGATCCAAGGGTGGTCAAGCAGACTTATAAAAAAAAATTAAAAATTATTTTGTTTCTTTTTAATTTTTAAATTTTTCTTTCTTAGTTTTTACGGGGGTATTTATGCCTCTAGATGGTAGTTTAATTCTGTTTGATGGGTGTGTTGCATGAAGGCATTTGCATTTTTTTGCAATTTTCTTGGTTTTTGTTTCTTTTCTCTATTTTTTTTAGGAACTGACGGGCTGGGAGGGATCTCTCGCCGGCCAGGGGTTGCAGGTTGGTGGTGACACAGCGGGACTGGTAGGAATGTCTAGTATGATGGGCTGGAAACATGAAGAGTGGACGAGAGCTGGTTCATGGTTTTGTTTTCCACTCATTGGGAGTCCAGGTGTAGAATCTGGGAGGTTGTGTCACGAGGGGTGGTAAGAGTTGGGAAAACGTGTTTCTCTGTCCATAGGTAAGCTCTGTAGGTTTTGGTCGCCATTGGCCAAATAGTTCTCGTATAGGGTGCGGACATGGGTATTGATGATTGGCTTATGGGGGACTCTGCACCGGCTTGTTGACGGCTGGCGGAGTGTGTGGAGGATGTGTGTTTAAGGGGACTGTGGTTTGTTACCATGCATGTAGGATCTGTTGGTGAATTGGCCTCGTCAAGAGCTGGCTGTCCGGACCGAGGAGACTGTCTGGGAATAAGGTATGATAGTGTAATAAATGGTTATTCCACTCTCAAGGGTGGATGTAGTGTTGTGTTGAACTTGAGATATTTGATCTAGTAATATAGTACAGCACAAAAATAAATGAGATAAAGGTGATTTAATTGAATGATAAGTGTTAATCTTTTCGGTGCAATGTAATAATCTTTTCTTGCAGAGTCAATTACACAAAATAGACACATTGATTAATTACATGGATAAAATAGTCTAAACAAAAAAGCTGATAAAGTTTGGAAGCCAATTCTTGTTTGATTACCTTCCAATAGTCTGAAGTCATATCAATAACTGATATTGTGTGTGACTGGGTAAAAGTTTAACGAGGGTGGGAAAGAGTGAATGATGAATTTGTAACTGTACATTTGTGGATTTTTAGAATTTTTTAAGAAATATTAGCAAAATGATGGTAAATATATGGTTAAAGGCATGTTTGATTTAGAACATATTGGTGCTATATAGTGGGTTATGAAACCCACTAAGGGTGGAATGTCGTGAATTGTCAAAATAAAACATATGTCTTCTCCCAGGAAATGTACATGTGCAGGGGACGAAATGCTGTTGTAAGGGGTAATCAACAGGGGCGACAGTGGCTCAGGAGGTGAAGTAGGCATCGGTAGATTTGGTACCCTGCCTAAGGCCACTGGTAGAGAATACCATCCCCCGGCCAAACAGCACATTCTAAAGGGAAAATAGCTTCTATAGCAAGGCCACAGATAAAACAGAACAAATACCACCAGGCATCCTCCCCCACCTAAATGGAGATAGGGATTGAGTAAAACCCACCGTAAATAACTTTAGACCAATAAACTGGGGCCTGACGGCCAGCTAAGTTAAGGATTTCAACTGTGCTTTGTTTACTCTGGCTAGAAGGTCAACAGCTCACTCACCAGATCACTGTGAGGGTAATCAGCTATTTCAATCATTATGCAGCTGCCCAGAGAGCATTTGGTAGACTCAGGTCTAACAGAAACCATTTGGTAATTAATGGCCTAGATCTAGACAAAAGTAAACTGAAATAAGGTATTAAGTATTAAAAGTCAACTAGATGGGATTAGGTTATGGTATAATTCAGTATAAAACTAATTACAGTTAACCAGACTAACTAACAAGTTAACCAGAGAATAAGACATAGTTTGTAAGTTAATAAAAGCTTAGTTATACTATAAAGCATTATGAACCAAAGATTATAAATTAGACCAAGATACTTAGGGTTCAACTAAGCTAAAGATACCACTTTAATTTATTTAGGAACTAAGTTTGAGATCAATAAAACAAGGTTAAAGATTACTTTAGAGAAATACAACCAGTATGAAACCATCAACAATAAGGTTCAATTACATAGTTACATTGGGACAAAACTGAAGGAAAGCAACTGTCTAGTCAATAAAGAATAAATCTCTTAAAGATAAGGAAACCACCACAAAGTACTTTGTGACTGTTAAAATCAAGAAACCACGTATGTTATTTCTGTTGAAGGACAGAGCGCTATTCTCTGTTCAAGGAGAGAGAACTGTAAAAACCTCCATGAAATGGAACGAAATGCTTTTAACAGTCAGTATGTAAATAGTATCATGTCCCTTTAAAGAGTCAAAATGGCAGAGATCACGAAACGAGCCAATAGAAAACAGTGACGCCCCTAGCTATCGTCACCAGGACGACGCGGGCGAAAGGGGCGGAGAATTGTCTTCATATACAGATGCATGAGAGGAAACAGCATCGCAGCAGGGATCCAGAGAGAGAAGACGAAAATGAGCGCTCCCAGCTCTGAGGATCCATGAGACCAGAGTTGCCGTGGCAACCCGCAGCAAACAAAGAGAAGGCCTAGTGTTGCCGAGACAACCAACCCGGAGAAGACACTCTGAACTCGGGCACCAGCCGATCGATCAGACATGGACCGATAGCCACACCGAAGACGATGATTAGATATAGAAAGAATATCCAGTACTTATTTGATTCATCTAGTTTGTGTTTATTGGAAATGGAATAAACACAGCTTGCTTTATTCAACAACCATCTCGTCAGTGCTTCCTTCCTACAACCGAACCACATTGAAATGCAAACAATGCAGAGTAGAAGGGTAATTTCCACTATACGATCAAGAGATACGATAGACATTTAATGTTTAATACTTCAATTGATTTGAGTGAGCTGTTTGAGTTTCTGGTTCTGGGTCCAGGGGTTGTCTAGGACTAGAGCATAGTTATTGTGTTTTTTTTTTAATCTTTTCCTTTCTTTCCTCTGAATACTTTGAGAGGTACGTCCCGAAAGTAAGGCAGGGATTACATTTGTACCCGAAAGTGAGGTGAGGTGCAAAGTGTACTATGAGTATACTAGAAATATTACTTGGTTTTTTTTGAGGAATCTCAAAGATCTTTTAAGGTGCTGCTCTGTTTTTTATAGGGGATTTTTTCTCACAAAGAGGCGGGAAGTTGACCGTGCGTGGGGAAATTTACCTGGGTCAGAAGTAGAGACAGTTGTTTTTCTTGTTTGTGACTTATTTCTAGTACCTTATCTAGTCATACTGCAGTTATTTTCAGAGTGGAAATTAAGATAAGGGCGCGTTGTTAGAACTGTAAAGGGGCTAAGCGCTGCAAGTAGAGCCTTTTATTTTGGTTTTAGAGGAAACTGATTTTCTGCCATATTTTTTTTTTTACTATGGGGAGGGGTAGGACCCGACTGGCCAGGCCACAGGAGGAGGAGAGTGAAAAAGTGAGATTTATGAGGAAAAATTATGGTGCTAGTGCTGTGGCCTATGTGGACCTGTGGGTTAAAGACCATGGTTTTCCAATGGGGGGTTCTTTCTCTTTGGGAAAATTGGGAAAACTAGATGAAAGACTGAAAGACAAAGGAGTCTGTTGAGAAAAAAGAAGCGTGTTAAAGTGATGGATATAGAGAATTTAGAGAAGCAGGAAGCATGTCTGTTGACATGGAAGACTGAGGCACAGAGGAGAGAGAGGAAAAGGGCGATGAAACAAATGCCAGGCACCACAGTTAACATTTCGTTCTCTTTCTCTCCCCCCACGGTGTCGCTGCTGTGCTTGGACTCCGACCTCGATGCCTTCCCGTGTGTGCTGGTCCCGGCTGGTCCGCCTCATCTACCGCCTTCACCCGAGGTGGCGCCGGTCCTACCTGGTCCACCACATCTACTGCCTCCACCTGAGTGGGCATCGACAGCTGATACGCCTCATCGACGACTACCAGCTCCACCGCAAGGGAATTTGCCTCCTATGCCCCCACCACCACCGCACCGGTCTGGCCTGTTTCAACGTCCACGCTCAAGGCTGGATCAATAACAACAGATGAAATGGCCAGGCAACTAAGGGAGCTGAGTCTGCACGCTCAACAGCTGATGGAACAGTCGCAGTTAACGCTGATAAGCTACGGTCAGACAGTCACAGTTAACGCTGGTAAGAACTGTCACACAGCTCACAAAGGACGACTCAGCTGGGCAGAGCATCCCGAGACGAAAAAGAAAGACTCAGCATCAATGGTCTGGGGCTTGTTTTATCTGCGGGGGAGAAAAGCACTGGTATAAGGATTGTGCCCATAAATCGCATTATGAAAAGAAAAGAGAGGAGTGGAGGGCGGAATTACAACAAAATCAGAGAGGAGGAGGAGGAGGTGTGGAACCATCGCATTGACTAGACTTGGCGGCACGGCGGGGAGGTATCGACGCGGAGGACAACACGCAGAACTACGACAGCCTCAGGCAGAATGGGGTATTTCCTGCCATTTCCGGAATTGACTTACACCAGGGGCAGACCGAACCGGCTATGGACAAGCCAAAATCACTGGCCGGAGAAAGGACAGCTTTCCAGCCTGTTTTATCAGTCCCAAGCCACGGACAATAGATGGGGGGTGACTTTTAGGCTACAAAAAGTGGGTAGAGACCAGAGCATGTGAGCGGAGCGGCGCGGACGAGAAATCCGCTCTTCGCTCTAGGCGGCTTGTTCCGCTCCGCTAATCGCTCATGTTGACCCCGCCGCCACGCCGCTCAGCGCTCCTCTCCGCTCACCTTCATTTACGAATCAAGCGCTCCCCGATCCACAGCTCGCTCAGCAGATTTTTTTTTCTTTTTTGGAGCATGATGTAAATTAGCTTAATTTGACCAAACTACAACAGTCTACACCCCCTGGGCCCCTTAACAATTGTTTGTATTGAGCCGTATTGTAATTGTACCCATTCTGCAATGTTGAATAACGTTTATATCCATTCAACTAGCTCTACTAAGCAATGGTAGCTAGCCTAGCCACAATGCTATGGTCGCTGCCATTCACGTTAGCATGTAAGCTAACAACAACAACAATGGCGGATTCTACTTTGGTCTAGCAGGATGTGAGTGACGGTTCACCCTTCTCATTGGTTGAAAATGGCCTTCATGTTTGTACATCGCCAGAGCGGATTGGAGCGGAGGAGAACTCTCGCTCCGGAAGTCGCGCCGACCCATTTTAAAACCCACTCCGTCGCTCACGTCAAAACCGCCCACTCCGCTCACATGCTCTGGTAGAGACAGGCACTTAGTTGTCCTCTCGGGAGCACGTTTTTTTGACACGGGGGAGAACCTGTATAACAGGGGCTCTGCTGCCCATTAAAGTTTCAGCATAAATACCCCCCACAGTGGCACGAAGATTTGGGTTTTTGAGGTAGTTAGTATAGTGTTGTTCGTGGTTGTCACACTCTTTGGTCACACATATGGTTTTGTTTGCCTTTGAGGAATCACCATCAGCGAACTGTTATGGGAGCCGTCGGTCGGTCGGGTGTTAGAGTGGTGATGGCAATGCACTACTTCGGGATTCTACGGATGAAAGGAGCTCGTGTCCTTCCGTCTGGCCTGCAGTCATTTCGGATGTGGACTATGGGCTCCCTCTAGTGACTGTCTTGGGGGCTGATGAAATATCTGTGAATTCAGCACCGGGGGACTTTCATGACTGCGCCTCCCACATCGTCAAGGGGATGGCTGGCCATTAGGGACTCTTATGACAACTTCTCCTCCGCACGGGACACAGGGTCAATCGAGAGGGCCCTTTTAGATAATAAAAATCGTTTTTGCTGAGTTATAAAAAGTTTGTGTTTTTTTGGTTAAAAGAATGATAATGTGTTTAGTTGTCATTATAGATGATAAGTGATTATGTAATCTATATTGTCAAACAGGGTGGAAGTGTGGTAGAAATATGATTATGTCATTATACACCTGTGTTACAATAAGTATTCTATCATAGAGACCCAGGCTATGGGTCACATGATGTGTGTCTCTTCAGAGCCATAACCCAAGGTTATGGGAACTGTTAAACGAAGCTGTTTTCCTTCCAGGATATAGCCATAACATAGTCATATTATTGATTATTCTAACCACCATCTTGTTCTTTTCTTGTTCTTTTCCTCTTCTACATCATTTCATGTATTTAATTGTATGTCGGACCAGAGCTCGTTCTCACTTCCTGGTCAGACATTTGTGTGAACAGCTTTCTGATTGTGAACTGAGCATTTTCCTTGTATGGCCATATGAGGAATAAATCTATGATAATTTTTATTCAACTTTGGACTCAGAAATTGCTACTTGCCGCTCAAATGATCTGCTCTTATTATATTTTTCCACCACAGGGTGGTAGTGCAATACCCACCGTAGTCCATTCTGCTGAGCGCACCACTCTCTGTAGGGCCTTCCTATCCTGGGCCGTGCTGTTTCCAAACCAGGCAGTGATGTATCCTTTTTCTCCTTATTTTTCTATTTTTCTCCCATCCCAATTTTGTATTGCCAATTCTCCCCTCCCCTGTCTTGAACATTGCTAGACTATGCCTCCCACTGGTCGGCTGTAGTGAGGATAGAAGCCTTGCATCACGTGTCCCCTCCGGTACACGAGGAGGCAGCATGTCGCATCTTTTCACCAGACAGCGCAGACTCTCAGTGGCGAGGAGTAATGCGTGGGAGGCTCACGCTGCCCCCGATACTTCCTGTCTCTGCTGTACAGGCATCACCCAACCGACCTGTAGGAGTCGCTGTCCACAACGTCCAATCCCCACCCATCGACTTTCCACCCACTACCTCTGCTAATCGAGATAGAATGACGACTGGCCCAAGCCGCAGGCAATGCTGACTCGGGGAGTCGAGACCGGAGTCTCTTGCATTGGTGACGAGCGCAATCTCCGCTACTTGTAAAAATTATCTGATAACTGATTACTGATTACTCCTTTAAAAAGTAATCTAGTTACTTTACTGATTACTTGATTATCAAAGTAACTAGGTAACTAGGTTACGTCGTTGTCTTTTTTGCTTCTGCGAAGCACCATCACCCGTCTCATTAGGTAAGTGATAACATTATCCAGTCTCTCTCTCTCTCTACCTCTCTCTCTCTCTCTCTCTCTCTCTCTCTCTCTCTCTCTCTCTCTCTCTCTCTCTCTCTCTCTCTCTCTCTCTCTCTACCAAATCCATTCTGAGACAACGGACTCAGTACGTACTCTGCGTAAGTCGCGCGTAACATGAATCTCTCTCTCTCACTCTCACTCTCACTCTCACTCTCTCACTCTCTCTCAAGTAGCCAAAGTACACTATAACACGAACTGGATAGTTGATTTAACTTGATGCTGAAGCCATTCTAAAATCAGCTATAAACGTAAACATGCGTGTGTGGCTGTGTGCGTGCGTGCGCAAGCGCACGTCCCATCTCCGGTCCCCTGGCTCTCTTATCATCAGCATTATGAGATAGTAACTAAATAGTAATGCACAGCCACTTGGAAAAGTAACTGTAATCAGATTACTGGCTTGTAAAAAGTAACAAGTTAGATTACTATTTACTGAAAAAAGTTATCAGATTAGAGTAACTAGTTACTTAGTAATGATTGGACAGGGTTGTAACCAATGAGTGTGGCTTTCCAATGATACCCCACGTGGGGATGACCGAATCAGGGATCTATTCTATGTGACAAGTCACAAGCGAAAACAGGAAGTAAAAAATGCGCCGAATGCATTGGAGTCTATGAGAAAATGGAAACCTGCAGATCTTTTATTTTTTCTCACATTTGACCAAAATCGCTCCTAATCACTCATTTCTGAACGGATTTTTATGAAATTTGGACATGTACTATACAAGACTTTAGGCTATGGACCCAGATATACTACTTCTGGATATTGCAATTACTACAGAAAAGCATGAGTAACAGTAGCAGTCCTCAAGTTCAAGTAAAAAAAATTGCCACTTTTGGGGGCGCCTGTTAATCCTGTTTGCCTCTTTCTCTCCACCAGGTCTAGACAAGGGACCTTGGTTGTCCTGATGAGGACATTTGTTGGCAATCTAGATGGTACTGTATCTCCAAAAACCACAACCATAAATGTATTAATTTAAAAGATATTACACAGGACCCGTCTTAACTTCAAGAAAAGCTCCACCTGATGAAACTCCTTCCCTCCGCAGGGTGTGAGCTCAGCGCTAATGGTCAAATTGTCTCTTTAATGCACATGTTTTATTATCCTGCAGCATCATCCTTTTGGAACATGGTCTGTATCTAATTGACTGGAGACAGAGGTGCCACGTTGTCCCAGGCTGGTGCACCTAAATGATGACTCACTTGCGAAGGCTCATCCTTTTCAGAGGCTCATAACACTTCCATTATACTATATTGTATGATACTATATTTATTACTGTATTAAACTATATAATAGCCCTGCATGTCATATACTTTCTTACCACCATTGCGCTGTACCATGTTCTGTCAATATTCTAAAAGACTAAATACTTAATGACATATACTGTTCTTCTGACATCTCATGCCATGTTATACTATTTTTGGTTAATGAATTCTGAATACAGTAAATAATCACCATCATTATCGTCATCATCTTTATAATCATAATCATACTTATTGTTATCATCATAATCATTGTCGTCAGGCAGTAAAATAAAAAAAAATTTAAATAAGGAAACATTTCTTTTGGGATATATATAATCTATATGGGGATGTCAGTAGGTATGACCGCATGGGAGTCAAATATGAAAGCGTTGATGCATGGGCCTCTGTGGCTGTGAAGGTGAAGGACTGTTGTGAAATGATTCGTAGCTGCGGGCCTGTGAGTATTGTGTTGGCAGGGGATAAACGCTTAGTAATTACAATGTATGTGATATAAAGATTGTCATATATATGCAATATATATGTAATCCCGCCAACTAAATATGAATAAGCATTTGACCAGAAAAGTTTAGTTTCAGGGGGTCCCCAGGAAAGTGGGGAATAGTTTAATTTATTATATTGCTGATAAGACAATATGAGTGATCATTCTGAAAAGCTCTCTCTCTCAGTCCGCGCCACAGCCTGATGCGTATCAAGTCGGGGGTCTGCGCAACAGCCTGATGTGTATTTGTCTTTGACACACAAAAGGTTGAGACCCCCTGCATGAGAAAACGAAAGAAAAAAATAATTATTGCACGAAATAGAATGTGATACAAATTAGGATGCGGACCCCCCGTTTGACATGGATCAGGGACCCCCAACTGAGAAGATTTTGGTGATCGGATATGATGTCCAGAACTGTATATTGTAGTTGTGGACATATCCATTGAGAAGGTGAAACCTATGATTGGAATAGTCAGACCGGTATATCCTCTCATTAGGCTAACATTTAGTCAATGACGTTGTGAAATTCAACTATTCCCCCCTTTATTTCTGGGGACCTCCTTAAGGATACCTCATTGAGAACCAATTAATTAGAGGACTTACACATGTTCTAACTGTAGACAACATTACTTACATAAACAACGTGAGTGCTGCGGAATCAGGCTTTATTAATGTGCACTGCATTCCCGCTGTGAGTCAATACAGACAAACCTAACAGTGTGTGATCAACAGACCTTGTTTGTGAAACAGTTGCAGCTCTCATTAGTCAACAGCCATTAAGGCAACCCCATGGCTCCCTCTTCCCAACGTCTCTGTTTCATAACAGAACAGAGGAGTCACCAGGGTCGTTGTAAACTGCGACTCCTACTGGTCGGTCGGGGCGCCTGTTCAGCAGGGAGGGGATCTGGGGGAAATAGGGGACACAACTTCGGGAGAGAAGAAGAAGAGAGAGAGAGAGACAGAGAGAGACAGAAAGAGAGATATAATCTTCAGATCAGACTCCTGAAGAAGAGAGAGAGAGAGAGAGAGAGAGAGAGAGAGAGAGAGAGAGAGAGAGAGAGAGAAACAGAGAGAGAGACAGTGTGGGGGGGGGGGGGGGGGGGATTGAGAGGGGGATTTGGGCTAAGTGTGAAAGAGGGATAGGTATTAATGAATAATCGTTCAATACTGTTTCACTTGGGATGTGTCACAGCCAGGTCCAGGTCTCCAGGTCACCGTCCAGAGCGGCCGCTTCACATCCGGTAGTCCACCTTCCCAACCCCCAGAGTGGCCCAGCCGGCCGTCTGGCCGACCTCCAGGCCGCCAATGCCAGTTCTTGTGGATTCTGCGTATGTAGCGGTGGAGACACAGGACTGTGTAACATAATCCGCAAGCTGTCGTCGTTGTTTTTCTCACAACAACGCTGTGTGAGGAAGCATGCGGCCTGCGCCGCCACCAGCACCGCGCTGCGTTCTCTCTGCTGCCAAGATGAAAACAGCTCCGGCTGAGGTTCTAAAAACAAAAGTGCATTGTAGTTGTTCCCACAAACACCACACCAGAACGTTTACAGGGCAGACGGGTTTCGCATTACGAAAGACAGATTGTATGAGATGAGAAGGACCATGCTGCTCGGTATTGATGACATAATGAGATAAATCATTAGATTTAATTATTACATGGCGTTTTAACATTCGCCAAAATGCTTGATTGTGATTGGTCCCATAGCAGCGGTCAATTATTTCTCGATAATTCACAGCTGCTACGGGCAACGCGCAATAATGACCGCTGTTAGGGGCAACAGAGCGCTATTGACCAATCGCAATCAAGCATTTTGATCGCAGTCACGAAAGCTAAGCTTTACCATTATGCACAGCTGCACTACATCAGGTGCAATCAAGTCCACACACCTGCCGGCGATGACAGAGGAGCAACAGAACAACTGCGTCTGCATTTGATCTCATCTTGTCGATGGTGTAAAATGAATTACGTATATTAGTAAGTTAGCCCTGTAATAAGCGGGATAATGTATAGCTATACTCGGTCATTGTCGCAAAATAATTGACCTTCACTGCGTTTAGAACACCGTGTCGGTCAATTATTTTGCGACAATGACCGAGTATAGCTATACATTATCCCTTACTTAATGCGGTGTCTGGCTTTAAAAAAGAAAATCTTTATCCCTTTTATTCTGACCTGTTATGAAAGCTTGGCGCTGAATGCGGAATTATATATCATCTGAGGATTTCGCTGTGTGGATTCATTGTCAAACCTGGCAACTTGTGGTTTTTGGGGAAGAACGGTTACACACACACAGCCATACAATGCAGAGCACCAGGGACATTATCTCATATGAGCTGTTGCAGATCATGTGCGTGGACGCAGGGCGAGCGAGGCCCAGTGTTTGCTTGTGAAATATTTGTGGAATCCAGCCTGGCAGGGGAAGTGAGGGGGGGTCACTCGGTGACACCAGAGTAATGTGGTTGTGTCCTCTTGCTTGGCTTTGATCGAACCCCCGGAACCCCCCCGGCCATGACAGGAAGGCATACTTTATTCCACAAATGAGCTCCATATTTGGCACGATGGTGGCAGGGCTGTGGTCCTGTTATGATCTGGGAACACTAAGGTCCAGTGCCCGCCTCGCTGTGGTGGAGCTTTGACCGCCTCGGACAAATCTAGCCCCTTGCACCTGTGCAGCTGTTCCACCACACACACGCAAGCACGCACGCACACACACGCACGCACGCACGCACGCACGCACGCACGCACGCACGCACGCACGCACGCACACACACACACACACACACACACACACACACACACACACACACACACACACACACACACACACACACACACACACACACACACACACACACACACACACACACACACACACACACACAGCATGCCAGCATTCACCCTGGCCCAATGAAGCATGTGATGCAAGGCTGGCATCAAAGATGGGGAAGGTTCTCTTCTTTGCCAAGCAGGCGGCTTTTCAGAATCTGTTCCTCCATGATTCTCTGGACGAGGAAGGTCCTTTGGTCACGAGTGGCTGGTCCAGACCAGATGGTTCCTCTTGTTTTGCTCTCTCAGCTCTTTTAACTTTCTCTGATCTGTTTCTGATTTCTGTCTGTCTGTCTCTCCATCCAATCCAATCCCTCAGTCTGTCCATCCACCCCCCCCCCCCCTCTCTCTCTCTCTCTCGCTTGCTCGTTTGTTCTTGGCTATTTGTATTAATTTCTTATGCATTGAACAAAACAGATTGGGATACTTGGAGAAGTAGCCAAGGCACCTTCCCCCAAGCTTTAATTAAAGCAAAGCAAAATTATAAAACGCTGTATCCATTAAATCAGCTGAGAGGTAAGTGCCAGATTGAGAATTATGAGTGTTGCGGTACTGGAATGGGATAGGCTATTAATTTTTCTTCCATCACCATAGATAGATCAAGGGAAAACCTTGGGCCTTCCTGTCAATGCTTTTATTAATGGGCCTTTTGCATTAAGTCTCTTCAATTTATGATATAGGAGCGCCTTGATGAAATGCGTGCATGTCGTAAAGGTCAAATTACACATATCTTGCAGAGAGCGATGTGCATTCACCGCTTTACCCCGTTTCTTCCAAATGCCTGCTTCCGTTGGCTCTGGGGATGATGTGTATTGATCAAGCGGGGGAAGGTCCTCCGAAGGACACTACACTCCAGTTCTGCAAAGCACACTTTGGAGACTCTGATCTAAGAGCAATCGCTTTGGTTGTCACACCTTCCGCTGATTTATGCCTGAGCTGAACACTAGTCTAGACTCTACAGGCTGCTGTAAAGGACTGGCCTGAATCCGTACCCCCCCCCCCCACAAAAAAATTATAACAAAGAGGGCAAAAGGGACAATTTCACACCAGACCTGCTCGCTAGAGCGCCTTCCCACTGGAACACTAAACATGGTCTGGCATTCCATACAGGTCCGGGGGCGGTCACTTCACTACCGTGATGACCATGCACAATCTACAGTACCATGGATCACAGGACGCGGTATCTATCTGATTCATATCTGCGTGCCAGCCAGGCGGTCGCCAGTGAATGCAGAGTACCTGGGATGTACTGGACGATGATTCGTATACCATTTGTTTGACATTTGTGTGTGTGTGTGTGTGTGTTTGTGTTTTTCTTCTTTTGCTTTGAAAATACATATTAGAAGTTGGGGAATTCTTGGTGTTGCTGTTTTTGAGTGCACAGAGGCATGATTAAAATCAACGGACAGCCACTGGCAAACAGTCAATATGATGAGGGAAGAGATTAGGCTCACTCCCGCACAGATGAGAGATCAAGGGCACACGGCGTCCGTTCCCAGGGTGTGACTCATTCAGCGCCGTTTCAAATGGATGTGGACTGACATGATCAAAAATAATAACTCAGAGGGTGTCAGAGGAGAAAAGAGAGGATATGAATGTAGCTTTAAAGACTTGGCAGATATTTTTATATTGTGGGGGTGGGCTTGGGTTGAATGAATGCTCTCACGGTAGGGATATGTGTTTGGGAATTTGACTCAAGTTGGATCCAGTGAAAACTTTAAGTGTAGCTCCCTATGGTAACCTCACTAAGACACTTGCAAACCTCAGAGTGCTCCCCCCCCCCATTTTTTAAGGGCATGTCACCCCCTTGTGGCCAGGAAATGGGGTAACATGGAGGTTACATAAAAAAACCACAGACAGCTTCATTTATAGCTGCTTTGTTTTTTCGTCTGTCCAAGTCAACCAGAATGGCCGGCTTCCCTCTCTGTAGTCACTACCCAGTACGCCTGCTCGCCAACCACAACAGCTGCACACAGAGGACTCCGTTTACACAGGACTCGTCACTGAAGGGAGGGTACCCAAAATAAACTATAGTGAAACTACAGTATTCCTGCTGTTGTCGTTTTCTTTGCACATGTGAATTACTATAGAAATACTACAGAAAGGTAGTATTTCTATAGTAAAACCACAGGAATACTATAGTGATTTACTCTACATTTCTACAATACTCCATTACAGAAAGCTAGTGCTTCTATATTAAAACCACAAGAATACTATATAGTGATTTACTATAATTCTCCACTACCGAAATACGGGCTCTGTATGAGGGGGGGGGGGGGGGGGGGGGGCACAGGAATACTACAGTATATATATATCACTATTCAATTCATATATGATGAATTGAAAATGGGGGACCCTGATGTAAACAAGATGAAAGTCTTTCTCTGGTCTGCAATCCTTAACAATTGTATGTATTGAGCTGTACTGTACTGTACCCATTCTGCAATCTGTTAATAAAGTTTTCAATCAATCAATCAATCAATCACTGCAGGATATCTGTGGTAAATCTCTATAGTGTGTACAAAAACAAAACACAGGAATACTACAGGTTTAACAATCATTAATTTTGTGTATGGGTAGAGGACGAGGCAGGAGGACAGCAGGGGGACGTGGGACAGACGTGGGTCTGCATCTTAGCTTCCACAACTGCATGAAGAGATAAATGACCAGCGGGAATGGCACCATAACGACGCCCGCAGGAATTCAGGCCTCAGGTCCCGAGAACACAGGGAAGTCATTCCTCTCGCCCCGAGAGAGGATGCAGACACACATTACATAGAGAGGAGCGTGTGTGAGAGATGTGTGGAGAGGAGAGGACACAGACATGCACTTTACATAGAGAGGAGTGAGAGACATATGGAGAGGAGAGGACACAGACATGCACTTTACAGAGAGAGGAGTGAGAGACGTGTGGGGAGGAGAGGACACAGACACACTTTACATAGAGAGGAGTGAGAGACGTGTGGGGAGGAGAGGACGCAGACACACTTTACAGAGAGAGGAGTGAGAGACGTGTGGGGAGGAGAGGACGCAGACACACTTTACAGAGAGAGGAGTGAGAGACGTGTGGGGAGGAGAGGACACAGACACACTTTACAGAGAGAGGAGTGAGAGACGCGTGGGGAGGAGAGGACGCAGACACACTTTACAGAGAGAGGAGTGAGAGACGTGTGGGGAGGAGACGACGCAGACACACTTTACAGAGAGAGGAGTGAGAGACGTGTGGGGAGGAGAGGACGCAGACACACTTTACAGAGAGAGGAGTGAGAGACATGTGGAGAGGAGAGGACACAGACACACTTTACAGAGAGAGGCGTGAGAGACGTGTGGGGAGGAGAGGACACAGACACACTTTACATAGAGAGGAGTGAGAGACGTGTGGGGAGGAGAGGACGCAGACACACTTTACATAGAGAGGAGTGAGAGACGTGTGGGGAGGAGAGGACGCAGACACACTTTACAGAGAGAGGAGTGAGAGACGTGTGGGGAGGAGAGGACGCAGACACACTTTACAGAGAGAGGAGTGAGAGACGTGTGGGGAGGAGAGGACGCAGACACACTTTACAGAGAGAGGAGTGAGAGACGTGTGGGGAGGAGAGGACGCAGACACACTTTACAGAGAGAGGAGTGAGAGACGTGTGGGGAGGAGAGGACACAGACACACTTTACAGAGAGAGGAGTGAGAGACGCGTGGGGAGGAGAGGACGCAGACACACTTTACAGAGAGAGGAGTGAGAGACGTGTGGGGAGGAGACGACGCAGACACACTTTACAGAGAGAGGAGTGAGAGACGTGTGGGGAGGAGAGGACGCAGACACACTTTACAGAGAGAGGAGTGAGAGACATGTGGAGAGGAGAGGACACAGACACACTTTACAGAGAGAGGCGTGAGAGACGTGTGGGGAGGAGAGGACGCAGACACACTTTACATAGAGAGGAGTGAGAGACGTGTGGGGAGGAGAGGACGCAGACACACTTTACATAGAGAGGAGTGAGAGACGTGTGGGGAGGAGAGGACACAGACACACTTTACAGAGAGAGGAGTGAGAGACGTGTGGGGAGGAGAGGACACAGACACACTTTACAGAGAGAGGAGTGAGAGACATGTGGGGAGGAGAGGACGCAGACACACTTTACAGAGAGAGGAGTGAGAGACGTGTGGGGAGGAGAGGACACAGACACACTTTACAGAGAGAGGAGTGAGAGACGTGTGGGGAGGAGAGGACACAGACACACTTTACAGAGAGAGGAGTGAGAGACGTGTGGGGAGGAGAGGACGCAGACACACTTTACAGAGAGAGGAGTGAGAGACGTGTGGGGAGGAGAGGACGCAGACACACTTTACAGAGAGAGGAGTGAGAGACGTGTGGGGAGGAGAGGACGCAGACACACTTTACAGAGAGAGGAGTGAGAGACGTGTGGGGAGGAGAGGACGCAGACACACTTTACAGAGAGAGGAGTGAGAGACGTGTGGGGAGGAGAGGACGCAGACACACTTTACATAGAGAGGAGTGAGAGACGTGTGGGGAGGAGAGGACGCAGACACACTTTACAGAGAGAGGAGTGAGAGACGTGTGGGGAGGAGAGGACGCAGACACACTTTACAGAGAGAGGAGTGAGAGACGTGTGGGGAGGAGAGGACACAGACACACTTTACAGAGAGAGGAGTGAGAGACGTGTGGGGAGGAGAGGACACAGACACACTTTACAGAGAGAGGAGTGAGAGACGTGTGGGGAGGAGAGGACGCAGACACACTTTACAGAGAGAGGAGTGAGATACGTGTGGGGAGGAGAGGACGCAGACACACTTTACAGAGAGAGGAGTGAGAGACGTGTGGGGAGGAGAGGGAGGGAAAGTGAAGGACGGGTAGATCCGCTTTCTCCTATAAAGTGACACTCCATCTGTCAATTACGAGCTGAGATGGACTGAATACGGCTCAGCGGCAGAGCTCTGAACCGACTAAGCTGAGCTTGGTCGATTGGCTTGGTTCTTAGTCGACAGAGATTTAGTTGCTTCTTTCATGAATTGTTTATGATGAGTGATTTCCTGAAAGATATTGAGCACATATCTGGTACAGTGTAATCAATAGATTTAAAGAGGTCCCTCTGTGGGGAAACTTAAGCTTTTCAGGTTTGTAGATGAAATTTGTCTTAGTCGACTAAGGACAGCCATGAAAAAGTGTTTGTGTGTGTGTGTTCCTGTGCATGTGTGTGTGTTGCTGCACGTTTGCGTACTAAGATTGCTTGTACTGTGTGCCTATAAGGTGCACTAGCTACCAGGACAATCTGGTGCCCAATCGATCGTGGGTTAAAATGACAAGGTGAGTACTGTCCTGCAGTGGGCTACCTGCCATACTACCTCTCAGTGTCATATGGGATAAATCAGAACGCCAATCATAACTGGAGCACTTCCTCTCTCTCTCTCTCTCTCTCTCTCTCTCTCTCTCTCTCTCTCTCTCTCTCTCTCTCTCTCTCTCTCTCTCTCTCGCTCTCTCTCTCTCTCTCTCTCTCTCTCTCTCTCTCTCTCTCTCTCTCTCTCTCTCTCTCTCTCTCTCTCTCTCTCGGCTCACTCTCTCGCTCTCTCTCTCTCACACAGGACAGCACTAATCTACACTCAGAACGGCAGCAGAACAGGCAGAGTACATACAAAATGTCTTTTTCCGTCGATATCATTGACAATGGAAGGCGTGAATGTCAAATTAAAGAAGCTACTGCACAAACAGCATTTAATTTACCCTGTCATGCTCTGTATAGTGCTTCGCGAACATGACATATTCAACTTGACGGGTATTGTAAGTGCTATTTGGTGCAACACTGTGAGATCTCTCTGTGCTCAGAAGGCTGAGGTCGGCCGTGCTCCAAGAGCAAACGGATTCTTCCCTCATTATGGGCCCAGGGCAGGGAATGAATCAGCAACATTATTTTTGCCCCCTGTCTGGCAAATTAATTACTAATAAGGAATGTCAAACTTCATCTAGCAGACCCAGTGATCTAAATGCAGTGGGATCACGGGCTCTCTAGTTCAGTTCAGAGATTGTAATTACACAGGCGGTGATGCACCCATCCTACCCTACAACACAGGGGCCAGGCACTCATCCTACCCTACAACACAGGGGTCAGGCACCCATCCTACCATACAACACAGGGGGCGAAGCACCCATCCTACCCTACAACACAGGGGCCAGGCACTCATCCTACCCTACAACACAGGGGCCATGCACCCATCCTACCCTACAACACAGGGGGCAAAGCACTCATCCTACCCTACAACACAGGGGCCAGGCACGCATCCTACCGCTACAACACACAGCCTTTGAAGGAAATCAGCAGGAAGGTATATACATTATAAACAAAATATAAAGTTATTATGTGCAACATGTTGCCTTGTTGCCACAGCACTATTGGGGAACTGTTTGTGATATAATTACAGATTCTCTGCACACTGAGTAATGAGGGGTTGGTTCCACCACACTGACTCTATACAAACCTCATTTAATTTGAGGTAATTCCCCATATCTGTCAAAGCCTCATCTTCCTTGCCACAAACAAAACAACACTGTGGCAATAGGTCCAGCAGAGAATGATGTGACCAGAGAGTGATGCCTTAATCAAATCGACACGCCATCTCCTCAAAAGCAATCGCTCCGGACAAATTACCCATGGTGGGAATAAGGAAGACACGTGGGCAAGCTATGATTGCTTGAACAATTGACATACAATTGACAATTGAATCTGATCCGTCAAATCCTGACCTAGTGTTCAGCGTGAATATGTGAGTGAATGTGTGGGACTTTGAGTCTGTTTGAAGACACTTGCCAGAGGAATTCTGATTGTTTACAGAGGGGAGAACATTGATATCCTGTAACACTTTACAATACAGCCTGCATTTTACAGTGTAATTACCACCTATAACAGATATTTACTTGAGTAAAATCATGGAATTAATGTCAAATCAACACAAAGAAAGTATATTTAGGCTTCCGGTTTGCGCTCAGATCAGATGGCAGCGTAACTTTTCCGAGCTCTGTGACCACTTCACTTTAATATTAATTACGACGCAGATTTTACGACATACTCTCACATTATACCTCGTAGATATGGCTAAACAAATACCGAACAAGATTGGAACATTAAATGAGGTTGACGGTGAATTTATCAGGACTTTGTTCCGTGCTGAGCTCAATGCTAGCATGCTGCAGCTAACCAACAGACTGGACTCGCTCCAGGAGGATGTAGCTAGTGCGACCACGCGGCTCTCTAGGGTGGAAGAAGAGATGGCAGAGGTGGCGGTCGTAGCTGAAACCAACTCCACAGAGATCTCGGCGATTGAAGACAAGTTACTTTTTTACAAAAATAAGATGGCTGACCTAGAGGACCGGAATAGAAGGTGCAACGTCAGAATATACGGCTTGCCCAAAAACATAGAAAACGATGCGCCGATTCAGTACCTTGAAAAGATGATTCCACAGTGGTTTCCGTCCGTCTCTAAACCAGAGATTGAGCGGGCGCATAGAATATTCAGGAGCGGTCCCCCGGAGAAGGGCGAACGTCCACGCGCCTTTATATTTTGCTGCCTGCGGTTCCCTACACGTCAGGCTATTCTCCAAGAGGCCAGGAAACACCCTCCAAAAGTGGGTAATTATACCCTTAGATTCTCCGCAGATTTCAGCGATTACTCCGCCAGACGTCGCAGGGCCTTCTCTAAGGCTATGGGAGTTGCTCGGGAGAAGGGCATAGAAGTCTACCTATTATACCCTGCGACTCCTTCAACCGCCTGTTCACTGTTCACGTCGCCGTCCGAGGCGGAGAGTTTCCTTCGAAGCGGCACGGCGGCCCCCCCGGCCGAGGATGGAGAGCCGGCCCCGGCGGAGCAGGCAATGGGCACCGGGGAGTGACAGGCCTCAGAGCCTTTGTATGCTAAGCGCAAGCTATGCTAACTTTCCGGCTCTCCAAGCTAACACTAACGTTACCACTCGCCTACCGCAGCCTTTCGGACCAACAGAACGGTAACACTCAAGGTTTATCTATGCTGTATAATTCCAGAAACGGGTATGCACACTAACTATTTTCAAGTATAATTCAGACGACTTGTGCTTTTTAACACATTTGCCTTTTTATTGTCTGAACATTGTAATTCGCACTGAACTTCGCATAGACTGTTATGCATATTGTCTTTTTTCAAGTTTGCACTTGGACAAACTGTGCTTCACAGGTTTCACTCAAACAAACTAGGGCGCTAAAAACAAAATTACAAACATCTCAAAACAAACTGGTCAGACTACTGCTTGACCTTACTCCTAGAACCCACCTCACCCCTGCCCACTTTGACAATCTAGGATGGCTTAGAGTAGACGACAGAGTACAGCAACTTGCAATGGGCCTGGTCTACAAGATATACTACACGACCAAGGTACCCATGTACATGTCAAAATACTTCCCAAAGGTCAGTGAATACCACGATCACAACACCAGAGGGAGCTCCACAAATCATGTTAAACCCAGATTCGGCTCAAACAAGGGACTAAACACGTTTAGCAATTATGCCACATCAATGTGGAACGCACTACCAAAAGCTGTAAAGGATGTGAATCACTACCCACTTTCAAAAACACCCTCAAAAAACACCTACGGGAGACTGCAATTCGAAACTGGCCCCTGTAAATGTCCTAACACAACCCCCTCCAATGTACAGTAAAAATGACCAAGTATGGTCTTGTCAATATTCCAATGTACAGTGTTGCTTGTACAGTTGTACAGTGTCCCCCACCCACCCCTCCTACCCAACCTCCCCCCACCCACCCAACCACCTCCAATGTACAGTACCCCCCCCACCTACCCAACCTCCTCCAATGTACAGTTTCTACGTCAAATGTATATACTTCTTTTCTGGACTCTTTTCGTATCACAAACAGTACTGTATTTGCAAATCTGGTATGTCATAAATGTATAGATGTAGCAGTACTGTCTATCTGTATGTCAATTGTTACGATGAATTGAAAATGGGGGACCCTGATGTAAACAAGACGAAAGTCTTTCTGGTCTGCATCCCCTTAACAATTGTATGTATTGAGCTGAACTGTACTGTACCCATTCTGCAATCTGTTAATAAAGTTTTCAATCAATCAACTATGTTTTAACGTATCTGCCGGTCGAGGGGGGTGGTCCTCTCTCGGCGGAGCTACCTACGTGAATCAGGATATAACAGGCCTTGAGCCCAATTAAACTAAGCTCGGGCGTGCTGGTTGTCCAGCTCTTCTAGCTAACATTGCCGTTGCCACGTGTCTACTATGACTTTTTTGCTCCAGCTGAATGATAACGCTCAAGGTTTGTATCCATTGTGTTATCTCAAGGACGGGTACGCATGTTGCCCTTTTCTCAAGTTTAACTCAGACAAGCTGTGTTTTAATGCACCTGTTTTTTTATCGTCTGCACTTTGAACTTCGCATTGAACTCTGCATAGATTTCTTCTCTCAGTTGAGTGAAGTGGGTTCCTTTTTTCCTTTTATTTTAGTTTTCACGCTCACGCTCGGAACTCAATAGGACCTTAACAAGTGGATATGTACATGGGCGGCTAGGTGGTGTAGTGGGCAAGGCACTCGCCACCAGTGTGGAGACGCTAGGATTCGCGTGTTCGAATCCAGCTCTCCACATTGTTTTCAGTTTAGCTGGTCGTCCGCAGTAATACACATTGGCCGTATTACGGGGAGGGAAAACTGAAGGGTGGGGATCGAGCGTTGTGAACAAGCGACTCCTACAAGTCGGTTGGTGCGCCTGCGCAGTAGAATCAGGAAGTGTCGGGGGCAGCGTGAGCCTCCCACGCGTTACTCCTCGACACTGAGAGATCGAGCTGCGCAGGTGAAAAGATGCGACTGCTGTTACCTCAAGTACCGGAGGGGACTTGTGCTATGTATGACTTAGTCCACATTGCAGCCGGCTTGTGGGAGGCAAGAAACAGCGTTCGTGACAGGGGAGGGTTGAATTGGATGATATGAAATTGGGATGGGAGAAAAATAGAAAAATGGGAGAAAAAGTGGATAAAAAAAAAACAAGTGGATATGTATCTATTATGGTGTTCTACTCCAAACGAATTACATTCAGTCATACTGCAGCCTTTTTAGACTATGGCTAATTTGAACATTGATCTGGAATACAGGGGGTCTCAATATACCGCATAAACGCACAAGTGTACTAACATGGCTAAAAAAGAAGGAAGTGGACCTTGCTTTACTGAGTGAAACACACCTTTTATTGGCGGATAACGCAAGACTGGCAAATACATTTTACCATAACATAAGTTCTTGTTCTTTTAGCACCAAGGCCCGTGGGGTAGCCATAATAGCAAAGCGAAATTTGAATATTAAACTGTTAGATGTGTGGTCTGATGCAGATGGTCGAATTACTATTGCTAAAATAGAATATTCTAACCGGAAAATTGTGCTGATTTCTGCATACGGCCCTAATTTGTATGACGCTAACTTTTATGCTGTACTCACTGCAGCTATGTTGAAACTACCTGATTACTCATTAATAGTAGGAGCTGATTTTAATGCAGTTTGGGATCCATTGATTGATAGGTCCAATCACGCTGAAACCTCTGATCAGAAGCAAGCTACCACAGCCCTACAGGCCTGGTCTAAGGACACAGGGGTAATTGATATGTGGCGATCGCTCAACCCATCCGCGAGAGATTACTCCTTCTTCTCGTCGAGACATAAGACCTTTTCCAGGATTGATTATGTTCCCCCCCCCCACGTCTCTTTGATAGCTTTGATGTTGACTTATTGCCCATAGCACTTTCAGACCACAAAGTTATCCTCCTCAAGGGTTCACTCAGTAAAATAACGTCCCGTGCCCCTAGATGGCGCTTTAACTCAACACTACTGAAAAACTGAGAGTTTAACATGCAATTTAAAGCGGGCGGAGCTAGGCGATCATGGAGTGAGACGTGTTTCACGTGAGCTCCCTTCTATCGTGCAAAATATACTTTCTCCCCATTAGTCTTTATTTTATTTTTATTTGTTATTTGTCTGCTTGTTGAGTCGTCGAGTTTCAACTACTGTCGTCGACTTTTTTCAACTTTCTGCAATGTCGGTGGAGACCAGATCCATGAGCACCCCAGCCGGCAAACTGCCACCGGATCTACCCTCGCTTTCGCCCGGTATCAGTGAGATAAGTGAAGCTGTTCTCTCGGTCATGACCAAACTCCATGCAGACTTTGAGATACGCTTCGCTGAAACACAAAGAAAAGTGCAGGCGGAATTTTTTGATAACCTTCATCGAGAGATGTCAGAGGAAATTAGGTTGGCGGTCGACCCGTTGAGAGACAAGATGGAGTCGCTGCACGCTGTCTCCTCGGCTAATGCTAACGAACTAGCCACGCTAACGACAGAGGCCTCACTACAAGGCGAGAGGATGGCGGGTCTGGAGACCTCCCTGCTGGCTAGGCAGGCTGAAGTTGCCAAACTACAGTCGGTAATTGTGGAAATGCAGTCCCGGGAGAGACGCTACAACATCAGGATTGTTGGTGTACCGGAGGGCAATGAGGGAGGCCGTCTCTCGGAGGCCATGCCGGAATTGCTGCAGAAAATACTGGGGAAAGATGTCCTCCCCAGCCCTCCCGTATGTGAGTCGGCCTACAGAGCGGGCAAGACCTGTCCTGGAGTGAACAAAGAGCCAAGGCCCATCATTGTCAAGCTGAACAGGCTTCAGCAGAGGGAGCTCATCATGCGGTCGGCCCGTGCCAGAAGGGGTAAACTAAGTCTCTGCGATCACAAAGTGGCCATTTTCGAAGAATTTACGCCGGAGGTTCAAGCACAGAGAGGCGAATACAAAGTGGTCATGTCCAGGCTATGGAAACTAGGCCTGAGGCCTACGCTATTCGCTCCCGCGAAATTATCTGTGCTGGGTAAGGGCGATGATCAGCATTCATTTTGGTCGTTGGCTAAAGCGAAGGAATATCTTGGGGGGATAGCCGAGACTGTAGCTTGATATCTATGTCGGGTGAGTGACTTGGCGATGTGGGCCTGAATACATTGATAGGGCGGACTACTCACAAATGCTTGTTGTCATGCCCAGACAGGCTAACTGTCCACTGCCCATCCAAACTAGCGGGGCATCCCAATGACTTCTGTTACTTGCTAATGCTGACCTCATGGTCGTACGTGTGTGTCGCCTCTATGAAAGCTAGTGAGCTAGCTGAACAATGTACATAACAGATTCTAGCGTGCTAGCCGGATTCATCACTAGCTTACGTGCTAGCCTCGGGCTAGCTAGCAGACTGTGTCTATCGCCCGCGCCGGGACATTCGAGACCTGTTAATGTTTACGTATTTTGGTTGTTGTTGCTGTTAAGTGACATCGGTTTGCACAATTCAACAGTGATCGGGTCCTTAACTAACTTCTTGTATGCTTTTATTTTTATATCCAGGCTGTTTTGAGCTTTGGGCTCCAGTAGTAGAAGGTCGGTTGAATATATATATACAATATATGATAACAGGTTGTGTCAGGTATAGCTTATTACTATCCCCGGGTTAATGAAGGTGTTTAATTCTATTCTTACATAGGTTATGTCATTCCAGCCGTTGTGCCTGACCAGTGGGGCTGTTACATGTGTGCACTTTGACCATAACCCTTTTTTCCTTTTCTTCTTATTGTCGCTGTTTAAATGACATCTGTTTGCGCAATTTAACTGTGATCCGATCCTGCCTTAGACTATCTGCTGGTATGCTTTAATTTAATTTTGTTTTGAATTTTCCTTTATCCATTCTATAACATTGCGACATTAATACGCAGACTCGGAAGTAGATGGTTACAGGGATGATGTTGAGTTATTATATAATAATGGCTATTTTTTCCATTATAGTTGTCTCATGTTAGGGCCAAGGCTCACAGTGGTTTTCGACCGATATCTTTATTGAATTAAATTTTTATTTTTATTTGTGTTTATTGGACTAGTGGGGGTTTAATCAGGGGTTTATCTAGAGGGGGGTCGGAGTGGAGAGCGTCTTATTGGATCCATGACTCCAGTGGGAAATGATAGGAAGATGACCATCCTTAGTGGATGGGGCATAGGGAGGGGATTGGAGAGTGGGTATAGGAGGGTTAATAATAGGACGGGTGGGTTAGGGTAAACACACAACGTAAGATAGTCAAGAAGGAAATAAACTCCATACTTAAACAACAGTCTGAGTTCTTGATACACAGGACAAGGCAAAATTACTACTTTCACGGCTCCAGGCCTAGCCATCTATTGGCAATGAAAATACGCTCTAATGATAATTTCTCGGATATCCCCTCGATCAAGACGCGACAGGGTACAGTCACTACTGATTCGAAAAAGATCAACGACACTTTTAAAGAGTTTTACTCACAGTTATATAGCTCAGAGGTTAATCTCGACGACTCTAAATTTGAATCGTTCATTGGCGGGCTTGAGATACCCCACATTTCTGAGGAAGAGGCTAAGGAACTGGGGAAACCGATCACTCTTATGGAACTAAGGGAGACGATTGCTGAAATGCAGAGGGGTAAGGCACCAGGCTGGGATGGTATTCCACCCGAGGTGTATTTAGCTTTCTGGGACCAACTGGGTCCATTAGGGTGACCAGATGCAAAAAGTCCAAAAGTGGGACAACAGTAAGATTTTGGTGGGACAAAGTGGGACAACAGTACGATTTTGGTGGGACAAAGTGGGACAAAGTGGGACAGATAGATAATGTACATTTTTTTATTAGAATAACTGCCATGGTCTTCACTGAATAGATTTAAATCAAAGGTTAAAGGTTAAATCAAAATAAATACAAATTAAATACCACCTAACATCTGTTTTTGGTGAGCCACTTTCAAGTGAGACTCACGTCCACTGTGGCGCTTCAAGTTGTATTCTCCTCCATGCGCAATTGAAAACGAACTATGACACAAAACACAGAAAGCCTGCTGCGGATTGCCTGCCATCTGCCTCACCCAGTCATGTGTCGTTTGACAGTCTTGGTTGTAACTGCAGGTCCGTTTCTTTTTACTGCTTTCCATCTTGAACTAGTTCGCTTGTAATGTTGTTGTGTTTTTTTTGACCAATCAGATTTGCGATATGAGGTAGCGTCACGACTAGTCTCAGTCACGTCACAAGCAGGCAAGCAGCACGCTAAAGTACTATAACCAATCAGAGCAATGTGTGTGGACAAGAGGCGAGTTGCTACGTTTACTGTCTGTAGGGAGGGGCTTTTAGACGCATGTTTTTTTTGGCTTCGAAAAGAGGGACATCCTCTCAATATGAGGGACGCGGGACATTTGGTCAAATGGTGGGACAGTACAACCAAAAGGGGGACACCTGGTCACCCTAGGGTCCATTGATGCTCGATATGATCAATTACGCTATCGAACAAGGGGAGTTTTCAAGAGATGTCAACATGGCGTTGATTTCTTTACTTCTCAAGAAGGACAAAGATCCCAATGATTGTGGTAGCTATAGGCCCTTGAGTCTTCTCGGGGCCGATTTAAAAGTGTTTGCCAAGGTGCTGGCCCGCCGCCTGCAGAGATTTATGACGGTATTGGTACACTGCGATCAAACTGGTTTTATCCCGGGGCGCCTGGCTGCAGATAATCTTAGGAGGCTGTTGCATGTAGTCGATAACAGTAAAGACAATACAGCTCCGTCCACAGTTCTGTCTTTGGATGCCATGAAGGCGTTTGACAGACTAGAATGGTCATACCTGTGGAAGGTACTTGAGGTCATGGGTCTTGGAAAGAATTTTATTCATATGATTAAAGTCCTGTATGCCTCGCCGTCGGCAATGATACTGACAGGCAAAAACTGTTCCACACTTTTCCCAGTCTCCAGATCTTCTAGACAGGGTTGTCCTCTGAGCCCAGGACTATTCGCGCTTTCCCTCGAACCATTGGCCCAATTTATTAGGCAATCGGAGGACATCGTCCCCATAATGATCAATAATACACCACACAAAATTGCTCTCTATGCGGATGACTTACTGATTTTTATGGATGACCCTTCCCGGTCGGCCACAAAATTATTGGGAATAATCGACGACTTTGGTAAATTGTCAGGCTTTAAGATTAACTGGAACAAATCAGCCTGCCTACCTCTTAATGAGCTGGCCAAGGCGGTGCGACTACCAGCTGATATCCCCATAGTGGAACATTTTAAATACTTAGGTATAGAGATATTCCCCACGATGAGTCAAACTACTAAGTACAACTTCACGGGTACTTATGATAAAATACGCCAGGATCTAGACAGATGGTCGTCCCTTCCTAACTCCTTACAGGCCCGAGCTTCCATAATCAAAATGAACGTCCTGCCTAGGATACATTTTGTTAGCTCAATGCTCCCCCTGCCCCCTCCAATGGACCACTGGCGCAAGGTACAATCGATGGTATCTAAGTTTATCTGGAATAACAAACGCCAGAGGATCAAAAAAGCTACTACTCAACATAGGAAACAAGATGGGGGCCTCGCAATCCCTGATTTTAAGCTTTATTTCTGGTCCTTTTCACTGAGACCTCTGATGTGCTGGCTAGACCCTGTAGATGCTGTATCTTGGCGCTCCTTAGAAGCGGCGGCGGTCTCACCGCTAAGATTGCAGGATCTGGTGTACTCCACTGTCCCTATTTCGAAATGCCGACTGAGGTATGGACCGATCATAACTCACGTGATCCAGACGTGGCGTAATGTAAGTTAAATGCCCATGGCACCTGGACTCTCCAATTTTTAATAACCAGCAATTACTTGTTGGGCACAAGCCGGTTAATATTCCTCAATGGCAAAGGAGGGGGGTTCATACTCTGGAGGATATTTATGATAAGAACGGCCTCCGTGCATTTCAGGACTTAAGAGAATTTTATGATCTTCCCGGCGAGTCCTTCTTTCTTTACCTTCAACTAAGGTCAGCGCTGAGGGCGCATGGCGTGCCGTGGGCTCAAGCTTTGCAACCACACCCCTTCCTCAGGCTCATAGTGGACAGGACGACCTCCAGAGGGTTTGTCTCAGACTTTTATACGCTCTTAATTCAGTCCACGTATAAAAATGTATCATTGGATACAATCTGGCGTGTGGATATCCCGGAGTTGGACCCCGAGTTTGACTGGGATGATGTTTGGGCAAATGTGGCATTGTCTTCCCGCAACCCCAATCACCAGCAAATTAATTTTAATTATATTCATAGGACCTATCTTACACCTAGGAAGCTATTTGCTATGGGACTGATAACCGACTCTCGGTGCACTTTGTGCTCTCAAAGGCCACTGGCACTTATATGCATATGTATTGGGATTGCCCACCAGTGGCCCGCTTCTGGAGGTCAATAGCGGACAAACTTTCAGATCTGTGTGGCTTAACTATCCCATTCACAGCTGTTACGCTACTCCTGAAGGATATAACAACACTACCCGCGTCCGTACAACTGAAAAGGGTTGTCCTAGCGGGCGTCACAGCAGCGAAGAAGCTAATAGCAATGAGATGGAAGGAGCCTGAGAAGCTCACAGTGATTAACTGGTCCCTAACACTGTTGGATGTGATTTATCTTGAGATATCCACGGCGCGGGTGATTGGGGTGGGGCAGGCTGGGATTGACCTATGGTTCGCAGCAGCTGAGAATGTCAGGACCGCCGTGTGCGGCTGAGCGGGGTTGGGGTGCTTGTTCGGGGGAGTCCGGCGGTCTCGTGGGAGGGGGAGGAGGAAATATCTTGTCTGTCTTGTCTTTTGTGATGTCTTGAATTTAACTAGGGATTTTATTGGGGGGCAGCTATTTAGCTAGTTCTTCGCTATTTGGTCATCTATTAGATAGTACCCCTGGAATTTTGAATTTAAAATTTAAAAAGGTTGAACTCTGTTTTCTTTTCTTTTTGTCTTTATAATTTATAAATTGTTATATTCTGTATTATTATTGTTTTTGTTATTTTCCTGTGAAGTTCTGTGTATTGTGATTGTGATTAATGTGTTGTCTTGTTTCATGTAAGTAATAATAAAAAAATTTGATAAAAAAAAAAAAAACATGCAATTTAAAGAGAAGCTCACTGAATTCCTGCAATTTAATGCTGGCTCGGTACAGGACCCCAGAATTCGATGGGATTCGGTTAAGGGTTTTATCAGAAGTAACACTACTCTCTTTGCATCTAATCTCCGCAAGGGACGTCTCTCTAAGCTGGTTCATGCCACGTTGATCTCTTCATTGCAGCACAACTACTGTAGTCGACTGGAGCTTCAAATTAAGGTAGTGAAAAAAGAGATGAACTCCATTTTAAGACAACAATCTGAATTTCAGATGCACAGAACAAGACAGCACTACTACTTTCACGGCTCCAGGCCTAGTCACCTACTAGCTATGAAGATACGTGCCAGTGAGCAATTTGCGGATATCCCTTCCATCAAGAACCAACAGGGGGAGGTAACCACCAACCCCAAAAAGATTAATGATACTTTTTATTCCAACCTGTACAAGTCAGAGGTGGTCTTTGATCATACCAAGCTGGAGGATTTTCTTGATCAAATCGACCTACCACAGATCTCGGAAGATAAGTGCTAAGCTGTTAGCTGCACCTATCACGCTAGTTGAACTTAGAGAGGCGATTGCGGATATGCAACGGGGCAAGGCTCCCGGATGGGACGGCATTCCACCGGAACTCTATCTCGCATTTTGGGATGTACTTGGTCCCTTATTACTCTCAATGATTTTACACTCAATCAAAGAGGGCAATTTTTCCAGAGACGTCAATATGGCGCTTATATCTATAAGGACCCCACAGAATGTGGCAGCTACAGGCCCCTAAGTCTCCTCGGAGCCGACCTAAAGCTATATGCCAAGGTTCTAGCCATCCGACTTCAAAAGCATATGACATCTCTAGTTCACCCTGATCAGACCGGCTTCATAAGGGGCCACCTGGTTACTGACAACATCAGACGGTTACTGCACGTGATTGATGCCAGCAAGGATGTTGCAGTCCCTACAGCGGTCATGTCCTTGGACGCAATGAAGGCATTTGACAGATTGGAGTGGTCTTACTTGTGGGCAGTTCTTAGAAGGATGGGGTTGGGTGAGGGTTTCATTCATATGATCAAAGTTCTCTACACAGGGCCTTCTGCCATGATCTTAACCGGGAAGTTCTGCTCGCCACTCTTCTCTGTCTCGCGCTCTTCTAGACAGGGTTGTCGTCTTAGTCCCGGACTTTTCGCCTTATCCCTCGAACCTCTAGCTCAATACAAAAGACAATCCCAAATTATATCTCCTGTTTCAATTCAGGGCACACATCACCATATCAGCTTATACGCAGATGATGTACTCCTGTTTATGCAGAATCCCTCCGTCTCTCTACCTCATCTGCTCAGCGTGATAGATGAATTTGGCAGCCTGTCTGGCTTTAAGATCAACTGGCCAAAATCTGCCTTTCTTCCACTTAATGAGCCTGCAAAGGCTACCATCCTGCCTGCAAACATACTTATGGTGGAGCACTTTAAATGTCTCGGGATTGAAATATTCCCCACTATTAGCCAGATGGTAAGGTATAAATACTCCAGCTTGAATGACAGGATTACGAATGACTTCAACAGATGGTCCAAATAAAAAAATCCATTACAGGCCCGTGCGTCAATAATTAAAATTAATAGTTTACCCAGAATTAACTTTATCAGCTCAATGCTCCCGTTACCTCCTCCTGTTGGTTACTGGCAGAAATTGCACTCTGTCTCATATAAATTTGTTTGGAACAATAAACACCCGCACTTGAAGAGATCAACTGCCCAAAGGAGTAAACTCGATGGGGGCTTAGCTTTCACTACACACATGAGTGCATGCTTACCAACTGTCCATCTGCAACACTACTGTCACCGACATCTAAGAAAGGAGATCCCCCCTTGAATGGCCCTTCTAAGGTTTCTCTCCTCCACACTGCCTGTGGTGCATTTTTTCCTATTGCTAGGTTTTAGTGAGTTTTTCCTTACCTTCGCGTGGGGTATGTCTGGGAGTGTTTGCATTCATTCATTTATTTTGCATTTATTTTAAATTGGTTGGACCTTATGGTGTTCTTGTTTTGTTCTTGACTTATTGTTATGTTTCTTCTTGACTTGTTTAAAGAAGACGTGTCCGGCCCATGGGGACATTAACGTGTGTTGTCGGCCCTTACAAATACATTTGATTTGATTTGATTTGATTTAGCATTTCCAGCCATTAAATATTATTTTCAAGCTTTCTCTCTGAGACCTCTGATCACTTGGTTTGACGCTCAAGCAGCCGTGTCTTGGCGACCATTGGAGGAGAAGATGGTGTCCCCACATAGACTTCAGGATATTGTGTATACCAACATATTAATTAAGCAATGCAAATTACGATTTGGCCCTCTTATCACACATGTGATCCAGACTTGGCGTGACACCCAGAAAGTGGGGACTAACCGCCATCAATGGCACACGCATTCCCCTCTATTCAATAACAATCTCCTCCTTATTGGACAACAACCTATTAGGTACCCTAGGTGGGAAAAGAAAGGCATCCACACGTTGGGGTATATCTTCGATAACTCTGGTCTCCGCTCTTTCCAGGATCTATCCAACGGATATGATCTCCCCGGTACCTCCTTTTTCTTTTATTTACAAATAAGAGCAGCTCTGAAGGCTCATGGCGTTCCATGGGACGTTCCACTTGTGCATCACCGCTTTCACAAATTATTTTATGACAAAGAGACATCGAGAGGCTTCGTTTCTGACTTTTATCGCCATTTACTTATGTCCTCGTATAAAGACCTCCCCCTGGATACGATTTTGAGAAAGGATGTCCCGGAGTTGGATGTAGATTTTGATTGGGATGCAGTCTGGGAAAATGTTCGGTTATCCTCACGCAACCCAGATCACCAACAGATTCATCAAAATTTTGTTCACAGGACTTATTTGACCCCCAGACGATTGAATCTAATGGGTCTCAGACCTGACTCTCGATGTACCTTATGTCCAAACGGTGCCACCGAAACTTTTATGCATATGTACTGGGAATGTCCTCCTGTTGAGCTCATTTGGGAAGATGTTACCTCCCAGCTATCAGATATTTTCTCTCTGACCATACCTGTTCTGCCTGCTGTATTGTTATTGAATGATGTTTCTCAATTACCGACCTGTATACATGTGAAGAGACTCATTCTAGCCGGCCTCACAGCCACCAAAATATGTATTGCCTCAAGATGGATACACCCAGATAAATTATGCCCGAAGGTATGGATTCTCACTTATCTTGATGTGATTTATCTGGAGATATTCACTGCACTATAGGCGTTAATGAGTAGAATATCGGGATCTGGTTGGCAGCTGTTGCAAAGATAAAAGAGCGCATATAACTCGATTGCTGAATAATGTATATGTATTAACTCACGTTGAGGTCCTGGGGTGAGTGGAGGGGGGGGGGGGGGGGGGGGGGGGGGAGCGAGCGAGTGCCTATGTCCACTCATTATTGTTATTATTATTACTACTGTTATTGTCATGTGAAGTCCTGTCTATTATTGTTGTTTATTATTATTATTATTACTGTACTGTGTTGTGTCTTGTTATGAAAAAAAAGGAAAGCAATAAAAAGATTTGATTTGAGATTTGAAAGATATATATATATTTAGATTCATAGACTATTTTAATAGCTTTCTTTGAATACAGTTTCTCTCCTGTGAAATACAAATGTTCAACAAAACCATCAACATTGACTCAGCTAGACCTCTTTCTTATATCCGCGGTGCTAAGATTGAAGTTTTTCACTCCATAGATTAATCTAGATTAATTTATTTTAATGCTTTAAATAATTTCAATTAATCTCCAAAGTTAAAGCATTAATTTTGACAGCCCTAAATAATATACATATGTATATCTTTAATTACACAATGAAAAATGCAGGGAGTTGTACATTATTTTTAATTTGTATTATTATACATTTTCTTTATCATTTGGTTTCTGTCATGCACACACAGGATATTCTTTCATTGCAACTTTCGTATACCTCAAAGCTTTCGGTTTTACCTCTAGTTTCAAACAAGGTAACCTCCAGGGAGCTCAGAGCCTCCTTCGCTGTCCCAGCTGATGTTGCAGATTCCCTCCTCTCATGGCGGGTTAAGCAGTCACCATCATCCACTGAGGAAATCAAAAGCAGCCCTACTGTCCAGCCTCTATTTGTCTCTGCTGTGCCACAACTCTGCGCCTGAGGCCATCAGCAACCTGGCTCTGACAGCCCAGCGCTAGGTCTGGTGGTGATGCTCCACAGCTCCGCACCTGAGGCCATCAGCAACCTGGCTCTGACAGCCCAGCGCTAGGCCTGGTGGTGATGCTACAGGATGTGTTTAACAGCCCACACAATATCCGCCTGCCTCTTGCAGCAGCGCGGGGAAGGATACCATTTCTTAAATAAACGCTACCACTCTCAAAGAAAACAAATAACTGAGGGGTCAAATGTATAGTTCCCTCATCCTTTATCATCAACAGACCCTCCCTCCCAGAGTCCCATAATGCTTATTCACTGGAACCGGGGAGGGACACGTTGGGCTTGAAATAACTGACCTTATAGTTCGAGAGCAATTTAATGGAGGGTGATTAGGACCATCACACAATTCTCAACATATACATCCATCTTCTTAAACGGCTGACATTGCAATAACCTTGGCGTTCAGTAGGCTATCCACGGCGTTCACCCACACCAGGCAATAACCAGCGACCAGCCTACACAAGCATGCCCTTGATATTTTCACATGCCACTTTATGAAATCCATAAATTCCTGAGTATTTTATGTTTGGACTGCTTGGCACACATAGCGGCCACCGCGAAGGGTACATCTGGCAACACCTCGGCCAGCTCACACAGAGGGAAAACATAAATACTCAATAGTCTTCACTTGGATATGTCCTTTCCATTGGCAGTGGCATTGTATAACTTAAATGAAAATGCCACTCCAAAGCCTAAAACCTCATGCAATATAAAGGCTAAACTGTACTTTTCTAGTTTTCTCTTGGGTCTGACGAACCCTGCAGAGATGGTGTTAAACAGATGTCTTAGGAGGTGCTCAAAGACCACAGACCTATGCTGCTCTACAAAGGCAAACTGCAGTAACAGCATTACTGCTGTTTGCATTTGTTGGGCAGAGTCACCCTCTATGTATATCACTATATCTGTACCCCTCTACATGTGTATGTATATCACTATATCTGTACCCCTCTATATGTGTATATGTATACCACTGTATCTGTAGTGTTGTTAGCCATGTGGCTGCTAGTATTTCAATTATATTTATTATATCTTATGTTCTGTATTCATTCCCTTTGCAGAACCACCCATCACCTAATAAATAAACAGCATTTTATTAGACGGAGCATTTAGACTCCGAGCAGCACGCACGCACACATACACACACCAAACATTCATCATTGGACTAAAATCAGATTGGAGACTGGATCAGATTGGACTGAGAACTGCAACCCCCCCCCCCCATCATTCATTTCATATTATCATATACACCTTCATACACATTCATCTTATCATACATACATTCACTCATCATATATACATTCATATGTATAATCAAACATGCATACATATTCATTAATCTTATCATACATGCATTCATACATATTACCATACATTCATATATACATTCATACATATATTTATTTATTGGGTTATGTTTATATATTTATTTATTGGGTTGTTGTGGGGGTATTGGTGTTGTGGGTTGTTTGGTATAATGTGTGTAGGAAAAGGCACATTAATTGATGTGTAGCACCTGTTTAGTCTTGTTAATTAATTATGTGTGGCACCTGTGGAGGGGGAGGAGTCCAGGTGTTCATGAGGGCTGGCTGCCCAAGGAAGTGCGTTCTTGCCCTGCATCAGTTACGATGAAGGTGACTGAGGGAAGCACCGTGAGTGTTTGTTAGTCTGTTTGTCTCTGTGTCGGGGCTTCACCAGATAAAGGTTGCAAAATGAGTAACTAGGGAAGCGCCACACAGTAAGTGTTGGAATGTCATTGTGACGTTATTGTGGAACGCACCTGATATTCAAGGTAGTATAGTATTTTTTGTTATTTTGATTATGTCACTGTTTTTGAAATGTCACCTCTGCACCTTTGAGGCTGGGCAATAAAAGCAACCTCAACACCTCTTATTCCGACTACGCCATCATTTGTGTGAGTTTGGAGGGGAGAGAAAAAGGACCCCGTCACTATATCTGTACCCCTGTACATGTGTATGTATATCACTATATCTGTACCCCTCTATATGTGTATATGTATACCACTGTATCTGTAGTGTTGTTAGCCATGTGGCTGCTAGTATTTCAGATTATATTTATTATATCTTATGTTCTGTATTCATTCCCTTTTCAGAACCACCCTTCACCTAATAAATAAACAGCATTTGAGTTGATTGTGTTCGTATGTGGTGCCGTTCCTCATTCAAAACTTAAAAGTATTAAAGTAACATCTACGGGACAGTTCTGATCAGACACCCTGTAGCAATACAAATGATCCTGAGTCAGCATGGATCTTAACTGAGATTGTCGTCGGCAACTCCACATTCATTCAACGGTGAATACGTGTTAATGGTGTGTCTCCGGTAGTAAAAAATAGAACAGAATCTCACACACTGGCCAGTCACCTTCCTGACACACCCCTCTGACACACAGTTCAACGGTTTGTTTCAGCAGATGGGGAGGCTCTGTAATGTTTCATAATCAACCTTATACCCAGTCAGGCGTGGAGAGCAGCTGGACTGGCCTGGTTTTAGTATGTCACTGGTGTCGCAGCATAGTGATAGAACCCAGAGCTCTCTCTCTCTCTCTCTCTCTCTCTCTCTCTCTCTCTCTCTCTCTTCTCTTGCTCTCTCTCCTCTTGCTCTCTCTCTCTCCTCTTGCTCTCTCTCTCTTTCTCTTCCTCTCTCTCATTGCATAGTGTCAGATAGAACATTTTATGTGACAGAAAGGTGGGATGAGTTATACATATAGTTATACATATAAAATGTCCTATTCAAAGCCAACATAGACATATAAAATAAATCCCATGCCATATAGTCTAGATCAGTGGTTCTCAACTGGTCTAGCCTCGGGACCCAACATTTTCCTTAGTCATTAAGTCGCGACCCGACATTTTTAACCACTATGATTTATGTAAAAGAAAAAAATTGCTGTAATATGCAATCTTTCAAAACATGAAATAAACACAAAAAAGTGCAACAAAAGTGCAACTATTGCTAAAAACCCAATGAAATAAAATAATGATAAATATGCTTCTTAGCAGATTTCTTAGCTTAACATAACAGACCTAAATTTGGGGGAACTAATGGGATAACTGGGCTTGCAACAAAAGTGCAACTAAGAGCTAAAAACACAATGGCAGACTTCTTAACTTAACATCCCAGGGAACTAATGGGATAACTGGGGATGTTGTTTGCTCCTGACAAGAGTCTCAAAGTCTGGGGTGATGGTAGACAAAGCAACTCTGAGGTTATGCTCAATGTCCAATCAATGTTCCTCCGCTTTGTCTTCAGCTGGACCAGAACTGAGAAGCCACTTTCACAAAGATAGGTCGTGAAAAAATTAAATAAAATTAACAATAAAATTATTTTACACACATCCGCGACCCACTCAAAATGGCCCCGGGTTGTGACCCACCAGTTGAGAAACACTGGTCTAGATGGAAACATAGGTCCACCTGCATAGGGTGGATTTTCTTTCACCACCTGTTTTTTCTTAATCCTTGAAGTGTCTATTTTAAGATTCTGCCAGGTAACAGGTTGAAATAATGTCCCATGGGGTTTATTTTTAACTCTTTATTACACCTATCCTGAACCAAAACCTGAAAAATAAGAAAAATAAAACAGCATTTCTTTTATCATTGTCTTCATTTTCAATTTTCATTTACAGAACACAACTAAATACAGTGACAACAATAATACACAGGACATCACAGGACAGTACTTCAACAATAATAATCATAATAAGCTAAACAAAAGAGATTATTGTGGACTTTAGGAGGTTGGGAGTCAGGGACTACAGCCCCCTCAGCATTGACGGGGCACCGGTCGAGAGAGTGAACAGTTTTAAGTACCTTGGAGTCCAGATATCCGAGGACTTGACATGGACCACACACATTGACAATGTAGTCAAGAAGGCATGGCAACGCCTCTACTTGATTAGGCGCCTAAGGAAGTTCAAAGTGAGCCAGAAGATCCTTAACACATTGAGTGTCACGCCCCTTCCGGGAAGTGACCTGGCCTTGCCGTCCATTAACCCCATGTAAACGTAGTTGTAGTTTGTAGAGCTAAACCTATATTTTATATTATAGCTATGGGTCTAATAACACAGTCGATTGTCAGTGAGTTGCTTCCAGTCAATGTGCAAAAAACAGCGTTTTTGTGTAATTCAATAAACACGTTGTCATTTTTCGCCTGATTATCGAATCTTCCTGAAATCAACGCTAGATTATCATTATTATATCTCCTCGTGCATACATGAAATGTGCCCTGGAGCGCGGCGCTCCCCCCTCCCATCCTGCACCCAACGGCACACAGCCACACACATAAAACACAGATAACCTCAATCACGGTAGAAAGAAATATCAGATCAATGCATGCTTTTATATATAGAGTCCTTACCTGGTATCTGATGTAATGCAAAAAAAAGAATCCAATTATCTGATCGCCATTCCAGTTATCCACAGCGATCCTGTCTCCGACGTTGTTGGGCATTGCACATGAACGGGCGGGCGGGGTCAGTTGTCAGTCTGTGGCGACAGAAACGTAGTTCTACGTGAACCGCACCCAATGTGTTAAGAACTTCTACTCATGCACAATAGAGAGCATCCTGACTGGCAATATCACCTCCTGGTTTGGGAATAGCACCGTACAAAACCGTAGCAGACTACAGAGAGTGGCCCGTTCAGCAGAACGCACAATTGGAGGTGGGCTTCCGCTTCCCACTCGCCAAGACATTTACAACAAGCGTTGCAGGGGTAAGGCTAAGAGAATAATATAAAGACTCTAGCCACCCAAACAACTGCCTCTTTGAACTGCTGTGGTCTGGCAAGCGATACCGGAGTCTCATGGCAAGCACAGAGAGACTCAGAAGGAGCTTCTATCCCCAGGCCATCAGGATGCTTAACGACAATAACACTACTGTATGTAACAAACCATCAAATACACTCACAGCACACACATCCACACGTACACACTCACTTTAAAATTTAAATAAACAACTCACTGTAGCACCCACTTTACCCACTTTAGATACTTTAACACACTTTATATTCATTGGTAAAGAGATTTGCACTACAACTCATACCTCATTGCACCTTACCCTACGTTGTACCTCATCCCATTTCTGCATTGTACTGTATATTGTATTGTAACTCAGTTACTTTTTCTCTACTCTGCATTGTATATTGTATATATGTATATTGAACACTTTTGTTTACACTTGTTTACGTACTTGACTTTCTATTTTATACTTATTTTATACTTTAAATTATTATTAAATCATTTATAACTATATTTGTATAACATTTACAGATTAGTTCTACATTATTTATAACTCATTATCAACATTGTTTGTACTTGATTTGTTCATCATTAAATAATGTTGTTTAATGTGTAGTAACACATTTGTAGATGCTTTGAAAAATGGATATGAAAAAACGACTATAGTGTATCTCCATTTATTTTTCATGTTCAACAAATGATTTGTTAAGACATTCATAAAACATTTATAAATCATTTGCAGATGCTATCGTGGGGGCCAATCTAAAGTGAAGCCTATTCATCATTAACAAGTGTCTAATACAGTTAATTATTTGTTTACTTTTTCATCACATGTTACAAATGTTGTAGGCAGCTTTCGGATACACCCTTCTTTGTGACATCAAACAGTGACAGAATTATGACTAAAGATAAATGCAATTTTATTAACATATAAAATACATGTACATGACATATAGTGTAACATCGGGGGGCACTAGGACCCAGGAGTACCCTGGCCAGGTATTGAAGAGTATCTAGAGAGGAAGTCTCACGCGAGCGAGACTTGACGTCATGTGTGTTGCCGTCTGTTTGAATGGAAGCACAAGTTATCCGTGCTGCTTCCGGTTTGAGAACAACATGTAGCAGACACGTTTGGTCAAAGCTCCGCTCCCGTCAACGTTAATTTCGCTTCAAAACCTTATTTGCACAACACTAATGAGTTTAAACCTCATCGTATATATTAAATAAGACCTTCTACTAACTATATCAAAAGAAATAAAGATTCAACATGGGACCTAAGGAAAAGAAAGAGACTGGAAAGAAACACGGAATAGACAGTACAACGGAGCAGGCTGTGACACGCTCATCGAGGGATACAGCAGCGGCCAGTACAACGGCACAGATGGTGACTTGCCCCGTTGGGGAGACAGTAGCTGATAATATAACGGGCCCGACGACGACTTACCCCGAGAGGGAGACAGCAGACGACAATACAACGGCACCGGCGGGGACGAGCTCCGTGAGAGAGAAAGCAGTGGAATTTGAGAAGAAAATATCCGACAACACCGCCGTGGAGGATACACCACCCGATTTCAAGTCTCTGACTAACCTGATAAAGGATCGGATGGACGACTTCAAATTACACATTGATGCTAAATTCAAAGAGTTTAAAATAGCGGCCGCAAATCAATCCGAGCGTATTACTGCCGTGGAAAACACTATGCTCGAAATCACATTGAAAGTCGAGGAGAACAAGAAGACTGTTCACGATGGATTCATGGAGATAGCGGCGGAGATAAAACAGGTGGACAAAGCGCTTTGGAAGAAAATACAAGACATCCAAGAGGAAGCAATGGAGAGGCGGCTCGAGACCGAACGTCACTACCGTAGATATAATGTCCGTATTGTGGGACTGGATGAATCAGTCAATTGCACAGACGACACATTTCCAACAGTGTTAGCTGGAATTCTAGGTAAACAGATCCTCCCCACAGTGCCGTTAGTGGACCATTGTTATAGAATCGGTACACGGGACCCCAAAGGCATCAAGACGAGGGTTATCATTGCTACTCTGCGCAAAACAGAAATAAGAGACGTGATCATTAGAGAGGCACGCAATCAATGGGGGAGACTGAAATATAATGACAAACCAGTGTCTTTCTACGAGGATTTATGCAGGGAGGCCATTTCCCGACGTGCACCTTACAAAGAGGTGCTGCAGAAACTTTACAGGAGAAAACTCAAACCCAGCCTTCGCTACCCAGCATCTCTCTCCATCTTGGGGGAAGATGGTAAAAGATTCGGGTTACGCTCGCCCAAAGACGCCGAAGAATACATGAATCAACATGATATCGGCCCCCGGGGGCCGGTCGCACCATAGGCCTGTCTCAGAAGACAAGCCTAATCATCTCTCTCTTTTTCTTACTTTTTATTATTTTTATTAGAATGACTTTGCCACGGCTCAACTACAAAAGCGACAGCAGATAAGCCTGTAGGCAACACCGAGGCACAAAGTGTTTAATACGAAAAGATAGGCACTATATTTATAGATTTCTGGTTTTTGGGCAGGCAATAATCCAACATTGACATTGGGAACACTCTGGAATGATCTGGATTCTTCTTTCGACCATTCAGGGACACACCGGAATATACTGGAAAACACTAGAAGGACATAACGCTTGGCCAGGAAGAATATTCTGGATCATAACATCAGTGTTTACAAATTTACAAGGGTATTCTACAACTTTCTAGAATACACTGTACTCCTACAATGAAGGCCTGTAACAATAACATCCTGTATGTATATGCATATGAACCAGATATGGAAGTTCAATAAGGTCTTAGAAACATCATCCTCATCTAAAGGTATAGGCATGACAAGGTTATTATAATATTTTAAGCAATTGCTCCACTGCTTTAGGGATTTGCATAATTTAGTTCTAAAAATCTCTTGTTTTTTTGATGAGTGGTATTTTATTTCTTATTTTTTTAGTTTTTTTTTCTCTCTTTTCGTTTCCTCCTTTTTTCTGAAGGTTCCAACATATACAAGTTAGTAGAAGGTTCAAATAAATATATCAATGGAGGTATATTTTTCATTTTTCACACTATTTTTATTACATTAATGGGAAGGCGCAAGACCAAGAGTGACATTCTATTAAATTAGAATGAAAGTTTTAGATCCTATGGCAATTAGCATAGGAAGGTTAGGGTTAAAAGGCTCATTTTGGGCAACCCGGTGGTTTAAGGGAGGGAGTCATACGCGTAGGATGTGTCTATGGAACACAGTCCTGTACGACTCTCTGAGGGAGGGGGACTTAGGGGATTATTATTTGTATATATGTATGTTTTTAAGCTCGGCTCTCAACGGGACCTCAATAGTTGGATGTATATCCATTGTAGATTCGCACTCCAGAAGCATTACCAACAACTACACAACAACATGTATAGATTATGGCTAGTTTGAATATAATGATCTGGAATACTGGGGGAATAAATAATCAACACAAACGCAAAAGCGTGCTCACACTGATGAAAAACAAACAGGTTGACGTGGCTCTGCTAAGCGAAACGCACATTTTAGGGGAAGACATAGCTACGTTAGCGGACAACATATACCATAACATTAGTCACTCTTCCTTTGGAACGAGAACCCGTGGAGTTGCCATAGTCGTAAAACGGAAGTTGAATATTGAATTGAAGGGAGTATGGTCTGATGCAGATGGTCGGATAACTATAGCTAAGATTGTACACAAGAACAGGAAAATAGCGTTGGTAGCGGTATACGCCCCAAATTTGTACGAAGCTAATTTCTTCACTACACTTACCAGAACAATGTTAGACCTTCCTGAATACTAATTTATAATTGGTGCAGATTTTAATGCCATTTGGGATCCAGGGATGGATAAATCTTATCCCTCCTTTTCCAACGAACAGAAAAATGCATCTAATGCGTTAAAGGATTGGTCGAAGAATACAGGTGTAAATGATCTATGGCGATCAATCAACCCCACAACCCGGAAGTACTCTTGTCGATATGCAAGACATAACACACTATCCAGAATAGATTATGTTTTTGCATCCCTGTGACTATTTGATAACTATGATGTGGAAATGGTACCCAATGCATTATCAGATCAGTTATTTACTCCTAAAAGGATCATTTGGTATACTGTCATCCCGAGCCCCAAGATGGCGATTTAACTCGATGCTGCTTAATAACAAGGAATTCATTACACAACTCAAAGAAGCTCTCTCTGTATTCCTACTGGAGAATGCGAATTCGGTGCAGGACCCCAGAATGTTATGGATGTCGGTAAAGGGATTGATCAAGGATTTCACCGATTGCTTTTCCTCCAAAATACGCAAGAATCGATGCTCAAAACTGGCGGAACTGGAAACGCTTTACTCTACGTTATTTACTTCATTACAATACAACGACTCGGTTAGACTGGAAACTCAAATTAATGTGCTAAAAAAAGAGATTAACGCCATTTATAAACAACAATCTGAAGTACAAATACGTAGCACAAGACAACAGCATTACTCTCAAGGTTCTAAACCAAGTCACCTACTAGCTATGGGATTAAGAGTCAATGCAAAATTTGCAGATATAACTACCATTAAAGCACAACAAGGACTTGTTACAGACCCTAAAAAAATAAATGCGACTTTCAAAGAGTTCTATTCTAACTTGTATAAATCAAAAACGACCTTCGATCAAAACAAAATGGACACATATCTTAATCAAATTAACCTCTCCAAACTTTCAGAGGATGACGCTAAACAGTTAGAAACACCCATCACACTACTAGAGGAACTCAGGAAGGCCATATCCGAAATGCAAAGTGGTAGGGCTCCTGGAAGAGACGGTATCCCACCAGAAATGTACCTCTCATGTTGGGACATAATTGGACCCCTATTACTTAATATGATTTTATACTCAGTCAAGGAGGGGAACTTCCATAAGAACGACAATATTGCACTCATAACAGTCCTCCAGAAAAGGCATTCGACAGTGTGAGTTGGAATTTTTTTATATAAGGCATTGGTGAAATTCGGGCTAAACGGGAGGGCAATGAAGATGATCAAGGCACTATATCAGGAACCGACAGCGAGAATTAAGAAGACCGACTGATATGAAAATAATATTCAAAGATGATGTTGTTTGTATGCTTGTAATCCAAAAATGCAAATAAAAATTTAGTTAAAAAAAAAGACAAAGACCCCACCGAGTGCGGTAGTTATAGACCCTTAAGCCTCCTCGGAACCGATATCAAACTGTACTCTAAGGTATTAGCCATCAGACTTCAAAAGCATATGACGTCTTTAGTTCATCCGGATCAAACTGGCTTCATAAGAGGCCGCTTGATCACGGATAACATAAGACGATTACTACACGTACTAGATGCCAGCAAGGACGACACCACACCTAAGGCGATGCTGTCCCTGGATGCAATGAACGCTTTTGATAGGTTGGAATGGTCGTATCTATGGGCAGTATTAGAAAGGATGGGGTTAGGAAAAGGATTCATTGATATGATTAAAGTATTATACAAAGACCCATCGGCCATGATTACAACAGGTATAATCACTTCCGAAATCTTTCCGGTATCACGCTCTTCTAGACAGGGTTGCCCTCTTAGTCCCGGACTATTCGATTTATCATTAGAGCCTTTAGCACAATATATAAGACAATCCCAATCCATAGAACCAATCGTAATCAAGGGCACACAACATACAATTAGTTTATATATGCGGACGACGTAATACTGTTCATGCAAAACCTTAACACCGCAATGCCTCATCTTCTCAAGTTGATTGAAGACTTTGGCGATCTATCGGGATTTAAGATAAATTGGACGAAGTCGGCTTTCCTTCCACTTAACGCCCCTGCAAAAAAAAATACTCCTTCCAGAAGAAATACCAATGGTTAAACACTTTAGATGTTTGGGAGTTGAAGTATTCCCTACCATAAGCCAAACGGTGAAGCACAATTACATAAAAATCCCAAAAAAAATCAAATACGACTTTGACAGGTGGTCAAAACTTAAAAACTCAGTACAGGCACGGGTATCAATAGTTAAGATGGACGTCCTACCTAGAATCAACTTCTTCAGCTCAATGCTACCGTTACCTCCTCCAGATGGTTACTGGAAAAAATTACACTCTTCCGCATACACATTTATTTGGAATAACAAACCACCACGTATAAAAAGATCCACCGCACAGAGAAACAAAGCCGACGGAGGTATGGCATTTCCAGATTTTTTCCACTATTTTAAGGCGTACACTTTAAGACCACTGACAACCTGGTTTGATCCCCAAGCATCAGTATCCTGGAGAAATTTAGAAGTAAATATAGTAGCACCACATAGACTGCAGGACATAGTATACACCAAATGATCAATTAAGCAATGCGAACTGAAATTTGGCCCCATTATTACTCATGCGATCCGGATATGGCGTGAAACACAAAAAAAATATTCTAACCCACATAAATGGCATAATCATACTCCCTTATTCAATAACAATGCACTCCTGATTGGAAAACGACCTATAAGATTCCCTAGATGGGAACAGCAGGGCATACACACATTAGGAGATGTTTTCAACAAACAGGGTTTTTGTAGTTATGAGGAAATACAGTGTAGATGTGGTGGCCGCTAACGTTACATTTGTTCCTAATGTGTGCTCAGTGCTCAGTATGTATGTGATGACGACACGACACACAAGAGTAATAATTATTTGTGTCGTGTCATCATCACTGAGCACACTGAGCACACATTAGGAACAAATGTAACGTTAGCGGCCACCACATCTACACGAACGTCTACACAACATATAAGAGTTGTTTGTAGGTCGGAAATGATGGAATAGATTTACCAACAAAAAAAGGTGTTTAACCTGCTCATACCTTATTAAAAGCGAAAGTATAGACGCAGCACGGATAACTTGTGCTTCCATTCAAACAGACGGCAACACACGTGACGTCAAGTCTCTCTCACGTGAAACTTCCTCTCTAGATACTCTTCAATACCTGGCCAGGGTACTCCTGGGTCCTAGTGCCCCCCGATGTTACACTATATGTCATGCACATGTATTTTATATGTTAATAAAATTGCATTTATCTTTAGTCCTAATTCTGTCACTGTTTGATGTCACAAAGAAGGGTGTATCCGAAAGCTGCCTACAACATTTGTAACATGTGATGAAAAAGTAAACAAATAATTAACTGTATTAGACACTTGTTAATGATGAATAGGCTTCACTTTAGATTGGCCCCCACGATAGCACCTGCAAATGATTTATAGATGTTTTATGAATGTCTTAACAAATCATTTGTTGAACATGAAAAATAAATGGAGATACACTATAGTCGTTTTTTCATATCCATTTTTCAAAGCATCTACAAATGTGTTACTACACATTAAACAACATTATTTAATGATGAACAAATCAAGTACAAACAATGTTGATAATGAGTTATAGATAATGTAGAACTAATCTGTAAATGTTATACAAATATAGTTATAAATGATTTAATAATAATTTATGAATGTATATAAATGGTTTGTTCATGATTAGTTCATTATCCACTAATGCGTTATAAATACTTTGTAAATGGTATACAAATATAGTTATAAATGATTTAATAATCATTTATGAATGTATATAAATGGTTTGTTCATGATTAGTTCATTATCTACAAATACCATATAAATGTCTTATAACAGGGTGTTATTATAAAGTGCTACCGAGGTGTCCAAATAAATAACATCTAGCAATGTCAGAGACCAATTAATTTTTGTGAATTTCTCAGGTTCTTTCCATCTCATAGCTATCAGCTTCTTGGCTGCTGTAACGCCTGCCAGAACTTTTTTGTTGTATGGATGCTGGTAGTAATGATATATCGTTTAGATCAGCGGTTCTCAACAGGGGTTCCCCGGCACACAGGGGTTCCGCGGAGAGCTGCCAGGGGTTCCGCGAGATGCCTGGCAATGTTCTTTAAAAATATAGAATGACAACAGTCTTATTTTGAAAATCCTATAGCGGGTCTCATTTCTGCCCACGCGCAGCTCCAGCTAAATAACTAGGCTCCGAAAGCTAGCAACATTTAGGTCATTATGATACTCTTATTTTGAAACTCTGTGGTGTCGTGACTCATATCCGCTCTACAGCACACAGCCAATAAGGATGCATCTCAACACAGCAGGCTGAGCAGTGAGCTTAGCGTCTCTCAGCTCAGCAGTAGTAGCGTACTCTGGATCTGGAACGCGGACATTGAAACACAGCAAGGATAGTGTTTTTGCGACCCAAAACAAATCCCTGCTGTTTTATTCCGCAACGGGTCAAATGCATATAACATGCTTTGCAATCCTTGCCATTCCTTTGTGGCCACGTTGTGTTTAAGACCGGAATTAATGTCCCTTTAGCATAAGCTAACAACAAGCCCTGTTCAGAGCGACAGAGAACAGCAGGGTGGGGACTTGGAAGGAGGACTGGGAAGGAGGGGGGGGGGCATTCTCCCTCTATGTGTGTGCGTTTGAAAATATATGATGAAGTCAGACTACTATATTATATTGATAGTAAATGTACTGAGGGTGGACAGACAGATTATGTTGATATTTAAACATAAAAAATACAATACATAATAAATGTATCCATGATCATCATGCAACATAAAACAATTGCAGGAACGGTTTGGGAGAGGAAGGTGTTTTAGGTTGCGTGTTCCAAAAAATGTACTTAAAGTTTAAAGCTCAATATATCAAAACGTGGCACTTTATAGTGAACAGGCACTTTATAGTGAATCCAAATTATTTTTTGGATTACAGAAAATTATCCCTAAAGTGCTATCTGATGCAGCTGCACTGTTTTCCATGAAAATACCATATTTGGATACGTTTGACCATTTCTAAAAATCTGAAAATCATTAAGTCACTCTGGATAAAAAAAGACTTTACAGACAACATTGAGACAAAGCTTCCTGACACATCTCCATCCAAACTCTTGGAAGAACTCATTGAAATCTCATCTGATACCACCTGGAGAGCTAGTTTCAGAGTGTGGTGCTGAGTACCAAGTATCTCATGATCAGTGGTGCAGTGCTGGTATAACTCGGTATAACGGCGTTATACCTCGGTCACTGAGGCTGAAGTACGCGCAATCGCTTTTTACATGGCATTATCCAACCGGACTCCCGGAGAAGCATGCAGCTGCAGAGCCGCAGAGCCAGCGGCGCTCTCTGGGCCGCGCGCTGACGGCCGCGCTGTGAGGCAATAGTATCCAGCTGCAGGACGAGAGCAGCCAAAAAAAACTGTGCATGCGCGCGCACGCACGCGCGTGGAGCGTTTGACCTACTGTCAATTTGCCACTGCACCACTGCTCATGATGCAGCAGTTAAGGTGTTGATACCATTCGGCACCACATATCTGTGTGAAGCTGGCTTTTCATCCATGACAGCTCTGAAAACAAAATATAGGGCCAAGTTGAGCCTTGATGATGACATGCGTGTTGCCTTGTCAAAGATCTCCCCACGTATTGACCGTATTATTAGCCAGCAGCAGCGGACCTCGCATTGAGCTAGAAATGTCCACTGAGTGAACGAGTGCTTATTTTCTGTATTTATTTATATTTTTTGAGAAATGGTAACTTGGTGATCCTTTTCTGTATTTAAAAAAAATACATGATTTTCTGTTTTTGAGAAATTGTCAAACGTATCCAAATATGCTATTTTTATGGAGAACAGTGCAGCTGCAACAGATAGCACTTTAGTGATCCTTTTCTGTATTAAAAAAAAATACATGATTTTCAGTTTTTTCTTAAATAAACATTATTTTGAAAGCAAGCACTTTTGTCATCAGATTCAGACAACTTTATTGATCCCGCGTGGGGCAATTCATATTTGCAGATTCACCAACAAGCAACAAAGACAAACAAACAACAAAACATCTCAACGACAGCACGGCAAATAAAGAATCATTGTATCATCATTGTAGCAAAAAAGACAGGACCGAAAAAGTCTTTATCGTATGTAGGGGTGCCCTGGAATATTTTATTGAACACAGGGGTGCCTTGGCAGCAGAAAGGTTGAGAACCCCTGGTTTAGATGTAGTGTTGCTGCCATGAGAGGAATTGTTATGTTAGAAATGTTTGAGAGTTTAGTTGTTATGGATTTCCAAAAGCAGGCTACTGGTGGGCAATCCCAGAACATATGCATATAAGCATAGACGCCTGCGCAATAGAGCATGCGAAGCAGCTGCTCTACGACTATTGAACATGGGGGGGCAAACGTCTGATTTTGCTCCCCCACTTTTTGATCATATGAAAAATATGATATACCCCCCCCCTCCCATATATAAATCTAACCATAACTACGTAATTTCAATCAAATTAATAATACGCAATGACACTTAATAGCAAGTTTTTAAGTTTCCAAAGATTGCGACCCCCCCCCCTGCTCCCCCATATGGTTTGATCCAGTGCCTCTCCAAGTCCAACCCCCAGCAGAGCAGACAGTGGTGCACGGCGCTGGCGCTGCAGGTAGGCTGAGAGTAAATATCAAAGGCCACAGAAGTGTGTCATTTGGTGGCAGGCAGGATTTTCCAGTAAGTTGTTTATGATTGTTAAGATTATTTATGTTAGACATGTCGTTTACTATTGAGTGGTAGAGGTTCTACCACGCAATACAATAAAAGTGTTTCACATCCCGAAATGCCATCTGGTCATACCAATAATAATAATAATAACAAAGTGTCCCTCTGGTTGGCATTAGCTTTAGTGCTAGCCGCTAGCTAACATTGTCATATATCTAGATATGTGGTGTCGTCAGCTGGATAACGTTGACTTCGTTTGCAAATTTTAACGTTCGCAAGCAGGGCCGGATTAACGACGGCCGCGGCCCGTGGGCCTTTAGTGACGAGGGCGCCCCCCCCCCCCCCCCCCCCCCAAAAAAAAGAATTTTTTTTTTTTTATATATAATAATAATAATGCAATAAAAGTCTGAAAATGAAGGGATTATGTCCATGAGTGTCATTTTTAGAAATTAAGGCCTGCCTCTTATATAAGCCTCTCTAATAAAGGCCTGGGCCCTCATTCATCAACGTGTCTTACGCACAGATATGTGATTAACCTGTGCGTACGACCATTTCTAAGCAAAGAGTGGGATTCATCAATTTCAACTTGAACTTGACTTCGTGCTTATGTGTACGCACAGCTCGGAGCACACTTAGCTGACGCCCTGTGGTAGAATATCGTTACTACGGCATAAGCGCATAAGCGCATTAGTTTCAAGGCGGAAATAAGCTTCCGTGCATTAGTGTTCAACTTCTGTATGACCCGTAATTCATTATAGTTCATTATAAAATAGCGACAGTAGTGTAATTATAACGGGCTCACACGCAAACAAGAGGTTGGCCTGCTTGTTTGGCACGGGGGGGGCAGACGCAAAACACCAACCTCCAAACGCGATTAAATATTGTTTCAAATAAAAAGCGAAGTATTTTGTGTGTCATGTTTCCAAATAAGATTGGTCACGAAATGCTTTCTACTTCAATTTGTTGGTTAGAATAGATGACCTCCGTTGAAACTTCACTGAGACTAACAGTCTATTTGTGAGCTCCCGCTCAGATGTGATAATAATAATAATAACAATAATAATAATAGCTTCATTTTATATAGCGCCTTTCAAGAGACCCAAGGTCGCTTTACATAGATAGGGGGGGGGGGATAACAAAGTAACAGACATAGTGGACAGACACACAACATATAAATATGATGATGGAATTCATTCAAGATCCTCTCCACCCTCGGGTCTTTGCCACCGGCACGGTCCATCGTGATATTGGAGATGGATCGAGCAATAGACTGTTACTGTAGCTGTCAAAGCTCCATCACAAATGCAGTTATGTGAATAGAAAGGGATTCCACTAAGTCAATGTTGCGATGCGCATTTGCCTGATACATTGCTTTGCCTGATACATTGCATTGTTGCTGCATGCCGGGAGGAAGGCGATGCTGAATGTTTTCCATCCATTAAATAAAACGGATACTTTTCGCAAGGGTTTACTGACTGTCATACAAATAATCAACCAACTACATACTGTAACTTTTCAGTGCTACACATGGCGTATAGGCTACATCATTGGCAGTGAGATTCATTGTTCTTGTATATGCTCTCGTATTATTCTTATAGGCTACCCAATACTGACATCAAAATAGATTGTATGACTCTAGAAATCATATGCAGCAGGTAGAAAATTGACGGAAAATCCGTCGCGATTTGGAATAAAATTGAGGAGAACTTTAATCCCTGGGTATTAATCAAACAAAACGGAAAAAGGCAGTCATATTCCAGCACGGTCTTTATTAGTGTTTGCGCTGCCCAGGCAGCAATGGTTAATAGATATCATATCCGACATCACCGTACGTGTACACGTCTGTTAGTTTACTGTATGCAGGCTTCGCACGGCTGTGTGTTATATATGCGCAAGTTACTGTTGCATAATGTAGGCTATGGCTGCTATTATATGTAATTCATATAGGCTACCTAATAGTATATGATTTTTAGAGGCATCTATTTTGTTGTCGGTAATACCGACAACAAAATAGATGCCTATAAAAATCATATTATAGCCAATCGAACACAACTAATAAAGGCATTCATATTACAGCACGGTTATAATGACACACAACCAACGCCAAACAGTGGTCAACGAACGGTCTTTATTAGTATTTTGAGCTGTCCAGGCAGAATTGCAGCAATGGTCTTAGGGAGCCGTTGATATCTGACATCACCGTGTACAAGTCCGCCTTTTATTTATCCCATAACACGTGTTGTGTCTTCTTGGTTCGACAGGACAGCGCCTCAGTGAACAATCTCCCGTGGAGTTTCTCAGAGTTCCGCTCGGGTCAGTCCATTATTTCACATCCCAAGGGGGGTGTTTCATGACCATATATGGATAATCATGCACGAGCATTGACGGTAGAACAAAGCGGTATTTATCAACACGGGGGAGCATAGGACCTGTGTACGCACGGTTGATAAATCCCAATATTTCCGTGCGTACACTCATTCTAAATTCTGTGCTTACGTGTGGAAATAGAACATTTTCTACGCCACGTTGATGAATGAGGGCCCTGGTGCTCTTTGCAGCTGAGGTAAATAGAAGACCCGTCCTATATTTGAGGATTTACGGTAAATCAAGATGTTCAATTATCTTAAGGTACAATACCTGAAATGAAAATGTGTGTGTGTGTCCAGCCAACCAGGTAACATGGCAGAAAAAAGAAAGAATACAGACATCGGAGCATTTTTCAGTACACCAAAATGCAAAGTAAGAACCCTAGTAGCCTAATAGCTCAAAGACTTAAAGGGCGGGCTCCACAAATAATGGATTGCACGGTGTTAATTGCACCTTTACTTACAATTCATTATGAATTGTAAATGGGGGACCCTGATGTAAACAAAACAAAAGTCTTTCTCTGGTCTGCAATCCCTTAACAATTGTGTGTATTGAGCCGTACTATATTGTACCCATTCTGCAATATGTTAATAACATTTTTAATCAATCAATAACAGATTGCAGAATGGGTACAGTACAGTACGGCTCAATACACACAATTGTTAAGGCGATGCAGACCAGAGAAAGACTTTCGTCTTGTTTACATCAGGGTTCCCCATTTTCAATTCATAATGAATTGTAAGTAAGGGTGCAATAGAAATGTTTCATAATGATGTTCAGTGTATTCATAAGTGTATTGCTCTCCTTAATGTAGAATGATATGGTGACTGTACAGACTCAGGAAGGAGAGAAAGAGACCAAAGAGTTACAGGTAGTGGAAATATCAGACAGTCAGCTTAAAGTGTAGGATAACATAACAAATTAAGACACAAATACTTGGATTATATATCCCCCCCTCTCTCCCTTTCTTTACAGAGTAGCATAAAGATTGTGTATTCAAACCGGTTCAGTGTATTCATAAGTGTATTGCTCTCCTTAATGTAGAATGATATGGTGACTGTGCAGACTCAGGGAGGAGGCAGAGAAGGAGAGAAAGAGACCCAAGAGTTACAGGTAATGGAAATATCAGACAGCTTAAAGTGTAGGATAACATAACAAATTAAGACACAAAATAGGCTATATTTACAGCAGACCCTGTTATTGTTCCTTGTTGGTATTTTTTCTCTCTTTCTTATTAAAAACTTGGCCTATTTGAAAGGAGATTGATTTAATAAAAATAAAAGAGCAAAAAAAAAATATACAGTATATATACAGTATATAAATATATATATATTAATATATTATTATTATTATAGTAATTGGCTATCATACTGCAATATAAACTGCGTTTTATAGTGAAAAGAGCAGCTTTATTGGTCAAGTTTGAAGGCTCTATATTGCAGGAAATTGCACGTACAGGTTCATTAAATGAAAAAAATATCTGCCGTAATGCATAAACAAATATATATATATATATTATTATAATAAAAAAAAAAAAAAAATATTGCACCCCCACTTTCAACTATAACTAGGCGGCCGGCCATGCATATAAGTGCCAGTGGCCCCTAGATAGCACAAAGTCCACCGAGAGTCGGTCACCAGTCCCATAGCAAACAGCTTCCTAGGTGTGAGATACATCCTATGAATATAATTAAAATGTATTTGCTGATGATTAGGGTTGTGGGAGGCTAATATAACATTTGTCCAAACGTCATCCCAGTCAAACTCAGGGTCTAACTCTGGGATGTCCCGTCCCCAGACTGTATCTAATGTTAGTTTTTTACATGTGGATTTGATTAAAAGTGTATACAAATCTGAGACAAACCCTCTTGTGGTTGTCCTGTCTCCGATAAGCCCGACAAAAGGGCGTGGGTGCAACGCTTGAGCCCACGGCACGCTGTGAGCCCTGAGCGCCAACCTTAGTTGTAGGTAGAGGAAGAATGATTTGCCGGGTAGATCATGAATCTCTTTTAGGTCCTGAAACGCTCTAAGACAGTTTTTATCATATTGTAATGTTCTGGGGTTTGGTGTGTCACTGTTAGCTGGGGGTGTGTTTCCCCCCGGGAGAGATAGGAGGTGGCACCGGAAGTTAGTTTGTTGTCGTGGGATACACGTGAAAGCAGGTAGCTGTGTGGATCACGAGCGAAGTATTATTGACCTGTATGTAACCAATATCACTGGAATTAAACAACCCCAAAGAAGCATAAACCCCTCCTCATTCTTCCTAACAATAAGGGTATGACATAACGCTACATTTGGTGTCTGAAGTGAACTCTGCCTTACGCGCACTTTGTACCGTGGGGAGCTCCGCTGTTGCTGGCTAGCTACGTCACGTTAGCTTAACAATGACGGCAAAAGAAGAGCCACGTCGCGAGATTAAACAGGAGAGGGAGGATGAAGGTCTGTCAAGTGGACTTCCAGATTTGGAAAGATGGCAGGTCGTTGCTAAAGTCGGGGTTGGCAATCTCGGAGGACGGGAGAGTGACGGTCACGCGACGGCGGCGCCGGTACCCCACCCGGCGGCGTCCGGTAGGGATGACATGCAGAGCGTGGCACAATGTGGAGGTGCACACGGCGGTTGGAGAGCAGACCAGGCGCTGAAATATTCTGGTAAAGGCAGTTTGGAGGTGTTTTTTATGCAATTTGAGCTGGCGGCCGAACTGAATGGCTGGCCTATGGACAATAAAAAAAAGGCTGCCCGTCTCGTTTTATCCCTCACGGATGATGCCCTGGCATGCTTGAGTGCGCTGGGCCCGGAAGAGCTGAGAGACTATGGAGCTGTGGTGGGGGCGCTACAGAGGCGTTTCGGTCGATGTGACAATAAAAGCATCGTGGTCACAGAGCTATGCAACCGGCACAGACGGCCCGGTGAGTCCCTTCGTGCACTGGCAACTGACATTGAGACACTCACGAGACGGGCATACGGCCACATGCCCCCCGCGGTGTTGAGTGAGTACGCCAGAGATCAGTTTGTCCGCGCCATCGAGCCGCGAGACCTGCGTGAGCGGGTTAAGCTGAGGCCCCCGAGCACGCTGCAGGGGGCCTTGGAGCTGGCGGTGGAGAGAGAAGACCTGAGGGGCGAGACCACACAGGAGGGCGTGAGGGAGACCCCTCCCACGGTGAGGGTTGCAATGGAGAGCGGCCCAAGGGAGCCGGAGTGGGTGGGCGCGATGATGGAGCAGATGACGGAGCTGGTTCGTGCCATGACATTGCAACCACAAGGAGGTGCGGCTCGTCCACCGGGGCCCATGCGCTGCTGGGGGTGTGGCCAACCCGGCCATCGCCTCAGGGACTGCCAGGAGAGGCAGGGAAACGGCAGGGGGTCCGTGTAGACGGGGCGGATCCCTGGTGCCATGTCCCATGCTGCTCTGCCTCCAGCGGAGGGAGCCAATCAGCACAGCCGGGGGGGTCGGGCTCTACTCCCCCCAGAAGCAGACGTTGACACTGAGTCAGTCATGGTAGTGGGCTGGACGCATGCAGGCAATTTTTGCTATGTCCCCGTCACCCTGGCTGGGGCGCCGTGTTCGGCCCTGGTGGACACAGGTTTGACTGCGACGCTGGTGAGGCCCGACGTGGTCCCGGTGGGGACACAGCTGGAGCAGACGTCGGTGCAGCTGAGGACAGTGACGGGTGAGCTAGCCCCCATGTTGGGGAAGGGAAAGGTGGTCATAACAGTGACTGTCGGTGGAGTTCCGGGTGTGGGTGGCAGAGGTGCAGGACCCCTGCATATTGGGGCTAGACTTCTTGAAGTTCGCTCGATGCCTGCTGGACCTGAGGGAGAACACATTGAGCTTCCCTGGGGGTCCCACTGTTAAGATGATATTCCCCCCACTTCCCCCAAGGTCAGCGCCACTGGCGGTGAGGGCAGCAGAGACACAGTTTCACTCTGCAAGCCCCCTGGACAGTCACGGTAGCTCCCGCTCCCGGAATACTTGCCTGAGATATTCCCCTGCCTAATCGACGGCTGAACGCTCACCCCCCATGCCCCTTGCCCCTGACAGGCAGCTCCCCTCAACTGCTGGCAGTACGCCCCTGTCCCCATCAGCAGCCCCATTTACACCCAGGGCCCCCCTCCCCCTGGCGCAGCCTAACATGGAGGAAGAGGCTGACAGGCTAGCGGTTGTGAGGGGCATATGGGAACGCAACGGTGGCCACTTGGAGCAGGAACAGCGAGAGGAGCTGTGGCAGTTGCTAAATGAGTTCAAGGACATTTTTGCACTGACAGATGCTGAAATTGGCCGCACGCACTTGGTGCATCACCAAATAGACACAGGGGACGCCCGGCCTATCAGATCACCAGCCCGCCGCCTTCCCATGGCATACAGAGAAGCTGCAGCGTGCGCCATTGATGAGATGCAGCGTGCAGGCATTATAGAGCCCTCTGCCAGTCCCTGGGCTTCGGGAGTGGTGATGGTAAAGAAGAAGAACACCGGGGAGCTCCAGTAGCTCACCACGTACCGCGAGCGCTATTTCGGCGCCGTGGACAACCGTGCTCGTCACGGATCTGGGGTTTAGCGAGTTCGAATCCCGGACTGCAGCCGTGCCTTTCCCAGAGTGTCTTCCCCCCCATCTGAACCCTTTCAGCCTGTTTCTGTCGGTCATCCTTGACCAGAATAAATGTGATAAACACATAAAAGAGCCAGGGGAATGGCCAAAGTTAAAAAAAAAAAAGAAGAACACCTCCAAAATGAGATTCTGCGTCGACTACAGACCACTGAACAAGGTGACAAAGAAAGACTCTTACCCGATGCCCCATGTCGATGAGGCACTGGACACAGTGGCTGGTTCGTCCTGGTTCTCCTCACTAGACTTACGTGCTGGCTACTGGCAGGTGCCCCTTGACCCAGAGTCTAAACCTAAGACAGCCTTCTGCACACCGAGGTGGCTGTGGCAATTCCGTGTCCTCAGCTTCGGGCTGTATAACTCCCCAGCCACGTTTGAAAGGCTAATGGAGAGCGTGTTGGCTGGCATTCCCTCGGAAAGATGTTCATGCTCCCCAGACATGGAACATCTTTCAATTCTGTGCCGTCTGTTCCACCTCCCCCGTGAGTTTACCGCGGTCATCATGACCGCTGTATATATCTCTCCACAAGCGAACACCGGCAGGGCGCTAGCGGAGCTACAGTACACGTCCATCTCAACAAACATCAAATTAAACATCCAGACGCGGCAATGATCGTAGTTGGTGATTTCAATCATGCCAATTTGAAAAAAGTGATGCCGTCCTTTTTTCAACACATCGCCTGCTCCACAAGGGGAGGAAACACACTCGACCACTGTTACACCCCGTTCAGAGCCGGCTACAAGGCTGTAGCAGCTCCACCATTGACGGGGCTACAAGCTCATCCGATCACGACTCCATCTTGTTATTCCCCGCTTACAAACAAAGATCACGTGACGCCATCGTGTCACGTGAGACAAAAAAATAGACCGACCAATCAGAGGCCACGATTCAGGACGCGCTCGAGAACACGGACTGGAATATGTTTCAAGGAAGCGCCAATGACGTCAGCAAGTTCGCGGACAGCGTTGTATGCTTCATAATGATAGTATTGTCCCCACAAAGAAGGTGCGGGTGTTCCCAAACCAGAAACCGTGGGTGGACAGTACTATCAGAGCAGCTCTGAACTCTCGCACCACTGCTTACAACCTGGGCAGAGAGTCAGGAAATATGGAGGAGTACAAGGCTACAGTCTATACTCTGCGCAAGGCTGTAAAACTTGCAAAACGGACATATGCTGATAAACTGGAGACACAAATGGCACAAAACGACACAAGAGGCTTATGGCGGGGACTGAGGACAATAACTGACTACAAAGTCAGCGCCCCCTCAATGGGGAGCGACGACGCCTCTCTCGCGGACAAACTCAACTCTTTCTATGCCCGGTTTGGTGTAGACAGTGGCACCGCTAGCTCAGCGGCTAGTAACGTCACTGGCGCGCCGGCTGTTGTGGAGGGGGGGGGGGGCAACCGCGGGGGGGCGGGGACGCTCTCTCGTTGTCGGAACACAGTGTGAGAAGAGCATTTATGCAGGTGAACACCAGGAAAGTGGCTGGCCCAGATGGTATAACAGGACGCATACTTAAGTCCTGTGCCAACCAGCTAGCCCCTGTGTTCACCGCCATATTTAATCAATCCCTGGCGGAGTCAGTGGTCCCTGCGTGCTTCAAGATGTCTACCATCATCCCTGTACCGAAGAAACCCTCCCCAACATGTCTCAATGACTACAGACCGGTGGCACTCACCTCTGTGGCCATGAAATGTTTCGAGAGGCTGGTCAAGGATCACATTTGTGCCTCCCTCCCCAGTGATATGGACCCTATGCAATTTGCATACAGGACAAACAGGTCCACTGACGACGCGGTTTACCAAATACTGCACAGCACCCTCTCTCACCTTGACCGCCAGAAGGGGGGCTATGTGAGACGGTTGTTCATTGACTACAGCTCAGCGTTCAACACCATAGTCCCCACCAGACTGGTGGACAAGCTGATCGAGCTGGGTCTGAGCTCCGCTCTGAGCGCCTGGGTACTGGACTTTCTGAGTGAAAGACCCCAGGCGGTCAGGGTGGGGGGTCAGACCTCCAACACCATCACCCTGAGCATCGGGTCCCCCCAGGGCTGTGTTCTGAGCCCCCTGCTGTACTCACTCTACACACACGATAGTGTGGCCAAGTTCAGCTCCAACTCCATAGTGAAGTTTGCAGATGACACGGTGGTGGTGGGGCTGATCTCGGACAACGACGAAAAGGCCTACCGGGAGGAGGTTGAGGTACTGGAACGCTGGTGCCAGGACAACAGCCTGCTCCTGAACATTGGTAAAACCAAGAAGCTGATCGTGGATTATAGGAGAGGACAGCAGGAGACACACACACCACTGAGGATAAACGGGGCTACCGTGGACAGGGTGAGCAGCTTTAAGTACCTGGGGGTCCACATATTAGAGGATCTGACATGGTCAACACACATAGACTCAGTCGTAAAAAAGGCGAAGCAGCGCCTCTACCACCTGAGACAGTTAAGGAAGTTCAGAGTATCTGGGAAGATACTCCAGTCCTTCTACTCCGGAGCTGTAGAGAGCATCTTGACTGGAAACATCACTGCCTGGTATGGAAACAGCACGGCACAGGACAAGAAGGCCCTACAGAGAGTGGTGCGCTCAGCCGAGCGTACCACTGGTATTGCACTACCTCCCCTGCAGGTTCTATACAACAAGAGGTGCAAATCCAGAGCCTGCAGAATAATGAAAGACCCTCACCACCCCAACAACAGCCTGTTCCAGCTGCTGAGGTCAGGCAGACGCCTGCGAACCCCAGCTACTAGGACAAAGAGGCTTCGGCTCAGCTTCTTCCCCCAGGCCATCAGAGCCTTGAACACTGAACACTGAGTGCCACAGAACACTGAACTCTCCACACACAAGCACACATGAGCACACAGACGACACGCACGCTGTACACACTCGCACACTAGCAGCCACTTTAACATGAGCAAGCACACACTCATGCTGCACACGCCCACACTTATGGCCACAAAGGAAAGGTCACTTTAAAAATAGTATAGCAACAGTAACAGTGTATTGCACTACCAAAGGACCTAGCATGTCCTTCATGCTCTGTAAATAACTATGTACAAATACCGATATGCCCTACTATGTTACCTGTTTATTGCACAATGTTCTTTTATTGGATTCTATTATATGTTGTACTACTGTATTGCACATCATTGCGGGCAAGACCACCCGCATTTCATTGTATACTTGTATGCCGTGACAAATAAAACTCTTGACTTGACTTGACTTGTTGTGTACCTGGACGACATACTGGCCCACGGCAGCTCCTTCCAGGCGGGCCTTCAGACGCTGAGACGGGTCCTGGGGAGGATAGCCGAGGCAGGACTGAAACTTCACCCGACAACTGCCACTTCATGAGGAGAGAAGTGGAGTTCTTGGGACACAAACTGACGGGAGAGGGCATGAGCACGCAGGAGGGGAAGATAAGGGCGGTCAAAGAGTGGCCCACCCCCGCAGACAAAGAGCAGCTCGAGAGCTTTGTGGGGCTCGCCTCATACTACAGGAGGTTTGTGAGGGGGTTCTCCTGCATCGCTGAGCCCCTATTTCGACTGAAGGAGAAAGGCGCTGACTTCACCTGGACGCCTGAGTGTCAGCAGGCGTTTGACCTCCTAAAAAAAGGACTAACAGAAGCACCTGTGCTCCGACCCCCAGACCCCTCCCTGCCGTTTGTCCTGGACACGGATGCCAGCAACGTGGGTATGGGGGCCGTGCTGTCTCAGGTGGGGCCGGGGGGAGAAAGAGCGGTGGCTTACTTCAGCCACACATTCAACAAAGCGGAGTGGAACTACTGCGTCACCCGCCGTGAGCTTCTGGCTGTCGTTGAGGCAGTTAAACACTTCAGGTACTACCTCTGTGGCCTGCCGTTTACAGAACTGACCACTCAGCTCTCCAGTGGCTGACGTCCTTTCGAGAGCCGGAGGGGCAAGTGTGCCGCTGGCTGGAGAGGCTGGCAGACTTCAACTTCACCGTTGAGCACAGGGCCGGCGTCTGCCACACCAACGCTGACGCCCTGTCCCGACGGCCCTGTGCTCCGGAGGGGTGTCGATACTGTGAGAAGAGGGAGGCAAGAGAGAGAGAGCTCCGGGAGGAGGTAACAATATGCCCCGAGCACGAGGGCGACGCGCCGGTCTGCAGGGAGCTGCAGGTGATCGGAGAAGCAGAGTGGCGAACGCAGCAAGAGCAGGACCCTGCTTTAGAACCTGTTTTGCAATGGGTAGAGTCAGGTCAGAAGCCACCCTGGGGGGAGGTGGCAGGGGGCACCACTGCTACAAAGGGACTGTGGGCAGACTTTGCGGCTCTGCGGGTGTGGGATGGGGTTCTACAGAGAGCGTGTAGGGAGCCGGCTACGGGAGAGAACAGGTGGCGGGTGGTGGTCCCCAAAGCAATGAGAGAGACTGTGTTAAAAAGTTCCCATGGCACCGTGGGGGCGGGGCACTTTGGCATCACAAAGACTCTCCGCCGCCTCCGTCAGGGGTTCTACTGGGGACGGATAAAAAGGGACATAGAGGATTTCTGTCGCTGCTGCGACCTCTGCGCAGCATACAAGGGCCCACCTGATCAGTCCCACGCACTGCTCCAACAGCTGGGGGTGGGAGCCCCCATGGAGAGAGTGGCGGGGGATTTTATGGGGCCGTTTCCGTGCACTGACAAAGGCAATCGCTACGTGCTGGTCGCCATGGACTATTTTACAAAATGACCGGAGGTATATGCGTTCCCGGATCAGGTGGCCAAGACTGTGGTTGACGCGCTGGTGGAGGGCATGTTCAGTCGGTTCGGCGCAGCGGAAACCCTCCACAGCGATCAAGGGAGGAATTTTGAGTCACATGTCTTTGCCACCATGTGCGAGCAGCTAGGCACAAAGAAGACCCGAACCACTGCTCTGCACCCACAAAGTGGCAGCTATTTTCATTTTAGTTTTAGTCTTAGTCATGTGTCAAGTGCTCCTTTTTCGTTTTCATCATATTTAGTCATCTTCATTAATTTTTCGTTTAGTCAGTTTTAGTCAACTAAATGTCTGAGCATTTTAGTCTTAGTCAGTTTTTGTCTAAATTTTGTCTTTTTTGTTTTAGTCTAGATTTAGTCGACAAAAACGGATGACATTTTTGTCTATTTTTAGTTCATGTACAATTTTTTTTATATTATATTAATTATAAAAAAAAATCTTTTCTTTTTTACAGCTACTGTTTTATATATACTGTTTTTTAGTAATAACTAGAAAGTAATGGTATTTATTCAACAACAGGTGATTGTATAGATTAGTATTAGTATCATTAAATGACAACTATGCTCAACTATTCTTCACCCACGGAAAGGTTGTTGGCACATTGGTTCCACACGGACATTATACATTGTTGCACTTGCTTCCAGAAGGCTCCGTTTAGGTTAGCTAGTAGCAGAGGCTCTGTTGTGATTTTTAATGCACAATAAATATTCAACATTCGCTTTTGAGACTCCGCCTCAGACTCTTATCATTTGGCACTAAAAGCTAAACATTGTCACCGGTATGGCTGTCCGCAACATGTCATTAATTGTGTGCGATAGGTCAATCAGTGACCATGTTAGCGTTAGCCACTAGGTAACGCGAGCTAGATGGAAATACAAACAATGTAACGTTACTGGTGAAAAAGTGATTTACCTTGGAATACTCCTTTGCCAACTTGCTGTACTTTGCTTGCAGGTCTGCAGCTGGATTATGAATAGTCCCAACTTTAGCCAAGGTAACGTTAAGCTAAAACTAGCTTTTCAAATAGCTCTTCAGCTAATGCTAATAACAGAGCCCCTCGTCACACTTCTCTACTCGGGACGATGGCATTAAGAAAAGTTATAATTATTTTGTCTTGTCTTGTTTTAGTCAACAATATCAACATACATGAAGAGAAATTTCGTCCTGGTTTTTGTAAATAAATTTTTTGTGTCCTCAGTTGTGGTCAATGATATTTAATAAACTATTTAGTCTCGTTAGCGTCACATGGTCTTCAATAACGTGACGTCACGTCTCGTTGTCGCCATTCTCACAGCAGAGCACCAGCGAGACTGGGACATGCACCTTCCCCTTGTTCTCATGGCATACCGATCCGCTGTCCAAGAGTCCACCTCCTGCACGCCAGCACTGCTCATGCTGGGCTGGGAGCTCCGGACGCGTTTGGCAAGCCCCCTGACACTGCCCCCATTCCCCCGAGGGAGTATGCCAGGAGACTCCAGGATCGAATGGAGTCCGCCCACAACTTTGCCCGGGGTCAGCTGGAAAAGGCGGGCATGAGACAACAAAGGAACTATGATGTGCGGGCTAAGGGGAGGCACTTCCAGGCCGGAGAACTGGTCTGGGTGTATAGCCCTCGGAGGAAGAGGGGGCAGTGCCCTAAAGTGGACTGTCACTGGCAGGGGCCATGTAGGGTGCTAGAGAGGGTGGGGGAGGTGGTATACAGGGTACAACTGCCGCTCAGGGGGAGGAAAGTTGCGCTTCACAGAGACAGACTGGCCCCGTACAGAGGGGATTGTCTCCCACTTCAAGACCCAGCCCTCCCAGCGGCCTCACCTAGAGACAGTGTTCCGACCACCACTGGGGCCGGATGTACATGCCGTTCGAGGGGAGTGCACCGTGGTCCACCAGCAGGCGGTTTCCCCTCTTCCCATACTGGGGGCCCCTCAGAATCACAGACTGTGTCCCCTGTGCGGGACAGACATGGCACTCCCCGGACAGTTCCTGTTCCACAGCAGCAGCAGGTCGATTCAGTCCTTCGGGCAGGGACAACGCGACCGCAGAGGTGGAGACTGCCGCCAGGTCGTTTCAAGGACTTTGTGTAAAAGAAAAAAGAATAACAATGAAAAAAAAAAGTGTTCTGCTTGAAATGGAAAATGTTATTGTGAATGTGCTATGTTGTTGATGTGTCTCTCGGGGGGAGAGCTCAGAAGGGGGGGGGGATAGTGTAATGTTCTGGGGTTTGGTGTGTCACTGTTAGCTGGGGGTGTGTTTCCCCCCGAGAGAGATAGGAGGTGGCACCGGAAGTTAGTTTGTTTACAAGTTTCTTTAATAGTTGTCATACAGAAGTACAGAATACTTGTCGTGGGATACACGTGAAAGCAGGTATACTGTGTGGATCACGAGCGTGTTTGTATGTAATTAGTCTAGTTGAACTGCATGTTACTATTTGGCACACAGTAGGCCTGAAATTAGATCGACTTTCTTAATAATGTATAGAGGATTGACACCTCCTTCTGAAAGGCAGGCTGGAAAAGGCGAGGTGAGAGGATTCTCAATATGAAACTAGTTTTCTCACGGTTGAGTCACAGTCACCGCAGTGTGGATGAGACTCAAAACCAGAACAGACCAGCTGGGACTGAGCAGCCTTCATTCCTATACAACAAAAAAGTACGTATTAAATCTAAATACAGCTTATACTGTGCCAACCTCAGCTGTGAGCATATGGTATTTAGAGACACAAACACATTGATATATGTAACCAATATCACTGGAATTAAACAACCCCAAAGAAGCATAAACCCCTCCTCATTCTTCCTAACAACAAGGGTATGACAGAACGCTACAATATATATCTTCCAGAGTATGAACTCCCCTCCTCTCCCATTGAGGAAAATTAACAGGTTTGTGCCCAACAAGTTGTAACGTTCTGGGTTCTCTGGTCTTGTTAGACCTGAGAGCCCGGCTACCATTATGTCACCTGTCACTTTCCCTCTGTAATTGCATTATTGTATGTCACCTGTGATTGGCTGTCACTCTGTGGAATGTGTGGAACGTCGGGAATGCTGACCTTAAGTAACTCTTGTTTTCTTCTGTTCCTCGTCGGCTCTTCTCCATTCTCAGACCCTGTTCTCAACGGTACCAGGACTAGTGCAGCGGTAGTTGTTCCTTGCCTTGTTTCCTATTACTTAGTTTAAATATTGTTTTGTGTTTCTCTCAGTTGACTGCTCTGAATTCTACTATTAAAGAGGATTCAATTGTTCAAAGAGCTATACCACCTCTCCGTCTCATTACTTGCCACCACTACTGGAACTCAAATATCTCTTACCTTCGTAACACAAGTAGTTGCTCGTTATGAAAAATTGGAGAGTCGAGGTGCCACAGGCACTTAAACAAGCACAAGGTTAGCTTGTTATGACAGTACAGTGTGTCAATTCAAGCACATGTCAGGCTAGCTTGAATGAGCACGAGTAGTCCTCGCAGCAAGCATGTTAGGCTACATCACGCTGCGTCAATTCAAGCACATGCCCAGCTAGCCTAACCAAGCACGAGGTTAGCTTGTTATGATGGTACAGTGTGTTAATTCAAGCACATGTCCAGCTAGCTTGAAAGAGCATGAGTAGCAGTCATTCTCTGCCATTCTCCAGGCCAACCATCCATCTCTTCAGATATTCCTCTGCCTTGACAAGCGACTGTCGTTCATCCTCCTTCAATCTGGCCGGGAAAAGCAGCATCGGACGGAGACCCAGCTTCCATAGTTGGGTCATGGCGTCCCAATATTCCCCTCTCTGCGCCAACACATCAGTTGTAAAATCTTAGAAAATGGCGATCTTATGTCCACTCGGACGATCAGTTATTTCGCCTGTAGCCTATGGAGCCTCACAACAATGGATCTTGGTTCTCGATTCTTTTCGGGACTCGCTGGGCCAGCTCTGTGGGCCGCTTCACATAACGGAGGGCTAGGCAGAATGTCATAGCCCATAATTCTTTGTAGCAAGCCGGGCATGGAGTCCAAGGGGACGGCTCCCCTCAGAGCCCTCCGGGACTCCAATGATTCGTATGTTGAGGCGTCTCTCTCGGGACTGCATCTCACCAATTGTTGTCTGCATTCTGGTCACCTCCGTCTGCTTGTTGAGCAAGGCCTCTTCCAGACACAATTGTTCAGACTGATTAGTGGCCTCTTCGGTAAGCGATGCTATTTCGCTCGCGTTAGCCACGGATCTTGTATATAAGGTCTCTACCCTTTCCATCACCGGATCGATTGTCGTCTTAACCCTTTTACCGCCGCACTACCAAAACGGTTAACCCTTTCACTGCGACAATACACAGAAGGTTAACCCTTTCACTGCCGCAAAACAGCCGGTTGTGTGATAGTAAAGGGTTAACCTTCTGTTGTGTGGCAGTGCAAGGGTTAATATCCTCTGTTACCGACTGCTGAGAAGCGTCAAAAAGCTCCTTTTGTGTCTTAGCAGAGCGTTATTTCCGAGTCTGATATGAGCCTGCTGATGGCTGCAAGGCTAGCTTCACTTAGCTCTGATATGCCTGCTGATGGCTGCAAGGCTAGCTTCACTTAGCTCGGTCGTGGGGAACCCAGTGGCCGTTGTCATCGCCATGCCTCGACCCGCGGTCCGCTTAGTCGACAGATCCACACAAAAATTAGAGATACTCGATGTACTTAAATAAAAACCAAGTAAAAAATAAAACAAAGACTATGGGGGTAAAAGTGTGATTCTTCAACGTTTCTGGGGAGCTGATCTGAAACATGTCTTATTCCATGCCGCCTCTAGCTCCGCCTTACCACTCAGAACAAGTTGAAGTAGAGCGGGCATGGTTAGACGTTGTAGGTCAGACTGAAGATGGCATGAAGCAGATCCATAGCGCCAGTGGTGGTCAGAACCAGTTTGAGGTAGAGCAGTCGCTGCAATCTGTATGTCAACACACCATCACTCGATGCATCCAATTAGAGAGACAGGGACAGGGGTTAGAAAAGCTCCCATGTCCGCAATAAGCAGACATGGCGGCCGCCTATGGCTCGTTTAAGGCGCATTACTTTATACCACAATGCTGTTTACATTTTTTACACAGCTTGTTTGTAAATTGGATTTGCTTTCCCTGTGGGAAGGCTGAACACAGGTATATAAACACAATAGGTTGATTTGGAAACAGTACATTTATTAAACCGGTTTATATATTATCTATTCTGTAAGTAACAGAGAGGCAGGTGGTCGGCTACTTTGTAGCCTGGCTGTAATCTGACAGGCAGTGATACGATCAGGTTTGGCATTTAGATTGCCTTACCAGAAACGCTTTTCCATCCGCACTACTGTGACAGCTACCGCAATTAGTGACTGTGACATCGCTGTCTTTGCCACATCCTTTCTCTGTTTGTGCTTATTTCCCATCTAACCTTTGCCTTATCTGGACACCCCATTTCCTACAGAGAATAGCCAATCACAGCGGCTGCTTTGACACAGATAGGCACAGGCATTCTCCCTTGAAAACAGGCAGGACTTGACACCAGAGCCATTCAACCCCTGCAGTCAGGGGCTTTATCAAAGGCTCCACAGATGAAGTAGATGGATTGTGTGGTTCTCTCTCTCTCTCTCTCCATCTCTTTCTGTGTATGTGTATGTGTGTGTGTGTGCTTTGAAAATCCAAGTTCTGTGTTTACTGCCTTGTTCCAAGCACCAAAACACTGGATTGGATTGCACAGTGCTGTACCCTTACTTACAATTCATTATGAATTGAAAATGGGGGACCCTGATGTAAACAAGACGAAAGTCTTTCTCTGGTCTGCATCCCCTTAACAATTGTGTGTATTGAGCCGTACTGTATTGTACCCATTCTGCAATCTGTTAATAAAAATGTCATTCAATCAATCACCGCACAGGTGAAATACCCAGAAATAGCCAGATAAAACAGTACTCTGGTCAAATTATACTTAAGCCAAAGTAGAGAAGTATTTGATATTGAATGTACTTAAGTATCAAAAATACACATTATATATGACTATATGATTTGTGTATTCCAGTGCTTGGGAGCATTCAACCCTCGATCCATTGACCTCTAAAGGTCATGTTAAAGTGGTATGTGGTCCAGTTATTCTGGCTCTGATTACATCCTGATTTTGGCAGGCTTCAAAACTGTGAAAGTACATAATATTCATAAATGTACACCATGTGTTCTATATAAAATCGTTTTCTTTAAAGTAACTAGTTGAGATTAATGTAATGGAGTAACAAGTACAACATTTCCTTTGAAATGTAGTGGAGTAGAAGTGAGTAGAAGTACAAAGTCCCCTAAAATGGTAAAAGTACCCCAAACCTTTACTTAAGTACAGTACTTGAGTAAAAACACTTAATTATTTTTCACCACTGCACACATTTTTGATACAGATCTTTCTGTCGGCTCATTGTGAAGAACATTGTTGTTTGCTGTTGCTGTTTGCTGTGTAACAGTGGCAGCAGTGTCTTACTGTCGAATGTTTTCTGGATCTACAGAAAAGTCCAGCAGTGCAGGTTTAAAAGAACAAACTTACCATTGTCCTTCACCAAAAAACCCAAGTTGATATGTGGAGTCTGAACACGTTCCAAGTGGCGTGGAAACAGAACCCGAGGAGAGGAGCCTCGACAGTGGGACGCCTTGTTCCTCACCTTCCCTTGTCCATCCATTAATAGTGGATTCATTGGTTGCCAAGTCTGGGGGCCGAACCCACAGATAGATAACAGGTAATGCTATCCACCTTGACATTTCCCCCGCTAAAATGTAATCTCTGGAATTCAAGCTACATTTTCTTCAGACACACAGGCAGGTCTTCCTTCCAGGTCTCCCCCTCTTTTGTACACCGGTTAACGATGCACAGCGGCAGCAGAGATGTAAAAGAAAACACAGAGGAGGTAAAAACTCTAGACCATGTCTGAAACACTTTTCTTCACACTGTGAGGGTAGTTTTTTCCCCATACTGATGGAAAATAGAACGGAACGTGTTTGTAGTGATTTTCCACCTTGCTCCAACATAATATTTAAGTGTCTGTCTGACTGTCTGTCTGTGTGTGTGACTTGTGTGTATGTGTGTGTGTGTGTGTGTGTGTGTGTGTGTGTGTGTGTGTGTGTGTGTGTGTGTGTGTGTGTGTGTGTGTGTGTGTGTGTGTGTGTGTGTGTGTGTGTGTGTGTGTGTGTGTGTGTGTGTGTGTGTGTGTGTGTGTGTGTGAGAGGGCCCTTTGATCTCTGGTCAGGATGGGGGTGCGTGGCTCCGCAAACACTATGGTACGGTGGTGTTAATGCTGGTGGTGTTAGTGCTGGTGGTATTAAGGCTGGTGGTGTTATCATCAGCCCTCTCCCATGTTTGCCATAGTCTAAAAAACCGAGTCACACAAAAACAAGGCTGGAGAAAAGAAAAACCCCTCCACACCACACACAGCCACACAGCGGCACACAGACACACACACACGCACGCACGCACGCACGCACGCACGCACGCACGCACGCACGCCAGCACGCACGCACGCACGCACGCACGCACGCACGCACGCACACACACACACACACACACACACACACACACACACACACACACACACACACACACACACACACACACACACACACACACACACACACACACACACACACACACACACACACACACACACACACACACACACACACACACACACACACAGGTCCTTATCGGTCCAATCTCAAGTTCAAGGTTTGTTTTATTTGTCACATATAAGATACATGTACATTACAGTGAAATGCTTGGTATGATTGTGCTTCATACAGTTCAGTAAAAATAAGTTAAAAAAAATAAAGACCAAACACTATCCAAAATATACAATATACAAAACTAAAGTGCAAAAATGCAAACAAAATGCAATCTCTTGTTCATATTCCGTTGCCCCAATTGCTGGAACTGTACATAGCCATTTTGTTATTTATATTTTATATAGTGTAATATCTGCATCCTGTTATCTGCACACTGCACACTTTTTGTATGTGTTCTGTACATAGTTATCTTGCTGTTACTTTATAATATTTTATTCTATGCTGTTTCTATTTTAGTTTATTTATATTATATTTGGATGCTGCTATGGTTGTGGAACCACAACAAAGTGAATTTCACTATTTTTCTTGCTGTAAGGTACTGAATGCCGTGGCCATGAAGGAATCTGAATCTGAATCAATTGGGCTTTACTCATATCATACTCATATTTAAAAACTCTTAGAATATATTTTAAAAGAAACTTGGCGGAGAGAAAGAAAATAAAAGAAACACAATTTCCCAAAAGTACAAAAGCACTTGTCAAAGTCCTCAGGGGTGGGAGGGGGGCTGTCAGGCTTGTAGGCAGTTAGTGCAACACGCAGCCTGTGTGTGTGTGTTGGACCACAAAGCAGGCTGGCTCTTTGTTCGGGTATGAGCGATGGACAATGCCACCACTGTGTGCCGTGGAGCGGGAGCCATGACAGTCTTTGTGTTCTACATAGCCTCTAAAAGCCTTGTTATATTCGTTCCTTTTTTTTCTCTTAGTCTCACTGTTTCTTTAATCTCTTGCTCTTCCCTCCCCTTTACACCCCCCCCCATATCTCTCTCTTGACATTCCTCTTCCTCCCTTCAAGAATCACACCTTTTCACACGTATGATTTTGCCTTAGCACCTCTCCTCCATCACCGAAGCGTTCCAGCGATCTCCACCCTGGCTGCTGCTCCTTGACGAGAATAACCCCCTCCAACACCCTCCATGGCAGCAGCCGCTCATCCATCAATGCTCCAGTGGATGCGTATGTACTCCAGCAAAAATTCAATCATCCCTAAAGTAATTGCCAATACTGTTTTTTTTATGTTGAAGATTTTACACTGACGACTGAACACACAGCCGTTATACAAAAAAAAAAAAAATATATATATATATATACATACACACATGCATGAGTCATTTGTCTGGTAAAGACATGTGGTGGGGTAGCCTCAGGTGCTGGAGGTGGGATAACATGATAAACCAGCCCTGTGGAATTATTTGCAGTTGCACTCACAAAATCACGTTATATCCATCCATACACTGTGAATACGGATAAAGCCAGGATTCTTTTCAGACTGGAAAGGTGCTCAGTGGAATCTCCGCCAGGCGGCACAATATATATTTTTCTATGATGAATATTTGATTGTGACCGTATTCTCAAGTTTATTTGGTTCCATTTGTGTCAAGGCTAGACGTATTGAACCCAATATGCAGACAAGAGAAAGGCAGACAGGTCACAGGTATATTTAATTAGAAAAAGGTAGTCAGGTATCCGGGCAGGAATCGAGTGACATGGGGGGGTTGGGGGGGTCTCGTACAGTCCAGGGAGCGTGTGTGGGGCAGGGTAGTCAGACGGGCAGGGGTCGATAATATAACGGGTACTCAGGTAATAAGGGGGAGTAGGTAGGGGCAAGGCAGTCCAACAGGCAAGGGATCATACACGGGTTTCAGGTCCTCATACGTTCCGGGAAAAGGCAAGGAGAATAGTCAGGCAGGCAGAGGTCAGAACCAGGGGCGGATTTAGGATTGTAGGAGATCCGGGGCTAAGCCCAGATGGGCCCCCCTTATTTTTTTTTTTTTTTTTTTAGTTTTTTAGTTTTTCAATGTTTTGGGCAGGCAAGGGGTGGTTTGTAGGGAGTCAGGCACGACCCCCTCCACGACAGATTTCTTTTGAATTTAATGAACCTGTACGTGCAATTTCCTGCAATATAGAGCCAATCTTGACCAATAAAGCTGCTCTTTTCACTATAAAACTCAGTTAACCATAACGTAGTTATGGTTAGATTTATATATTGGGGGGGGATATATCATATTTTTCATATAATCAAAAAGTGGTGGAGCAAGATCATACCTTTGCTCCCCCAAGTTCAATAGTGGGAGAGCAGAGATGCTCCGAATGCTCTTATGGCCAGGCGTCTATGATTCACTGATACAAAGTAAAATAGTGCAGTGCAATAAAATAGGTAGTAAAATAGAATAAAATAATGCAATAGTGCATTGCAATAAAATAGTTATCATCGTATTTTTTCGGGAGGCCGGTAAGGAGTGCATTACAGTAGTCGAGTTGGCTTGAGATAAAGGCATGGATCTGGTTTTCAGCGTCCTTTTGATTTATAAATGGCCGTACTTTAGCTATGTTTCTAAGGTGGAAGAATTAAGTTTTTGTCAACTTGTTGATTGTGATTTAAAGCTTAGGTCTGAGTCTACCATAACACCAAGACTTAACTCACTCAAATACAGTTAGCAGCTGGATAGACCACAGATGGAAATTAGCTTCTGCTAAATCTGGTGCAAACATATTTTCATGTAACAATGATGAATTGTAAAAAAAAAAAAAAAAAAAAAAAAAAAAAAAAAAAAAAATTTAAATAGATTCGGGGCTTTTCAGAATACATCCGGGGCTTGAGCCCAGGTAGCCACCCCCTAGCTCCGCCCCTGGTCAGAACACGTTATCCAAGCACAAGATCAGGGTGAAGAGCCAGGTATCGGACTGCAGGAAAGGAGGACGGATTAAAGAACACGGAATAGATCACTCACGAGCGCACAATAAACTACGACTGACTGGGAAAACACGAAGTTACGATCTGGCAGCATCATGACATCTGAGGCGGGGTTATATAGATGACGTAATCAGCTGCTCTGCTGACAGTAGCACACCTGAACTCCTTACCTGGTAACGAGAGATAGAGAGAGAGAGAGAGAGAGAGAGAGTAGCCAGGCAGCGACAGCGTGTGATGTTGTTATGGTAGTGGCCTACTTTGGTTTGAATCGTAAAATTGATGCCTGCCTGTCATGCCTGCTTTCAGAAATGCAAACTGAAGTCACAATGAGACATGAAAGATTCTCAGGCATTCCAGTGAGTTAACTATACTAGTACACAAAGGACAACAACAGATTTTTCTTCCTAGAGTCTCCTCATGGAGGTTGTGTTAAGAGCCAGTGCTGTAGCACAAGCCAGCTCTACACATGCATTAAGGTCGTGAGAGGACGCTGGCGCTCGTCTGTTTGCCGCTTCTCCTACGTCTCTAAGTTTTAAGTTTTTACCTGCTTTTTAGCCTTTTTTATAGACAAAGTTACATGGCTAAACGTTAGATTGCTTCAAAGTGTCTTACCTTGGATTATTGCACGGTTTTCGACTGATCTGACAAGCTGTCAGAGCTTCCTCCTGCATCGCCAAAACTCGCTACCGATCACCAGCTGACTGCCGGCCCCTCTCCCTCCCGATGACCTGATCCTCCTGTGTTCCATCTGGAATCTCAGCTCTCCTGTTTCTCCCCTGGACATCCACTCCCCTCCTGCCATGCTATGGTCTGTCTCGCTACTAGCACTCCAGCTCTGTGCACCAAACATTAGTCCTCCATGGCTAACAGTTAGCACTCGGCTAACTGCTTCGGCGCCCGGTATGTTGAAATACTCCATCCCGCAACTCCTGAGTCTCAACAACCACAACATTCCAACGTCCATCACACCCATAAAACAACATGGACTTCTTCGCCGGCCTCGCTACATCCACAGAAGCACTCGGAGGACGTTTGTTTACTCCCAGCCTGGACACCCAGCTATTCCATCTATCTGTTCTGCTGGTCGCCGTGTCGCAGATCTGACACGTCATCAGAGCTCTGTTGCAGCTGGCGCTAGTAGCACGGGAAACCCTGCGAGACCTCTGCATAATAGCACAGGGATTTTAGAAATCGTGGAGTGGATTTTAGCCTACTCCGGCCCTTACAGCTACACACTCCCAGCACTCCTGCCCCTGTTCACATGACCAGTTTTGCTCTCCTCAACACTCGGTCCCTCAATAACAAATCTCATTACATTAATGACATTATTTTGGACCATAAATTTGACTTTACGTGCCTTGTTGAGACATGGCAGATACCAAATGAGTTCTTAACACTCAACCAGGCCACCCCACCAGGCTACACATACCTACAACAACCCCGTGTTGGAAGGCGGGGTGGTGGACTTGCTGCTCTCCATCGTACCTGTTTCAAGGTTAAGGCTGTCCCCACCCCTCCTGCTACATCATTTGAATGCCTTGCCTTCAAACTGCTTGGCCCCCAGCCTGTGCTTGTCATCCTGATTTACCGTTCCCCTCCTCCCTCCCCCGTGTTTATTTCAGAATGATCTGATCTACTCACCTCTGTCAGCTCATCCACCTCCTCAATTCTCCTCCTTGGCGACTTCAACATTCATGTTGACAACATCACTGCCTCCGACGACCTTGACTGCCACAATCTCACCCAGCATGTAGATTTCCCCACTGACACCAGAGGACACATACTGGACCTGGTGTGTTCCAACGAGACCATCACCCCCTCCAATCTCAGTGGCGTGGACCTCCACGTTGCTGATCATCTTGCAGTTAAGTTCTTAGTTCCTGTCCCCTCCTCCTCTGGCCGCCCACAGCGCCCCATGATGTACAGGAACACAAAGAACATCACCCCCACTGACCTCACCAACGCCCTGAGCTCCCACCTCGCTCATGATTCTCAGCTGCTCTCAACCACTGAGTTGGTGAACACCTACAACACAGCCCTAGCTGCCACCCTGGACTCCCTTGCACCCCTTAAAACCAGCACTGTTACATTTACACACTCCGCCCCCTGGTACACCCCTGAGATCCGCTCCATGAAAGCCAAGGGCCGCCAGTTGGAGAGGCGCTGCAGGAAAACAGGCCTCATTGTTCATGCCCAGGCCTACTCTGACCACATCATCTCCTACAGACTCGCCCTCACCCAAACCAAGTCCTCCTTCTACTCTGATGTCATCTCCAAAGGCCAAGGGAATTCCAAAGCCCTCTTCTCCACCATCACCAAACTCCTCCAGCCCCCTGACAACCCCCTCCAGACCACCTCCTCTGATCTCTGCAACAGATTCATGGAATTCTTCCAAACCAAGATCGATGCCATCTACCAGCAGCTCCAGTCTACTCCTGTGTCCCCCACACCTCCGGTTGTTAAACATGACCCTCTGCCCCCTCCCACCTACTCCTTTTCATCCTTCTCCCTGGTGGACACGACTCCATTATGAAGCTGGTGTCGGGCTGTAAATCCTCCACCTGCTCTCTGAACCCCATGCCCACCACCCTGGTGAAGGCTGGCCTGCCTGCCCTCTGTCCTCTCATGGTAGACATCATTAACTCATCCATGTCCACTGGCTCCGTCCCTGCTGACTTGAAGGTGGCAGCAGTCACCCCAATTTTCAAAAAACCCGGTCTGGACCCCGATAACCTCAACAACTTCCGCCCCATTTCCAACCTCCCCTTCCTCAGCAAGGTCCTCGAGCGTGCAGTAGCCGCCCAGCTACAGAGTCACATGGCCCACCATGACCTGTTCGAACCACTCCAGTCTGGGTTCAGGGCTAAACACAGCACAGAGACCGCCCTGATCAAGGTAACAAATGACCTCCTCATGGCTGCTGATGCTGGCTACATCAACATCCTCATCCTCCTGGACCTCTCAGCTGCTTTCGACACCATCTCACACTCAATCCTCCTAGACCGCCTGGAAAGTGTCCTTGGCATCACTGGTACCCCCTTGTCCTGGTTCACATCCTACCTGACCAACAGGTGGCAGTATGTTTCCCAGGGTGTTCCCCAGGGTTCGGTGCTAGGTCCGCTCCTTTTTATGATCTACCTCCTCCCACTGTGTGGAGGAAGGTGATATCATAAGGAAACATGGCCTCCACTTCCACTCTTACGCAGACAACACGCAGCTTTACCTCCACACCAAACCCTCTGCTCTCCTTCCTCCCCCCTCCCTCACTGCCTGCCTCCAGGACATAAAAACATGGATGACCACCAACTTCCTTCAACTCAACAGCAAGAAGACCGAATTAATAGTTCAAATCAAATCAACCACCTTGTTCTCTCCATGGATGGCTACTCCATCTGCCCATCCATGGAGGTAAGGAACTTGGGCGTAATACTGGACACAACCCTCTCATTTCACCCTCATGTCAAGTCTGTCACCAGATCCGCCTTCTTCCACCTCAGAACCATTTCCCGCCTCCGCCCCTCTCTCCGACACCTCAGCGGAAACACTCATTCACGCCTTCATCACTTCCCGCCTCGACTACTGTAACGGAATCCTTCTTGGTGCTTCCAAGAAGGTTCTGGATCGCTTACAGTACGTCCAAAACTCTGCGGTGAGGGTCCTCACGCGCACCAAACCCTGGCAGCACATCACCCCACCCTGCAAAAACTCCACTGGCTTCCCATCAACTACCGAATACCCTACAAGATCCTCCTCATCACCTACAAATCCCTGCACGGGTTGGCCCCTTCCTACCTGACCAACCTACTCCACCCTACACTCCAGCACGAGGCCTCCGCTCCTCCAACTCCGACCTCCTCACCATCCCCCGCACCAGGCGTTCCACACTGGGAGACCGAGCTTTCGCTGTAGCTGCCCCCAGGCTGTGGAACTCCCTCTCCCCCTCCATCCGAGGCTCTGACACCATCAACCTCTTCAAAACCCACCTAAAAACCCATCTGTTCACACTTGCCTTCACGCAACACGGCCCTGCTCCAAAGTAGCCCACCCCTGACTCTTTTCTTTTAAGCCACAGATCCCGCTGTTTTGTTTTGTTTTCTGTTTTTTGTTTGTTAATTTCAACCACTTCATCCAATTGGACAGCACTTTGCTTCCTTTTTTTATCTTATTTGTTTTTTCCTGCTGTTACTATACACATACAGGGCCGTAGCCAGGGTTTAGAAATTAGGGAGGTCCATTTATTTTTTTTGGCCCAGACCGGCCCACCATAATCGGTCGGACACCACCCACCAGTACACCATCCTTGCGGTCCCCTTAAATATGCATACCTACTGTACTATTCCCCCAAACCACTACAAAGCTGGGTAGTAAGTGCCATGGACAAGTGGACCAGTGTACTCACTCTGTCTTGGCTGAATCTTGTTTTGGGTGGTGATGTAAAAACACCTGCATCATAGCAGGCTCAGGATAATAATAATAATAATAATAAATCAAATTTATATAGCGCCTTTCATAGAACCCAAGGTCGCTTTACAATCACGACAAAAAATAGGGCAAGGAAAGTAGGGGGGGAGGGGGAAGAGGGGATGAGGGAAAGTAGGGGATAATGGACCTAATTTAATCTAAAACTAACTGATGGGGAAAGCCTTGGTGAAGAGGTGTGTTTTTAGAGCGGATTTGAAGGTGTCCAGGGTTGGGGCGTTGCGGATTTCGGGGGGGAGAGAGTTCCAGAGGGTAGGGGACGCCACGCTGAAGGCTCTGTCCCCAAAAGTCCGTAACCTGGTGCAAAGTAGTCTATAGCCTGTTCATCCCTGTCTCTCTCCTCCACAACCTGGCTTGACTAGACATAAGGAGAGAGAGATGATTACAATTAACTGGTACATTCAGGTCCAGAATTGTTGGAATTCGCTGACAAAGATGTGCAAAAAGCTGTACAATTTAAGCAATACCATACTGGTAATGAGCAAATCGTTGTTTATTCAATTAATGCATGGAGCTGTTCCATCTTATTTCATTTGATACTAACTACTCAGTTCATACAGATTTCAGATTTCAAGTATCCAAATATCAATGATGAATATTGCATAAGGTTTACACAGTTAATAGATCACCTTTTTGTTTTATATTCATGTTCAGAGAGGAGTAATAGTTAGATCTTTGTATGTGTGATTTATATAGCAATTAAATCAATGGTGTGCTTGTTTGTTTGGGGAGTTTGACCTACAGTTAATGTGCCTACCACGTGAAGGTGCATGCTCAATGTGTTATGGTTTGTAACCGACCCCAATCGCACAACACAAGACAGGTATGATGGTTTGCCAAGAAAACAGATATTTATTGAACAACAGGGAAACACAGGGAAAAAGGACACTGTCCCTTTAAGGGAGAATCACAAAATACTGGAAATAACAAGAGGGGAAGGTACAGTGCCTTTAAGAGGCGAGCTGGATAAGGGGAACACAAAGGGAAAGTAAGGGAACGCCTAAGGGAAGGTTAAGGGAACGCCTTGGGACAGAGGAACTAGAGACTAGGTAAACCAGGGACAAGGAGAACTAGGGAGAGAGGACTAGGGACTAGGAGAGCTAGGAAACAGGAGAAACGGGGACTAGGGGAACTAGGGACAGAGGACTAGGGACTAGGAACTAGCTGGAACTAGAAGGGGAGAACTTGGGACCAGGAACTAGGTGGAACTAGAAAGGGGAGAACTAGGGAACAGGAACTAGGTGGAACTAGAAGGGGAGAACTTGGGACCAGGAACTAGGTGGAACTAGAAAGGGGAGAACTAGGGAACAGGAACTAGGTGGAACTAGAAAGGGGACTGAGGCCCGCGGAGGCGGGCTGGGGAACAGGGAGGAACTGGGAGGACTGGTGGAAATCATCTGGGCCGCTCTGCAGGACAGAGGAGATAGTTAATGCACAAAAGGGAAAAAACAGAGCAGGTGCAGAACAGTCCAAATAACAAAGTGAACAAGGTAATAATATCTTCGTGTGACAAACACACAGGGGGAGATGTACAGTAAAGTCCAAAAATACTATTCTAAGTGAGAACCAAAAACAGAGGCAATACGCTGGGAGATGAAATGTCCAAACAAACTAACAGAGGCAATACGCTGGGAGATGAAATGTCCAAACAAACTAACAGAGGCAATACGCTGGGAGAGTGACATCACAATCAAAACTCACCCAGGCGTATGCGTAAAGGTACAGGAACAGCAGCGGGAACGGGGGCAAGGACACTACGCTGGGTGAGTGACATCACAATCAAAACTCACCCAGGCGTGTGCGTAATGGTACGGGGACAGCAACGGGAACGGGGGCAAGGACACTACGCTGGGTGAGTGACATCACAATCAAAACTCACCCAGGCGTGTGCGTAATGGTACGGGGACAGCAACGGGAACGGGGGCAAGGACACTACGCTGGGTGAGTGACATCACAATCAAAACTCACCCAGGCGTGTGCGCAATGGTACGGGGACAGCAACGGGGCGAGGGCATCGCCACCGGGTGGCTGGCTGTCCGAGCCGAGGAACAGAGCGCTGGAACAGCGGCGGTGACGAGGGCATCGTCCACCGGGTAGCCGCTGTCGGAGCCGAGGATCAGAGTGCTGGAACAGTGGCGGTGACGAGGGCATCGTCCACCGGGTAGCCGCTGTCGGAGCCGAGGAACAGAGTGCGCGCCACACCTTGGTGTGCGCGTCGGAACAGGGAGCTGGAACAGTGGCGGTGGCGAGGATGTCGTCCACCGGGTAGCCACTGTCGGAGCGAGGAACAGAGTGCGCGCCACACCTTGGTGTGCGCGTCGGAACAGGGAGCTGGAACAGTGGCGGTGGCGAGGATGTCGTCCACCGGGTAGCCACTGTCGGAGCGAGGAACAGAGTGCGCGCCACACCTTGGTGTGCGCGTCGGAACAGTGGCGGTGGCGAGAGCGTCGTCCACCGGGTAGCCGCTGTCGGAACCGAGAGACGCCTCGGGGTGCGTCTGCGAGGAGGAGTGTGCCAAGCTCGAAGGTCTGGAAGATGCGCGTCAGTGCGCTGGTACGGAGGAGCGTGCCAAGCTCGAGGGTCCGGGAGATGCGCGTCTGTGCGCTGGAACGGAGGAGCGTGCCAAGCTCGAGGGTCCGGGAGATGCGCGTCAGTGCGCTGGAACGGAGGAGCGTGCCAAGCTCGAGGGTCCGGGAGATGCGCGTCAGTGCGCTGGAACGGAGGAGCGTGCCAAGCTCGAGGGTCCGGGAGATGCGCGTCAGTGCGCTGGAACGGAGGAGCGTGCCAAGCTCGAGGGTCCGGGAGATGCGCGTCAGTGCGCTGGAACGGAGGAGCGTGCCAAGCTCGAGGGTCCGGGAGATGCGCGTTGGTCTAGATGTGCGTCAGGACGAACAGCTGCGCTGGGGTCTGCAGTGGAACGCTGAGGTGCCTCCCGTGGAAGTTACAGGGAGCGCAGAACAGTCTCCTCCACAGGCTAAGGCGACAGCAGACGAAGGCTGGAGCAAACATCTCAAGGCTGGAGAGGTCCATCTTACAGCATTGGTAGACCAGAGGATCTCCCGAAAAGAGTCTAGATGTTAGGAATATGACTCGGCATGAATACAACACGACCCCACCCGAAACGAGGGGAAGCGCCCTGGTATTTAAAGCCCACAGGGGGACTAATTAGCCTGCCACCACAGGTGCGAGAGATAATAGAATATCAAACAGGTGTGGCCACTAAGGGTAAGGAACGAGAGGGTGGGGGCTAGAGAGAGTGAGTAGGGAATTCCTAACAGTAGGCTTAAAGAAGACAGAGAATAGGGAATTCCTAACAGTAGGCTTAAAGAAGACAGAGAATAGGGAATTCCTAACAGTAGGCTTAAAGAAGACAGAGAAAAGGTAGTGAGCAGCGGGCAAAACCTCACAGTATCCCCCCCTCCAACGGGAGCCACCCGGCGACCCAAAACAAATACAGACAGAGTGGCAGGGGGGCAAAACAAGACAAAAACAAAGGCACTGGCCAAGCCAGTAGGGGAAGCCACCACAAGAGTGGGGCTAGCAAACGAAACAGGGTCGCCGAGGGGTAACTAGGGTAGCAGAGGGGCAACTGGGGGAAAACTGGTCTAGAGGAACTGGGTCTAGAGAACTAGTCTAGCGAACTGGGCAAGAGAACTGGTCTAGAGAACTGGTTTAGAGAACTGGGTCTAGAGAACTAGTCTAGCGAACTGGGCAAGAGAACTGGTCTAGAGAACTGGTTTAGAGAACTGGTCTAGAGAATCTGGTCTAGAGGAACTGGTCTAGAGGAACTGGGTCTAGAGAACTGAGGGGCAAGCAGGGTAGCTAAGGGGTAACCATGGAAGCACCGGGAAAGGGCTAGCAGAGGGAAGGTTAGCTGCCAGGGCACTGATAGCTACAGGGCCAATGCTAGCCGTACTGCTACATCAACATAGAGGCTACGCTAGCTGCCGGAGCTAGGCTGGCAGACAGGGCTGGACCAGCAAGAGAGCACAAGCTAGCTGGAAGGACAGTCCTAGCTGTGTGAGAAAAACTGACCTTGCTAGCTGAAAGGGCAGTCCTAGCAGTGGGATAAACTACACAAAAAGGTGGAGGCCATGCAGAGGGACCGGGTTAGCTGCTTGGGCCTGGCTAGCTACAGGGCCTATGCCAGCTGCAAGGCTGCATTAACAAAGAGGCTGTGCTAGCAGCCGGGGCCAAGCTAGCAGACTGGGGCTCTGCTGAGGGACTGGGTTAGCTGCCAGGGCATGGCTAGCTAAAGGGGGGTCAAACAGGGCAAAACGGGAAGCAAACAGGGGAGCTAACCGGGGAGACTAACAAGCTAAACAGGGAAGCTAACAGGGCTAACAGGGAAGCTAGAGGGGACAAGAAAAAAAAAGGCAAACTCAACATACACAGTCTGTGCTGGCTGGGGTCGTAGACTTGGTGGGGTCGTACTGTTATGGTTTGTAACCGACCCCAATCGCACAACACAAGACAGGTATGATGGTTTGCCAAGAAAACAGATATTTATTGAACAACAGGGAAACACAGGGAAAAAGGACACTGTCCCTTTAAGGGAGAATCACAAAATACTGGAAATAACAAGAGGGGAAGGTACAGTGCCTTTAAGAGGCGAGCTGGATAAGGGGAACACAAAGGGAAAGTAAGGGAACGCCTAAGGGAAGGTTAAGGGAACGCCTTGGGACAGAGGAACTAGAGACTAGGTAAACCAGGGACAAGGAGAACTAGGGAGAGAGGACTAGGGACTAGGAGAGCTAGGAAACAGGAGAAACGGGGACTAGGGGAACTAGGGACAGAGGACTAGGGACTAGGAACTAGCTGGAACTAGAAGGGGAGAACTTGGGACCAGGAACTAGGTGGAACTAGAAAGGGGAGAACTAGGGAACAGGAACTAGGTGGAACTAGAAGGGGAGAACTTGGGACCAGGAACTAGGTGGAACTAGAAAGGGGAGAACTAGGGAACAGGAACTAGGTGGAACTAGAAAGGGGACTGAGGCCCGCGGAGGCGGGCTGGGGAACAGGGAGGAACTGGGAGGACTGGTGGAAATCATCTGGGCCGCTCTGCAGGACAGAGGAGATAGTTAATGCACAAAAGGGAAAAAACAGAGCAGGTGCAGAACAGTCCAAATAACAAAGTGAACAAGGTAATAATATCTTCGTGTGACAAACACACAGGGGGAGATGTAAAGTCCAAAAATACTATTCTAAGTGAGAACCAAAAACAGAGGCAATACGCTGGGAGATGAAATGTCCAAACAAACTAACAGAGGCAATACGCTGGGAGATGAAATGTCCAAACAAACTAACAGAGGCAATACGCTGGGAGAGTGACATCACAATCAAAACTCACCCAGGCGTATGCGTAAAGGTACAGGAACAGCAGCGGGAACGGGGGCAAGGACACTACGCTGGGTGAGTGACATCACAATCAAAACTCACCCAGGCGTGTGCGTAATGGTACGGGGACAGCAACGGGAACGGGGGCAAGGACACTACGCTGGGTGAGTGACATCACAATCAAAACTCACCCAGGCGTGTGCGTAATGGTACGGGGACAGCAACGGGAACGGGGGCAAGGACACTACGCTGGGTGAGTGACATCACAATCAAAACTCACCCAGGCGTGTGCGCAATGGTACGGGGACAGCAACGGGGCGAGGGCATCGCCACCGGGTGGCTGGCTGTCCGAGCCGAGGAACAGAGCGCTGGAACAGCGGCGGTGACGAGGGCATCGTCCACCGGGTAGCCGCTGTCGGAGCCGAGGATCAGAGTGCTGGAACAGTGGCGGTGACGAGGGCATCGTCCACCGGGTAGCCGCTGTCGGAGCCGAGGAACAGAGTGCGCGCCACACCTTGGTGTGCGCGTCGGAACAGGGAGCTGGAACAGTGGCGGTGGCGAGGATGTCGTCCACCGGGTAGCCACTGTCGGAGCGAGGAACAGAGTGCGCGCCACACCTTGGTGTGCGCGTCGGAACAGGGAGCTGGAACAGTGGCGGTGGCGAGGATGTCGTCCACCGGGTAGCCACTGTCGGAGCGAGGAACAGAGTGCGCGCCACACCTTGGTGTGCGCGTCGGAACAGTGGCGGTGGCGAGAGCGTCGTCCACCGGGTAGCCGCTGTCGGAACCGAGAGACGCCTCGGGGTGCGTCTGCGAGGAGGAGTGTGCCAAGCTCGAAGGTCTGGAAGATGCGCGTCAGTGCGCTGGTACGGAGGAGCGTGCCAAGCTCGAGGGTCCGGGAGATGCGCGTCTGTGCGCTGGAACGGAGGAGCGTGCCAAGCTCGAGGGTCCGGGAGATGCGCGTCAGTGCGCTGGAACGGAGGAGCGTGCCAAGCTCGAGGGTCCGGGAGATGCGCGTCAGTGCGCTGGAACGGAGGAGCGTGCCAAGCTCGAGGGTCCGGGAGATGCGCGTCAGTGCGCTGGAACGGAGGAGCGTGCCAAGCTCGAGGGTCCGGGAGATGCGCGTCAGTGCGCTGGAACGGAGGAGCGTGCCAAGCTCGAGGGTCCGGGAGATGCGCGTTGGTCTAGATGTGCGTCAGGACGAACAGCTGCGCTGGGGTCTGCAGTGGAACGCTGAGGTGCCTCCCGTGGAAGTTACAGGGAGCGCAGAACAGTCTCCTCCACAGGCTACGGCGACAGCAGACGAAGGCTGGAGCAAACATCTCAAGGCTGGAGAGGTCCATCTTACAGCATTGGTAGACCAGAGGATCTCCCGAAAAGAGTCTAGATGTTAGGAATATGACTCGGCATGAATACAACACGACCCCACCCGAAACGAGGGGAAGCGCCCTGGTATTTAAAGCCCACAGGGGGACTAATTAGCCTGCCACCACAGGTGCGAGAGATAATAGAATATCAAACAGGTGTGGCCACTAAGGGTAAGGAACGAGAGGGTGGGGGCTAGAGAGAGTGAGTAGGGAATTCCTAACAGTAGGCTTAAAGAAGACAGAGAATAGGGAATTCCTAACAGTAGGCTTAAAGAAGACAGAGAATAGGGAATTCCTAACAGTAGGCTTAAAGAAGACAGAGAAAAGGTAGTGAGCAGCGGGCAAAACCTCACACAATGGACAGCACAAAAACTATTTGTGTAGGTGGAGACTAGAGCTACCACAGATAGTAATAAGTTATAAGAGTAAGTAATCCATACCATATATATCCTAATAGTTACCTTATTACCATACTTGGCTGAAAATAAACTTTGCTGCCTGTTGTGAATGTGTTTTTCCCTGTAGGATAATACATAAGTAGTAGGGATGTCCGATATTATCGGCCTACCGATATCGGTATTAAAATGTAATATCGGAAAATATCGGTATCGGTTACCCAGGCAAGCAAGTAAGAACAAATTGAGATTTTATTTATTGTCAAAAGTATGCATAATTTTGTGTTAATTCCACAACAAGAGCTATGTAATGTTAATTACCTGAAATTATTCCATTTTGGGGGGGGGGGGGAAACCCTGCATATATCGGTATCGGTTGATATCGGTTGATATCGGTATCGGAAATTAAGAGTTGGACAATATCGGTATATCGGTATCGGTAAAAAAGTCAATATCGAGCATCCCTAATAAGTAGGCATACATTTTTGCAGTTGAGCAAAAATTTGCAGTTGAGTAGGCTATGTGCTGTGTTTTTATGTCTTCCATCGAGGACCACCTTAAGTGTTTTATTTTTTTTAGCATTTTTTTTTCCCAGCTTTTATTGGCCACGCAGGACCGACAGAGGAGAGGGCGAGCGGGAGGAGAGGTGGGGAGGACATGAGACAAATAACGACGGGAGCTGGGATCGAACCCGGGTTGGCCGCGTAGGTGCGCGAGGCACTATGGTATGCGCCACGAGGGCGCCCCGGAAATAAGTGTTTTAATGAATGCTTTTAGGTGATATCCTCAGGAATACAAGATCAAGATCATTTGTTTTTATGATGTGTTTTTAATTTCCAAATACAAATCTAATCAAATAAAAAAAAGCAGTTTTTGCAGTTGAGCTACAGGTGTTGTATATTATACAGCCTTTTCATGCATCTTTATCAAGGGAACCCTTATCCTAATGATTTTTTAAATAATATTATGATGATACGATATGGACCTAGTAGTTGGGTCATCTGTGGCACTTCGTTTCTCAATGGATTTGTCATCTAGGAGGGTTAATAAACAAATTTTGCCGGGTGTATTAAAAAAAAAAAAAAAAAAGACGGGGACAATTTGTGAGAGACCAAAATCCAAAATGGCTGCCGTGGAAGTAAACTTTTTAATGGTTTGACCTACAATGATGCACAATACATGGTACCAGCCCCCTCTCAGTCATGTACCAGCCAGCCCCCTCTCAGTCATGTACCAGCTAGCCCCCTCTCAGTCATGTACCAGCCTCCTCTCAGTCCTGTATACCAGCCCCCTCTCAGTCATGTACCAGCCTCCTCTCAGTCATGTATACCAGCCCCCTCTCAGTCATGTATACCAGCCCCCTCTCAGTCATGTACCAGCCCCCTCTCAGTCATGTATACCAGCCCCCTCTCAGTCATGTACCAGCCCCCTCTCAGTAATCTACCAGCCCCCTCTCAGTCATGTACCACAGCCCCATCTCAGTCATGTACCAGCCCCCTCTCAGTCATGTACCAGCCCCCCTCTCAGTCATGTACCAGCCCCCTCTCAGTCATGTACCACAGCCCCCTCTCAGTCATGTACCACAGCCTCCCTCTCAGTCATGTACCACAGCCCCCTCTCAGTCATGTACCACAGCCCCCTCTCAGTCATGTACCACAGCCCCATCTCAGTCATGTACCACAGCCCCCCCTCAGTCATGTACCACAGCCCCATCTCAGTCATGTACCAGCCCCCCTCTGTCATGTACCAGCCCCCTCTCAGTCATCTACCAGCCCCCTCTCAGTCATGTACCAGCCCCCTCTCAGTCCTGTATACCAGCCCCCTCTCAGTCATGTACCAGCCCCCTCTCAGTCATGTACCAGCCCCCTCTCAGTCATGTACCACAGCCCCCTCTCAGTCATGTACCACAGCCCCCTCTCAGTCATGTACCACAGCCCCATCTCAGTCATGTACCACAGCCCCCCTCTCAGTCATGTACCTGCACGACTGGTGGGGGGGTGCTTAGTAAGAGATGTGATTGGGCCAGCCCAGTGTCAGTCAGTACCAATGGGCCGCTGTCCCAGCCTAGTAGTGGGCCGGTCGTTGACCAAACTTAAAAAATATATATATATAAAAATAAAAAATAAATTATAATATATATTTTTTATACTGTAGTTACAAATAGTTACCTCATAGGTCACCTACGGCCATGTACACATATATTCATAATTTTAATTTTTTATCTTAAAATTTTTCTAAATATTTTTTACCCTTTCCTTGTACAGTGTCATTGAGTCTGAGAAAGGCGCTTCTCTCTTAAAATCCAATTTATTATTATTATTATTATTATTATTTTTGCAATCACGGTGAAATGAACAGGTCGATGTTCCCTGCAGACTCTTTTGCCATAATGTCGTCCTCGTATTGAACAGGAACGTTCAACACACACCTGACGTTGCAAGTCCAGATGACTGGGCCAATGTGAATGTGCTCTGAAATACGCTCTGGAACATTAACAGGAGAAATGACAGCGGACCACAGCGGGAGAGAGTATTAAAAGAGGGCCCAAAAAATGTTTGTGTCTACATTTGAAAGCCATCGCAGCAGTGGAAATAGTCTTGTTCCAAATAGTGAACATTGGAAATACTTCACATATAATCACAACCCTGCTTAGCTACAGAAGCTAGAGAATACATACACTTTTGTGCATATATCACTTTTATATTAGGTTTCACAACCATTTTCTGGTTGATTCGATGATGATGGTGGGCTAGTAATAGGCAATAGCGAATAGTAAATAGTAATACTTAACCTGCAAACATAAGACTGTTCTGACAGCACAATTTTGATATAACTAATATATTCTCTGGGGATTTTCTTTTTTAATATATTATATTAACTATGTATATATTTTTATATTTAATATACATAGGTATATCAATGGCAATAGGTTCACTATGGCATGTTGTACACAGGTGCCAGAGTTATGTGTAGTATCGCCCTCTGGTGTGCAAAAGGTGTAACTTTATAGTGGGTGTAATATTTCAATGGGCAATGATGGAAAATGCATTCAAATAAAATACTCGTTGGCCGATGTGAAAAATTGTCCTGCTGTCACCCTACGTGCGACGTCTCATCCAAATCGGCCCTGTAGTTTGCGAGATTAGCTGGGAACACAGGCGTGACCAAACGTGGTCTCCCATGGCTACCACCTGGTGGAGATAAACATGTGACAACAAGAGAAAAAAGTGTATAAGCGAGGTGGCGTCGGGTGTGCATTCTGACACGCCATGCGATAATGAAAAAAAGGACGCATAAAGCGGTTCACATAAATGCAGGAGCAGCCGGCTGTGGAATATTGCAGCCATTAAAGTGTTGAGGGCATTTTTTATTGAACAAAGCCAGAGGGCCCCCCGGCTTCATTCTGTGGCTCTATTTTACTTCTGACTTGAACCACAACTACTTTTGTTACACTCAGTATGAGATAAAATATGGATAGCACTCCCAAAGAGGTACCACAGGAAGGAAGATGAGAATGGATTTGAGAGAGAAAGAGAAAGAGAGAGAGAGAGAGAGAGAGAGAGAGAGAGAGAGAGAGAGAGAGAGAGAGAGAGAGAGAGAGAGAGAGAGAGAAATCAATTACTTGCTATTTGAGAAATAAGGCACATTTAGCGAGTCATAAATGAAAATGCAATTGCAATATGCACAGTATTGATTTTTCTCTGTTCTGTGTGCTTGAGTGGCTATGTGTTTGAAATAAAAAACAATATAGGGAAAAATAATAGAGACAAAATTGTTGGATCCTCAAAGACATCACAGTTAAACAGGCACAGCGGTTGTCATTCTTCACTCCTCGCCGGGGGAAGATTTGGCAAAGCCACTTTGTCACTTGCCAAGCACCATCTGAATCGAGCTGTAGGCAAATAGATTAAGTGTTTGTTTTGATCAGAGAGGGGGGAAGACAGGCAGAATGAAGCGAAACACAAAAGCTTAAAGGACACAACAAACAGTGTCAACAAAGAGTGGCAGGGGTTTCACAGAGAAACAGGGGCTTATTATGCTACAGCTCAGCTGCGGCTGAATTCAGCTCCTTTATGCTGGGGGGCCCAGTCCTTTCAGTGGTATTATGAATGCCGTGTTGTAGATCAATACAACTGTGTCACTCAAACAAGAGAGTTGCTCAGAGGGAATGCTTTCTAAATTAGTTAAAACTTTTTTTTCTATCGCTCCGCCACAGTAAAGATCTGTGTTCCCTTTCAGACGCCTTTTTGGACATGAATATTGCATTGAGTTCGACCTAAACGGCGACATTATTTATGAGGACAATCATCATCAGCACTGAAGTGAACACTTGTCTGCCTGCTGTGCCAAACAGCTGACCTCCAACACAGCTCCCTATGTTCAGAACCGGAGCTTCCTCACCAAGAACCGTGTATATCCATTCTGCGTGATTAAAATGGGTATGTATCTTCGCAAATTTTGCTTAATTTGTTTAGACAGAAGCACATTTTAACCACGTGGGAGTGATGTCTTCCCTCAGCGCATCCAAACTACTTTGTTTTTTTGTGATTTGGGTTCAGAAGAGACACATTCAATTAGCATAATTAGTCCACACAGTATTACAAATGAAAGCGTTTCCATCGTGACTGCTTGTATTATCTCCTGTCCCTGAACAGTTATTTTTTGTGCGGTGGTTGGATGGAGATATCACCTGTATTGTTTTTGTGGTGGTTAGATGGAGATATCACCTGTATTGTTTTTGTGGTGGTTTGATGGAGATATCACCTGTATTGTCTTTGTGGTGGTTTGATGGAGATATCACCTGTATTGTTTTTGTGCTGGTTTTATGGATATATCACCTGTATTGTCTTTGTGGTGGTTTGATGGAGATCTCACCTGCATTGTGTTTGTGGTGGTTGGATGGAGATCTCACCTGCATTGTCTTTGTGGTGGTTTGATGGAGATCTCACCTACATTGTGTTTGTGGTGGTTGGATGGAGATCTCACCTGTATTGTGTTTGTGGTGGTTGGATGGAGATCTCACCTGTATTGTGTTTGTGATGTTTGGATGGAGATATCACCGGTATTGTGTTTGTGATGTTTGGATGGAGATCTCACCTGCATTGTCTTTGTGGTGCCAGTGGTGGTTGGATGGAGATCTCACCTGTCCCCTTGCCCACAGAGTCAGACATATCTCTTCACGCCATGGTTGATGAGGCTGTCATAGAGAGACCATGTCTGGCAGACTGATGAGACCAGACAGGGCGAGGTTGGAGGGGGGGGGGGGGGTGACTCAGTCTTACCTCACCTGGCGCAGGGAGAGAGCTAGAGAGAGAGAGAGAGAGAGAGAGAGAGAGAGAGAGAGAGAGAGAGAGAGAGAGAGAGATAGGAGTGTGTGTGTGTGTGTATTGGCTGGGCTTCATGTATGAAAGCAGCTAAAGTCTCTCTCTCTCTCTCTCTCTCTACCCCCCCTCCCAATCATCTACCCACCCTCTCATCCCCCCTCTCGTTCTCTTTGTGTGAGAACGAGAGAGGAGAGAGAAAGAGAGAGGTGTGTGTATGTGTGTGCGTGTGTGCGTATGTTTGTGTGTGTGTTTGTGTGCACACGTAAGTGCATGTGCATATGTGTCTGACAAAAAGAATAAGCCTGTGGATAAATAGTATGTGATGGAATATTTAGGTGCTTCTTTTTGTTTTTGTGTGTGTGCCTTGACCTCTTGGTCCTTAAACCTCTTGATGTCCTCTTGAGAAGAATCCCAGGGTCTCTCCATCTTGTCCAAATCATTAGCCATGAATGGCACGTTCACCCCCGTTTTTTTTTAAGTGAGGTCAGGCCAAATGAAACGCGGCGCTGAAGAGGATGATTGGAGTGAATGAATAGAAGGACGCAGGCTTTGTCTCCATGGATGAGTCATCGCGGCTGCCTTGGCGCTCTGCAAACAAACTCTCAACTCTCCAGTTATTTTATCAACCATCAGGGAGATCTCTCTCGCTGAATTGCCCTCCTGAGATGTCTTCTCTTTTTTCTCCCCGCCGGTATCGTTCCGTCATGACGTGTGGGTTCGTGAGGCCCGGTTGAAATAGGTATTCTGATATTGGGCTATACAGTACAAATACATTTGACTGGTCCAGTGTAAATAGTAAGGTAAGGTAAAGGTAAGGTACATTTTATTTGTATAGCGCTTTTCCAGATTAAAATCACAAAGTGCTTTACAGGCAGTAAAAGGTTAATCAGAATAGAATAATCACACATGTTACATCACATACAAGATTGTAGAATACTTTTAAAAGACTCCACACTAATAGCAGACCTGGTTTCATAAGGTAGCTGATTCCATAGCTTGGGTGCTACGACTGAAAAAGCCCGGTCACCCTTGGTTTTCAGTTTGGTCCGGGGGACGACGAGCTCTCCTTGGTCGGAGGAGCGGAGAGCCCTATTTGGGCAGTAAGGGGTTATAAGCTCAGCAATGTAGCTTGGGGCTTCACCCTTTAAAGCCTTGTAGGTGGTGAGCGCAATTTTAAAATCAATCCTGTATTTTACAGGTAGCCAATGTAGTGTGGCTAATACAGGGGTAATGTGTTCTCTGCGTTTGGTTCTGGTTAACAATCTGGCGGCCGCATTCTGAATGATTTGAAGTTTAGCCAAAGCTGCTTTGTCAGGGCAAGTGAACAGAGAATTACAGTAGTCAATTCGTGAAGAAATAAAAACATGGATAACCTGTTCAAGACAGTGATATGGGATATTGGGGCGTAATTTTGCAATATTTCTTAGTTGGAAAAAACAAGTGGGGTGAGGTAGCCTATACGAACAGTTTCAACTTGACAGAAACCAACAAACGTTCTAGATCTAGACTACATTTTGACTTCCCCGTCAGCTATAGAAAGCATGCATGGCGAATATGCAGAAGTGAACCTGGAGCAGTTTCAATTGAATGGGATTTTTTGCCATAGATGCATTAAAATTATATATAATTTATACACATATATATTTAAATGTTAGCCTGAAATGGAAACCATTTGAATCCCAAGGTGGTTGCACTCACCTAGCAGGCTGTCATTTAAGATGACAAGAGCTGTATTTTGTGCCACGTTTCCAAAATTTCATTTGAATGAACTGGGCCCGCTCCCTGATTCTCCCTGGGAGTCCATAAATCCACACGCAGTGGAGGAGGTGCACTGTGAAGGGGAGAGAGACTTATTGGGGTAGAAACCTTGGTTATGGCCGTCATCATGAAGGCCACTGCGCTCAGACTGTTCAATGCGTTCCTGAGTATTAGAACATATCTCTTGAAAAGATGAGGGTCACACTCCGTGAAGAGATTGAAATGAATACTCACTTTATTCCCTCGATGGAGGAGCACAGAACGAAGGACAGAGGGCTGATAACATCCTGTCCATCATGGGAATAAGATACGTAGGCTATTCATTACAAGCTTCTCTTCATCACTTGCAAACCTTGGCTATCAACTCTTAACACCCCAAGTTGTTCTAAACATTAATACAATTCTTGGGCGGCTACATGGCACAGTGGGCAAGGCGCTCGCAACGAATGCTGGAGACTGGGCTCGAACAGGATGCCTCCTGTTCGAGCCCCGCTCTCCACATTGCTTTCAGTTTAGCTGGTCGTCCACAGTAATACACATTGGCCGTATTACGGGGAGGGAAACTGAAGGGTGGGGATCGGGCGTTGTGGACAGCGACTCCTACAGTTCGGTTGGTGCGCCTGCGCAGTAGAATCAAGAAGCGACGGGGGCGAGTCTCCAAAGCCCAGACCCCCGACGCTGAAAGATCGAGCCGCGCAGGTGAAAAGATGCGACGGCTGTTACCTCAAGTATCGGAGGGGACTCATGCTATGTATGACTTATTCCACATTGCAGCCGGCTTGTGGGAGGCAAGAAACAACGTTCGAAGACAGGGGAGGGTTGAATTGGACGATATGAAAATTGGGATGGGAGAAAAATAGAAAATGGGAGAAAAAGTGGATAAAAAAAAAAACATTAATACAATTCTTATCAATATACTAGGTTTCATCAACAATCTGTGTTCTCAACATTTTGCTGTCACTACAGTGCAGTTAAATGTTTCTACTGTTCACTGATGGAAACTTGGAAGAAAATGTTGCGTTAATATGTTTAGGACATCCTGGTAGAGAAACGGAGCGTAGCTAAACTGTGTTCATAATCTAATTAATGATAATGAATAATTCTGTTCAACAGAATCAAATATGACAGAAATTCAACTACAGCCGTCACTTAGCAACGCACCAAACATTGCCACTGGTTGTTAGGGTTGGGCAGATGGACGACATTGTGATTTCTTTTCATAATTCACTGAAATATTCTGCAGTTACACATCACTATTACTATATTTTAAAATATGTAATAGGTTCTAGCTTTTAGGCTGTCGGGAGTAAAAGTAAGGAAAGTCTGGTTGAGAAGGTGAGGATGTGAATGGACTCAAATAGGCAAACATTTATAAAAGAAAATAATAAATAATAAATGAAACCGCTTATCAAGCGGGCAGAAAAGTGGCAATTTTTGAACTTCAACTTGAGGACTGCATACTTTTTTTTGCAAACCAAAACAACATATAGCACATGCATGAGCCTGGTCTCTTTTGAAATATGACATTCTGACGTTTCTGATTCCAGAAAAAAAGTTCACTTTTAGTGCTAACGTAATAGAGTAACATAGGTCTGAACTTGAGTTGTAGAAAAACTTGTTACTCAAGTTTTTCTGTAGTAGTTTAGTAGTCCAGAGGTAGTATTTCCCCAGAAGGTGGTATGGCTTACAAATCCAGACGGAGCCATATAGCCTGAAGCCTTATGTAGTACATATCCAAATAAAGATCCATTCAGAAATGAGTGATTATAGGAGTGATTTTGGTAAACTGTGTACAAAGAAAAACTCAGTTTCTCATAGACTTCAATTAATTTGGCTTCCTAGAATTTAGTTGTTCACCTAGATCCCTGATTCACACATCCCCACATGGGGTATCATTGGAAGCCACACTCATTGGCTACAACGATCCACAATCATTTTCGAGATCGGATCTAGATTGACGGAACTACTGCAGCCTGAGTCAGGAGTGGTATTTTGCGCAATACCGTGTACTTTGCACAAGCCTCAAATACCGGCATGTAACTCGAGAACCGCTGAGCGGATTTTGTCGGATTTTGTCGCTATCGACAGGCAACAAATAAGCCTTCAATTCGATATATATATTGTATTACAAAATATGCACACCCGAGCCACTAGGGGTCACCAAAGTGCCGGTTGCAAAAAGTCCGAAAAACCTCCCGCCGGCGGGCTGTTGCAGGCTAAGAGGTTTATCCAACATACACATAGAAAGTATAAAATAAAGTGTATGAAAAAGTATAGTACCTTTTATAGGAGTAGGGGAGAACGGGGATAGTTGTCACACTTTTTACTCTAGTGTGAATTGCTCATCATAAAAACATCTTTCAATAGTCATTCCTACATTAAATTGAAGCTTAAAGGCGCTACCATAGTCCAGCAAACTGTACACAGAGCAGACTCCGCGGAGGTCCGCGCGGCTATTTGAGCTTTGATCTCAGCGGACAGCAGACCCACAGTGTGCGAAGCTCCTATTTCCTGACGCGCGGACATCCGCGCCGCTGACTTGGTGTCACACAAAACGCTGCTCGGCGTTTTGGTTGACATCGAACTGCATTAAATGTGACACTGCGCGAGCGATTGGTGGCGCGAGGAGAGAGATGAGCCTGTGAAGCGCGCGCTCTCTCTCTCTCTCTCTCTCTCTCTCTCTCTCTCTCTCTCTCTCTCTCTCTCTCTCTCTCTCTATCTCTCTCTCTCTCTCTCTCTCAATGTTCCCTCTGATCTGCCAGTACAGTAGAACAGACAGAATTGTGGGAAATGTAGTAAAAACTGGTGCGAGAAATGTAGGAAATAGACCGCGGACGTCCGCTGAGATCTGCTCGACTATGAAAGCTCAAAGAGCCGCGCGGACCTCCGCGGAGTCTGCTCTGTGTACAGTCTGCTCGACTATGGGAGGGCCTTTAAGATGTTGGCTTGAAATGTGTATCCCTCTCATTTTCCAACGTATTGTAACAAAGAGTTAATCACCTATCAAAGACACTCTGACACATTGTGACAACCAACCCCATCATGGGGATGGTTGTCACACACTATGGGGTTGGTTGTCACCATGTGTTTTAATGGGAAAAATCTTAAAAAGAAGACAAAAAGACATAACTAAATTTGAAAGTTGATTGCATTGACAAGCAATACATAACTTAATGCATCTTAACATGAACATAAACAGGAAACACATCTTTAGGCCATCCTATATAACAAAATAAGAACACAATAAATCTGCCTAACAATAATAGCCTACACAACATGTGACAACCAACCCCAAAGAAAATGTGACGACCAAACCCCAACTGGAATGTCTTGATAGCATCAAGGCTAACAGCCATCTAACAACTAGTTAGCTAGCTAACAACAATCTAAACTATAGCTATCCCTTCACACTTTTTAAGGGTAATAATTGTTTCATTATAAACCAATTGTGTAAAAGCCTAGAAGAAAAATACTGAGGAGCGGAATATTTACAAATGGACATGAAACACACAAAAAGTCCTCTCACCTCAAGTTCAGCTGTTTCACTCCAAAGATGACAATGTAGGTGAACTCTGACCCCAATTCTGGACATTTAAATACCAAAATATGGGAGACAGGAACCTCTGGTGGTGAAATATAATGAATGTGACAAACCTACCCATGTGACAACGTCCCCCGTTCTCCCCCTAGCCCGTAAGATGAAACCCTCCGCAAATAATATCATTGTCCGTGACGATGTTTCACTATGATCATATGCCATCAGCCAACCCTAATATATATATATACATACACACACACACACACACACACACACACACACACACACACACACACACACACACACACACACACACACACACACACACACACACACACACACACACACACACACACACACACACACACACACACACACGCATATAAATAGCCCACCACAGATTAATGCTTTTCCAAATGAACATGAACACCACTGCCAGCCCCACATTACAGTACACGTTTGAAGACAACCATCTCAATGCATTATTCTGCTCAAATAAATAAATAAATAAATAAATAAATAAATACACACACGATGGAGGGGGAAAAAGTCCAGAACAGCATCAGCCTGAGCCAAAACAGAGCATGAATAAAACATAAATATACTATCAGGGAAGGGGTTTTTGCATTTTCAATACACTCCATGGAGATTTCCGACTGTATACACAGAACACTCAGAGGGGTTGTAAATGCACAACAAGAAACATTATCAGTGTCTTTTTCAAATTGGCTGTGCGTGTAATGTCGTATCCTCCTGCCCCAGGCACAGGGACTCTTTCCTCCCACTTTCTGCCCCAGTAAAGCCTTTATAACTCTATCTGCGGCCCTGAAGAGAGAGAGAGAGAGAGAGAGAGAGAGAGAGAGAGAGAGAGAGAGAGAGAGAGAGAGAGAGAGAGAGAGAGAGAGAGAGAGAGAGAGAGAGAGAGAGAGAGAGAGAAAAAAAAGGGAAAATCCTCTGGCCCCCATGAAATCTGTGAGAAGTTTGCTTTTCCACTCAGCTCCCCTGCACCTCTGTGACAGAGCCTAGCCAGAGCTAACATATATGAGAGGCCCATGGTTTTCGTATTACAACATCAGAAATTCCTGTGGCGTTGTTGCACAGTGCTGCGACTGTTCAGAGCCCCTGCCAAGTCCATAGTAACAGACAAGCCTATATTTAGCCGTGTTTCAGACCCGTTGGAAAATGCTTAAAATAGTTTGGGGGGTGGGTTGGGGGGGGGGGGGGGGGGGGGGGTGAAGTCTATAATGCAGCCCCACAGCAGGGGTCCACGAGGCTCGTGAGCGTCGCCATCGTATAGACACTGCGTTTACTGTACCGGAGCTGGATCTCGGTGTACATGAACAAGTACATCGTT